>NC_138226.1:28598051-29046036 GCF_964197995.2 Scardinius erythrophthalmus | reverse complement strand
CACATTTTACCAAACTCATTCTTGTCCCTTTTCCCCATCACATATCATCTTGTATTAGCATTTAATTTAAATAAAAAAATGAATCCAAAAGTGGAAATAAAGTGCCTAACGGGTATTTAATAGTGGGAATAAAGTGAAGAGTTTGGTTCCAAACGCGAGTTCCTGCAAAAATCAGTATTGTATAGGGTCGGTATTGAAAAGTCCATTTTTAATTTACGTAAAATGCGATATCCGCTGAGTTATTCTGTCATGTTTTTTCCCTTTCTTTCCAAACTGCGACAAACGCCAGTCTCCTTTCTCTGCAGAATGCAATAAATCCGCTCAACCAATCACAGCGCACCATTCCACACATTGTAAACAGAAACGGCGCCGCTTTGAATACACCCGGCATCCTAGTTTTCCTTATCTACTTTGTACTTTTTGATCAACAGACAAAAAAATTATTAAATTTGATGGCATTGATGAGCCTGTGGTGGTTTCTGCGGTAGGGAAGAAACGTAAGCCATTGAAATCTAATAATTTACGTGAGGAGATTAAGAAGATGAGGCGGGAGGAGGAAAAATGCCAGCTGTTGCTTGTTCTCACACGACAGCATCAAACTTCTGTCACGCTGACACGTTGACCTCAGGGGATCTTTTGAAAAACTTTTAATTGTTTTACTCAAAGTCAACGAAAACCGAGCAGGATCAAGCCATTTTACAGCTGATCGCAGTCAAAAAAGTGCAGGAGGTATTTCTTAGCGATGGCTGATTGAATGTATTTTTAGTCCATTAGGCTATGTGCCTGTATATAAGATTAGTATTGGCTGAGTTCAGAGGCTGTCATATGTGTGGATCAACTGACTTTGTTGTGTATTTTCAACAGTTTCAATATTAAAAATAACTTTTATATTGATTCAATGGATTAATTGCATTTTGAAAAAAAAAGTGTCATGAATTTATTGCATTTTGGTGAAAAAATATTGGTTTTGGTTTTTTTAATAAATCTTTGAAAATCAAAATCTGTATTTGAATTTTTTATGTTATTATAACCTAAAGATGCTATGTGAAAGCTTTAAACAGAATAAAGTGGTTTTCATCTTGCCACTTTCTTGGTAAAGAAAACACATTTTTACTCAAATTAATCCAAATGGTAAGTGGTAGGGTTGGGAATAGTCTCGCGTAGCCAGACCTTCAGACTGACGGCTGAAGGTCTGGAATTCATAGCAGCTTTCTTTGGCAAAGGCCCGCCCATAAGGCCGTTTGACCGACATGTCAAACAACCAATTACAGTTCGTTTCATTCAGCGTCACGTTTCGGAGCGTGGAAATGTCCCCACAACAACAGACCGGCGTGCAACAAGTCAGTCAGCATAGAAAATCAAAGAAGGAGAAGAAAACAAGCAGTAAGTCATTGATCTGTTCGTGCACGTATAACAACAATGGCGTCTGCATTACCACATCTGATCAAATCATAGTCACTCCATGTAAACACAACAGTTTTTCTTCCGCAATCACACGTCTGCGCTTTGTTTCCCGGTGGACCGAAAATAAACGAGACACTCGCGCCCCCCGGAAATCCGATAAAATTCAACCAATCAGATGATGACTTCGACATTCCTGAAGCGTTTCCAGTTAAGTCTACCATTTGCATCAGACGTTTAGCCAACGTTCCGTGGGCGTGACGTCTGAGGCTGAGACTAGGTTGGGAATCGAAAATCGATTCCAATTTTGGAATCGGATACTTAAGTTCAGGAATTAGATACATGTTATAAAATATTTTTTTTGATTCTTCTTATCGAATCCTTTGTGTGCACTTTAATATGATTAACATTTACATTTAATATGACATTTCAAGCGCAAGAAGACCCGCGCACTGTTTTCTGTGCTGTGCACACATCCAAAACAACATGCACAGAATGCTTCCTTTCATACAGAATAGTGCGCTATACTGAACAACAGAGTTCTCTTCCGTATCTTTTTAAACTTGAAGGGGCAAATACACACAAAAATATGTCAAAATATCCTCGTAAACACAGTCACTTAAGTGAACAAAAACAGTTGACAAAGAAAACAAATGTGTAACAGTATATTGAACCCATGCAGCTCTTAAAGTGACAGCAGCCTAATATTCCTGCTGTCATCTCTATAATAACGTTAATCAAACAACAAAAGACAAATAGAAAATTCACTCTCTGTTCTTGACTGAATAACTTTTGTAACTACATTTGTAATGTATATTTTATTTATAAAGTGCAGTGTTATTTTACATTTGATCTACAATCTACATTGTTAAAAGCGCTATATAAATGAAGATGACTTGACTTGACTTGATCTCAGTTTCTGTACCCAAATACCTAAAAAGTGTATCTCAAGTGTATCTTTGTTCAGTTTTTTTTATTTGTGTGATTGCTAATTTGTTTTTTGGTTATTTTTTAACTACTGAGAGTTTACTTGTCTTTAAAGCTGCAGTCCGTAACTTTTTTGGGTTAAAAATTATAGTACATAAGTACATAACCAGCCAGTGTTCAAAACTCTCTGCTTGCCTTAGCTCGATTCAAAACGGTAAGCTTGTTTAAAAATAATGTTTTTAATTCCAGTGGTACTGGTGGATTTCCGCTGGATATTCGAGCATGTCTTTGCGTCATTACGTCACATCTGTACACATAAAGAAGGAGTCTCGGCTAGTAGACTATGTTGCGTGTGAGGATGTTGGAGGTGGAGATTTATAGCCTTTTCTCACAGCACTTGATATAATTAAACTTATCAATTTGAAGGCGGATCCAGAAAGGTTCAAACGACAATCACCAGTGACAACTGGTGATTCACCTGTTGTAAAATGCAAAAGACCGGAGTGGCTAGAGTGGCTTATGGGATCAAATTCCCGCCAAATATATAGCGGTCGCGTAAAAAAAATAATAAGCGTGAATCAAAAATTTAAAAACACATGTAAAAATATATTGCACAAACTGAAAAAAAGAATGCAAAATGATCAGAATAGCAAACAACGTGGTCACGGATCAAAATATAATAAGCGTGAATAAAGAAATAACAAGCATGAATAAAAACTTTAAACACATTAAAAGTTATTTTGCACAAAACTTAAAGGTACCGTATGTAGGATTGTGGACAAAACTGGTACTGCAATCACTTTAAAAATACTGTAGAGCCGTGTATCCCCTCCCCCTCCCCCCTGACTCGAGGTTGCCAGATAAGCTGCAGGATTCAGCAGAAACGTAGGCTGCTTCAATGAGCTTCCACTGGCAAGTGATGACGAGACGTACACAGTAAGTTTTTTTTTTCTGTAAATTGTGTTTATGCTTTATGAGAGATATTTTGATGAGTAATTACTTATTTTAAAAAATTACTAATTGTTGAGGTGCTGGGGCCATAATAGCTGAAGAGATAAGCGTTTTTGATTTGATATTTAATTTGATTTGATTTCTTTATTTTGAACATATAAATACAATTACAATTCAAAAAAAATCTGAGAAAAAAAAAAGGATAATAGTAAAAGAAAACAAAAAAACATATAGACTTAAACAACAAAATAATACTTCCTTATTTTTCAATACGAAAAAAAAACCTTGATTTACAAGTGCTAAAGTTTTTGTCATAGGCTAAAAACAGAATAAACATTTGCCACAGAAATTATAACACGGGACAAATTCAATATCACCAATGGCTATCACAGGGTTGTTTTCAGTCCCATCAGAAAATATTGTTAGAGTAACTAAATTACATTAGCAATGGTCATACAGGTCAACTTGCAGCATGTGTAACTTAGTCCACGATATACGTGAAGAACGAATGACGAATATTTTTTTCTGAGGTAAAGTTAGGCTTGTCTCAATTACGTTTCAAATTGCCATAATGGTCGTGCTAATGTTTTCATCAGCGTCTCAGCATAATGACAGAGAAACGGGCTCCTATAATGCATTGCAAATGCATACGTCCATGTGAGCTAACGTTACGTTGCTTGAACACGCATAACTTTGTTCGACTGTCATGAATATATGAAATGTCCATTGACATCCAGTACAAGTTAGCCAAGCATAGATGAATCTTACCTGTCTAGGAGAAAATTAGCAACGTTGGCGTCTGTGTTCAAATTCTTCTCCGTTTTCAGCCGTCTCCATCTTTCAAAAGCATCTCCTATACAAATTCTGGTTTTATTTCGGACTTTGTCACAACGAATTTCTGAATTATAACGAGGTCTTTTTGATTTAGTAACGTTAGACATTTTTATCCGACTAGAGTTAGGGTAGGTTAGGTTAGAGCAGAGCTGGCAACCCGGATCCCGAAACACTACTGACTTCGTGATTGGTAGATAGGTGGAGGGAGGCGCTCAGGCCAAAACACAAAATGACAACATCAACATCAGTTGAGGGCTGCAAGTCCACTTTTTCAATGACAATATCCTAGCCATACTACTGTTGTCAGTGATATAAGTATTTGAAATGAACATGATTTCTTAATGTCTAGTGACACATCAGGGCCATTTTATGATTAATTGAAATAGATTTCTTACATACAGCTCCTTTAAACTTATGGTCATGCTTTGTTAAAAAGTATGGTTTTATTACTGTGTACTTTGTGCTTTCTTGCATTTTCTGCTCATATTTTACTCTTTTGTACGCTTGTGATGTTTTTCTCTTCGCTCTTCTTTCTATGTTCTGCGCTTGCTCTTGCTTGTTATTTCTTTATTCACGCTTATTATATTTTGATCCGTGACCACGTTGTTTGCTATTCTGATCATTTTGCATTCTTTTTTTCAGTTTGTGCAATATATTTTTACATGTGTTTTTAAATTTTTGATTCACGCTTATTATTTTTTTATACGCGACCGCTATATATTTGGCGGGAATTTGATCCCATAGTGGCTAACCCATACTTCCAAAAAGTAGAATCTGTGATTCCGAATGACAGTATCCACACCGACGTAAAGTTGATAATTCTGCGAATAACTGCAATTGCAGATTTTGAACAGAAATGGCGAAAAAGAGGAAAAACTACAGACTGTAGCTTGAATAATGCTTGAAATTTATATTAGATAGGCTATTGTGCGATAGTTTGCACAATGGCTTGATGAATTGAAGCTCAGCTGCTCATCTGCAGTGATGCGTGCTCCAGTAGCGCCATCATATAAAATTTACAAATGTGGTTTCAAAAACCAGATGCATTTACACTTGTCCAGTTTCATTGAGAATGCAGCACAGACCACCTCCTGAAGTGGTTTGAGCGATCGTATTTAAATCTCGAATGCATTTCGGAGGGCATTTACACCTGGTCTTTTCACGATTGGATAGCTATCCGTTCACAGAAAACGCATGAAGTGGCCAGGTGTAAACAGCCCCTTAGAATATTACGAATCGATAAGCATCTGAATCGATCAGCAGAATTGGAATCAATAAAAATAAAACAATACCCAACCCTAGGGATAGGGGAGGTGATGTCAGTTACAAGTAGCTAATGTCCCAATAAAGCAGCATCCATAATACATACAGCAAAAATATAATCATACACTGAATTTGTAGTTATTATTGCATACTGTTTAATAATACACATTAAATACACTGAGGTGCAAATAGTATCTGCCAATATTTCCACTAAGTATAAATAGCATGAGACATCAGACACTAAGTGTAAATAGCATTAATGCTATTTGCACTTAGTGGAAGGCCGCTGTTTTTTGGTTTTGGATGCACTATCCCTTTAAGCTTCCTACAGTGACCACTTCTGTACTCCACATGAGGTCTGTCTGTAGAGCCTCGGGGCAACAATTACAAACAAATTACCAGTCAACATGAAAAGAGGGAAAGGAGGGGTGATGTGTAAGGAGGACAAACACTATAAGGAATTCAAGTTCAAAAGAATCAAGTCAAAAAGCCACAGAGAGCTACTGTAAGACTGAACAACAAGAACATCCACAGACAGCCATTTAGCAGAGAAACGAGTGCGTTATGTTCCAGAGTGGCCCGCATCTCCATTCACAGTGATCTATGGTGTAGATAAAGTCTTGTCTGGCATACATGTAATAATCAGATAGATGAATGTGAGGCATGATAAACTGGTTATCTGTGAATGAGACAGTAGTGTCTGCAAGCCCCCTTGTTTTGCCCAAAGCCCCTTACTCCCTTACCCCTTATCTTACAGCTGACTGGGTATTTTTAATTCATTCTCCATGAAAGCTGAGCAGGCTAATGCAGCGTATTGTGGAAATGACAGCAGAGGAAGCAGTGAGCTTCAAGGAGTTGTAGAAATGTAGTTTTGCATCTGCAGATGCATTTACTACATGCCTTCTGTTTTCTAATTGATAGTTTATGCTTTTTTTGACATTTAGCAAATAAAATATTTTTTATAATTCTAAAAATGTCCCCCTTCATGTCATGTGTTACGAATTGCTCCAAGGCTTGGGGCTGAAGATCCAAATGCAGCTTTATTGGGACAATCTAGAATCGTAATCCCCATAACAGTCAAAAGGTCAAAACACGGGCAAACAATCCAAACAAGCAACAGGGCAGAAAACACAGGGAAAAAGGGTAAACAAAAACAAAAACAAACAAACACAGGAAACCATGAAGGATAACGCTCAGATTTGAAGTGTAACACAGATACAAGACTTCACAACGAATGAGTGAAAACACTGGGCTTAGTATATAAGAGGAGTCCCAATTCAGAGGCTGCATCCTTCGAATCACACGAAGGTCAGAACAAGCATTGTTAAATTGGACGGACTAGCCTTCAGAGGATTGTTCTTGTTGCCTAGCAACTGTGACAGCTGCCGTTGATGAGTGACCGTAATGTCTGAAAACAAAACCGTGTTCACAAACTGTCTAAAAATTTTCACCAAGGTCCATTTCTATATATAATAAAGAGTATCAACTATATTTAAACACATCTTAGTTAGATATAAGTCAACATTTGAACTGCTTTAAAGTTTTTCTTTTTCTTTTTACACGTATCAGCAATATATTCTGGGATACAAGGCCATGAAGGATCCATCTGTTTAGGGCTGCAGCTATCGATTCTTTTTGTAATCGATTAATCTAGCACTTAATCAATCGATTAATGCATAACGAAAATGACGTGGCTGTAAAATGAAGCATTTGGCTTTTATTTCTCAAAAAAAAAAAAAAAAAAATAGAGGTATTTATTCCAACTCCAACATTTGGCTCCAAAACTAAGCCTATTTATTGCAATTTTTATCCATTTAGTGTTTATAAGTGCCAGTGCCAACAATTATATAACAATACAGTTAAGTCAACTTACTGTAAAACATGTATAACATGTAAAACTATGAATACAAACTTAAATAGTAAAGACCATTTGGCCTTAGTTTTGTCTTCTTAATACAACATTACAAAAAAGGATTGCACCTTCTGCAAATTACCCACCTGAGAACAAAAATAAATGAATATAAAATATCAAGCCAAACAGGTAAACAATGTATACAATTTATAAAAAAAATAAATGTAAATAAAACAATTATAAATAAGAATCAGACTTTTTCAGCTGTAATCTCAAAACAAACATCAAAATGTACTTTTATAAACCCAGCCAATATAATCACAATGAACACATCCAAAATAAAATGCAAAGCGTCTAATTTGTAAACAAAATGATTTACGCACTAAATCCAATTGCTGTGAGGATCGGGATGTGGCGTCTGTTTTGAGAGTTTAAAAATATGCAAATTGGGCTGGAGTGTATGCTGGATTTAATGCGTAAATCATTTTGTTTACAAATTAGACGCTTTGCAGTTGTTATATAAATATTAAAGATTTTATTTTGGATGTGTTCATTTTGATTATATTGGCTGGGTTTATAAAAGTTTATAAAATTGAAAGGATATCTTTGCTTGGTGCATTTGGAAACAAAGCTTGTCTATTTCTAAATGTAATCGCGTGCATTGCTGATGATTATACTGTCCGTGTGTTAAAAAAAAACTTAGATTAAACACAACAGCAACAGACACACCCCAAAGCGGAGACGTTACAGCGTTGCCAGCGTCACTGAGCGGAGTTTTGCCGCCGTAGTGGACACGCACCGTCATGGTGCGTTCACACCAAACGCGAATAGAGCGTCTGGCGCGAGTGATTTCAATGCTAAGGTAATGCAAAGACGTGTTTACTCCCGCCATCGCGCCAACTAAATTCAGAATGTATTACACGCTATGGTGTGCTTCCTGAACACTGAACAATGGTCCGTGTGAAACAATCAGATCCCTGCACATATAGTGCGCGTCATAGGAATTTAACGAGGCTTCTAGGCAGAGTTTTTGCCTCGAGGAATTTTTGTAATCGAGTTAATCGAGTAACTCGATGAATCATTTCAGCCCTACATCTGTTGTATCCTTCTTTCACAGGAAACGAAAGACGCATTTGGAGGTCGCATTTGAAGGAGCCTTTGACAACATGGCAAATTAACAAGACCGCGGCAGCACAAGCACACCCGCCAAAAAACAACCTACAGTCTTACAAACTGAATCCGCAGGGCTGCCAATTCTCACGAATTCACCGTGAGACTCACGCAATCGTCACTTTTTAAACGCTCTCACGCCACACATCCATTTTCTCATGCAGAGAAAAATCGCGAAGCAAAGAGGACACTGACACCGACAGACAAGACAGAGCAGGTTACTATTGCTATGAAACAAATTCTCAGCTCTCAGATTCTGTCGATTTAATTACGAAATTCAAACAATAAACACCGTTTTGGCGCTTGACAGATTGCTGACAGAGTTCAAGTAGCACGTGAACTACTTCACGAGTCTGTTACTCTTTACTACTAGTAGGGCTGGGAAAAAAATCGATTTGATTTAAAAATCGAGTTGGTAGGTCAAATCGATTCATATTTTCAAAAAATCGATTTTTTAGATTTTTTTTCTCCCAATACATACATTTTGCATTCGCCAAATCTTCCTTCAGGGTTTCCGTAGAACGCTCCCTGCGGCGCAGCCCTCGATGCTTCACGACATCACGACAAAAAGACTAGCATGTTTAATGTTTTAACGGTCCTCCACGATGACGACGGCGCGCGCGCGAGTGAGTGAGTGAGGGAGAGTGAGTGAGAGTGTGTGTTCGCGAGTGAGTGAGCGAGTGAGTGTGTGTGACTGTGCGCGAGAGTGTGTGTGAGTGTGTGTGTGTGTGTGTGTGTGTGTGTGTGTGTGTGTGTGTGTGTGTGTGTGTGTGTGTGTGTGTGTGAGTGAGTGAGTGAGTGAGAGAGTGAGTGAGTGAGTGAGAGAGAGAGAGAGAGAGAGAGAGAGAGAGAGAGAGAGAGAGAGAGAGAGAGAGAGAGAGAGAGAGAGAGAGAGAGAGAGAGAGAGAGAGAGAGAGAGAGAGAGAGAGAGAGTGTGTATGTGCGAGTGAGTGAGTGTGTGTGTGTGTGTGTGCAGGCTATGTGAGTGACCTTGTGTAGCCTATATGTGCGAGTGAATGAGTGTGTGAGACGGCTCGCGATGACTGGTCGTAAAACAATGTGTAGTCTGACATGTTTCTTGTCCACGACATGACAAGATTTTTAGGAGTCAAAATCGTGTAATCTGACAGTGACTATCGTAACAGACAAAAAAATCGTGTAATCTGAACCAGGCAAGAGTTACTTCAGGATTTTTTGTTGTTTTATTAGCTCAATCCAAATACAGTATAAATAATTTGGATGTTTAACAATCTTTGTTGCACACTGACTGCACAGTGACTTTTCAGTTAGAGAAAGGGTTTGCCTTTGCAATTTTATGTTGATGCACTTTAATTAAATACAATAAATATATATTTTTAAAATATATTTACAGTTCACAGTTATTTTGTTTTAAATGGGGGGAGAAAAATCGAATCGAATCGTAAATCGAGTTTTTTATAAAAAAAAAATCGCAGATTTTTTTAGGGGAAAAAAATCGCCCAGCTCTAACTACTAGGCTAAATAAACACGAATGAATTTGAAAAATACAGTTCAACTTACCGAAATGAAATAAAATCGATCAATCTGTGTTTTTCAACTGCGGAAAGAGGTTTATAATAACAGCTGGAGAACAATATGTCACGAAACATAACATTTTACCTCTGGAAAGCTCTGAAAGCAATAATAAAAACAGTAGCATACCAGTCATTGTACCATGTAAACATTGTAAAATGTTTTCACTAAACTTAATACAATTCTGTTTAGTTACCAAATGTTTTGACAATCACAATACACTTTATACCAGGAGTGCCCAATCCTGCTCCTGGCGATCGACTGTCCTGCACAGTTCATCTACAACCCTAATCAAACACACCTGAAGCAACCAATTAAGGTCTTCAGAGCACGTCAGGATCACTTGAAAATTAAAGGCAGGTGTGTTTGATTAGGGTTGGAGATGAACTGTGCAGGACAGTCGATCGCCAGGAGCAGAATTGGGCACCCCTGCTTTATACAAATCCCAGAAGGGAAAATCAAAACAAAATAAAGTTAAAACTTGTTTTGAATAATTTCTTTGTCGTCTGCAGATTGATTTTAAGTAAGGGAAGAAAAATAAATCGATTTAAATCGTAAATCGTATTTTTTGTGAAAAAATCCGGGTTTTTTTTTTTAGGCCATATCGCCCCAGCCCTACCCTAAAGTTTGCCCTGTCCAGTACTTTTTTGTCTGTTCAACATTTCATGCTGTAATGTTAGGCAGTTTTGATTTATATGCTGTTGAATGTTTGATGTCAGTTCTTCCTCTTCGCTAGCCTGGCTAACGTCAGACCAAGTCTCATTTGAGACTTGGTCTGGGAACCACGTGTTCATTTTCTCGTATTTGAGGCGTGGTTTACGAATGCCCAGAGCCGTTTATTGGGCGCTATGAATGTCTATCAAATGCGCCTGTATGTAGCTCATAGCCAATCGCTTCAATTATACCAGATGACGTATGTAGAGTGACAGAAATTCGACGAGCAAAAAGACGCTGGGTCAAAGATTTATTTGTACACGATGGCGTTTAGCGAATATTACCGTTTGTGCAAGATAAACATGAGGGTAGAAGGTATCGTCGAGTCTGATGCCATGTTGGATCCATAGATATAAACAAACTGCTTCGGTGTCATCACCGTCTTGCTGCTCCCTCCCCGTTCTGTGATTTGTTCCCTTTTTCAGGGGAAAATTTGGTCCATGGTGTCCAGACTGCCTAGCAGCGTAAATAAAATTGCGCTGCGAGCAAGGCAGTATGGGGAAACCCAGGCTACCTCTTCGCTTTTTATTTATTTATTTTTTATTATTGATATGGAGATGCTGTACAATTTAAGAAGATGCATAACAGTGCCCCCTACGATATAACAGTGAAAACATGCAAAAACCCTTCAATGTCGGGGAAGCATTTTGTAATGAATGAAGAAAAATCTCGTAAATGGTGGGGAAAGAGTTAACTATGTTTTCGGTCTGCTGCTTCATACTGAAGTCTACCAATACCCCTTACCTATGGAAAAAAAATACTGTAACTCATGGCATTAAGTGTGTTATTGCTTTGTTCTCAGTAGCTCTACTTAATTACATTTCCCCGTACCACAGTGTTTACTTGGAACTACATTATACCACAGGCAAGTCCCGTAGAAACACTGAGTCACTGGGGCAGGAACATTTAGTTTGCCAAGTGTCCACATGCTCCTCTCAGACATGTAACATGCTCATAGCATTATACTAAAACAAGGATGTTTTCTCTCATGAGATGTTTAAGCATTCTGGATGGGCACACATGCACAAAAAAAAAACACAAGCAATTAAACAATAGAATTATTTAGAATTCAAGTTAATTCATAATGTAGGTCATAATGTAGTAACCAGAGACCAACAGAAATTCACAATTCTGATAAACATGGGGATGAGAAAAAGCCGGAAATTATAAAGTGGTAATAAAAATCATCTTAACATTCTTAGCACAGCTGCAATTTTGAAAGTGACGTAATAAGTTCAGAGTGAATTCCTGCGTACATTTTAATTGACCTTGGCTGTATGTCTTTACTTTGATTAATTAACCATTTGTGATTCACAAAAGCCAACATTTCAAAGACAGGGATAAGATTTAAAGTATAATATGCTAAAAGTATATTATACTTTAAAAGAATATACTTTAGTGCAAACTGCATGTAATGTTTTGCAACACTTAACTTCATGTTAACAGTTAGTAACAGTACTGCATGTGTTAACACATGCAGGGGCCAAATACAGGTGTAAACAGGGTCTAAAAGGTTTTGAGCCAAGCAGCCAGACGGGATATAAACTTTGTTGGCTGGAGACCCAAGTTTGGTTAGAAGACTAAATATGTACCAAGCATAATGTTCTCTCACCATTCCTGGTTTCTAACACGCACTCACTAGCCTGGATGCCAGCCGAACTTAGCGCCGCCCACAACATTTGAGGTCGGGAAGTTCGTTCTGGACTTGATCTGTTGTTGGAGCAACTATGCTCGAACCAGAGCTGTTCGGACCAATCAAATTGTAAGGGCGGGCTTTATACGATGATGGACAGATGATCAACAGTATAGTAATCACCCACGTCACCAAAGAGCGCTTGGGTTGAATTCGTTTACAACAAAGATGACTGCCGCTGGGAATTGAGTTGTGTAGATTCCGCCATCGAGTCTGTTATAGAAGATATCGACAGCACATTAATTTTAAAAGAGGAACAAAGAATCACGATCAAGGCATTTGTCGATCGGAAAGATGAATGAAGAACATACGTCACTTTCTCCGTTGCTCTGATTGGTTGTAGGTCTATCCAGTTGAGTGCAGAGGCATATTCTTTCCTGATTCGGTTGAAACACGCCCCATAATCACAGCCCAATGGAGCAGTATCAGACTCATATTCTGACTAGAATCTGACGACGTCAGGCTACGCACTCACCGCATTCGACGCAGTCTTGCTGTGCTGTCAGAGCAGAAACGAAAACTGCTGCTCTTCGTATGTTTTTCCGTCGTCTCCTTTCGCGTTCATATGTAAATTGCACAAGCTTATTTTGTTTAACAGATTGAAAGAAGTGGTTGAAAGTGGACAGAAGAGACGGATTAAAACACCTGGTGTAAATGAGAATGTGTCTCCCCCAGTTTTTTTCATTTGGCCAAAATCTCATGTTACCAAAGACGAAGTGCCCCACATAATATATAATAAAAGGCGAAAACGCCAAAAATATATATTTTTTAAAAATAAAAAATATATAAATACACTTATGGTATATTGCTTGTATGTTTCGAAGACACTTGTAATGAATTTGTAATGCACTTGTAACACAAATAAAGTACATTTTAATATCACTAATCAAGCATGTAATTAGTCCCTACACAGGCATATATTTAAAGTATACTAAGTACACTTGAAGTTGGTCCAATTTAGTACACAAAAGTACACTAAATACACTTAAAGTTATGCTTTACTACAATTTAATTTAATGGTGTAAACAAGAATGTGTCTCTCTCGTCTACAAGTGATCTGATTGAACTAACACATCTTAATACCAGGAGTAAACTTAGCGTGTCTAGCATTTGTCTGAGTCATAGCTAATACTGTCTTAAATAGTGTGTGCATAGCACTTCGTCTTTGGTAACATGAGATTTTGGCCAAATTAAATTACGTTGATGTTATGTAGACTATCGCTCTTTGTGTTAATTAAAATATATTTCTCGTTATCATTCTGCGTCACGCATCTCATTGTGGATTCAATTACAAGAAACCTGTGACAATCTGAGCTTGATTTTGGTCAAATGTTAGTAACATATAATGACACATGCATGCAAGTGACTCACCATATATAAAGCCGCAATATCAACCTTGACAATGTGGTGTTTAATTATTTAAAAATATCCATGGTTTTTTTTTTTTCATTTCCTGAAAAGTAGGGGTTTTGGAGATACAACCCTAGTGAAAAAAGTATACTTTATTGTATTTGAAATATATTCCCTTTTTCAATAGTGCATTGCAAATGTACTAACAAAAATGGTATTATCTTTAAATATATTAAAAGTATATTACAGTAGCATCATGCTTTTACCTATTTTCACAATACAACTTTTAACACACTTTAAAATAATTATACTTCAGTATATTTTTGAAAAATTTGCATTTTATTAAAAATATAATTTAGGTTCTTTTATTTCATTGATATTATATTGTCTTCAAGTGCAGTTTTAAAAAATACAATTTGAAGTACCCCACCAGTGTACATTCATTATAATGAAGTGCTTTTCTGTTTCACAAGGGTTTACTTTAGTTAGTTTTAGTTTAGGTTTACTTGCATTTCCAGTGGTAAGCTATTTTATTTACATTGTTGAAGATGTCACTTATGGATTTGTCACATTTGGTTAGGACATGGTGTTTTAATACCTAACATTTTAATACCAAGAAGCCTCCAGACAGAGGATTGAATAACTGTTTTTCACATCCTTTGTGATATTTTATAAAAACGTAGTGAATATTTTACTGCTTTGTGTGTGCTGCTCTTTCCCAGCTTTAGGGAAAGTTCACACGACACACAAACTTCATACCAGCCTGGGGTCAAAGGGGTCGCTATTTAACACCGGACATGGGTGGTGCCACTACAACTCATTTGTGGGAACTACCCCTTCAATGTAGGCCAGTATACTGTACAGTCAACTACATAGATTACTCACACAGACATGCACTGTATATCTAAAGAATGTGCATTCATCTAAAAACCTAAACTTCCGAAAAATTTCAAAAGCTCTGCTATCTGCAATGCTACTTCCAGTGTCGCTCGGGCTGAGAGTTCCTCAGCACAGGTCTTCCCCTCGGAACAATTTTACATCCTGCCTTGCTCCCTCTAATCGAACACAATAGATTTTCCCCCAATTGTTTTGCTTTTTTGACGGAGCAGATTATTTTGGCAGGCGATGTAGCAGCGTTTTTCCTGTCCTTATCAACAGTAGACATCTTTTGTGCAGTGCTGGTCCACCTATTCACACTGGTAGAGTGCACACACTTACTTCACGTGCGCTCTTATTCTCGTGCACAACTTCAGGAACCACCCAGTGACCACATCCATGTCCTTTTACCTTATATGGTAGAAGGAATTTCCACAGAGGATGTTGATGAATAGCATGCAGTTCATAAATACAGTATTTTTAATGCAGTTATTGCTGTTGCAAATGGGACATTTTTACGTACCAACTTTTTCACTTTTTTTATTTTCTAAACATATGTCAATCAACAAGAGGCAGTAATCAACCCCAAAGGATAAAGATATATCGTAAAATAAATCCCACATATACATCAAACAAAATGTGCTTCCCGACAATGCAAATGTCTCTCTTTCTCAATTTTTTACATCCCATCCCAAAATGTTATTCTTCAAGCTAGTGTTGTAGTTCTCAAGAGTGGTTTTGGTGTCAAGACCATTATGGTCTTGTCTCAGTCTCGACTGCATTTGTACTCGTTCTTGTCTCGGGGGTAGAACCGGTACTCTGAACAGAGCCGCACTGCCTGCCAGACACCAGGATACGCACAGTTTGATTTTAGACTGTTTATAGTCAGGCAAACAACAAGTAGCAGCTTTACGTCATTGTTTGTTCGTTAAGTCTGTGGAAACATGAGGCCAGGCTCAAGTTCACCTGGCTGAGAACGTGAACTATTCTGGGGTGCGTTTCCCATACAACGGTGTAACACGCTGGTTCACTACCATAGATGCATCATTGAAGAAATCAACTCGATAGTCACGACGTTTTCCCGAAACCGTACTGTCGCAAATTGGTCGTTTAACCACGTTGGTTAATGATGTCATGCACGTGGTGGAGTAATAACTTTCTTTAATGAATCTGTTTGAGATCTAATTAATGCTAGATGTTTTGCTATAAATTACGAACATGGCATCTGATGACTATTTCAAAATTTTCTCTCATTTTGCTTTATTTACAGATTCAATCATAGGCTCGTTCTTACGTGGTAGAGCACGTTCGCACATGCGCACAAAAACAGTGCTTTAAATCTCTTGACAAACTAAAGACGTAAAATGACATTTGTAAATATTCTAAATAAAAGATACAGATTGCACTGAATGTCAGCTTGCATATTTTGCTCAAGATAAGGATTTATTAAGTCCACATGCCATACAAACAAGAAACTATGCTTCTAACCACAGGCCGAGAGCTGTCGTTCCAACCACACAACTTTGCGATGCTGTTTGCGAATGTTGGTTAGAACGATGGTTTTGGGAAACACAGACTCGTTGAACTATGCTGATAACGACGGAACTTGCGACCATAGTTGGCTAACGATGCTTTTGGGAAAAGGACCCCTGGTGGAAAAGAGCTACTTTATGTCAAGACCGGTCAAGACCACAACTGCAGGGATATCACTGAATTGCCGGTGCATTGCCTGCTTTATTTGTTAACAATATTACTGTGATTGAATTTAAATCTTCCTGCTTCAAATACAATCAATAACTTATTTCTAATTTGATTTAATGTTGTACCAGTTCAGAAATCAATGAGGGGTTGGGTCAAATAATGTCACCAAAATTAATACAAAAATGGCTACAAAATTCAAGATATGATTGCAAAAAAAGTACTTGTATGAGATCTTGATTTTTATATTATAACATGAGATATAAATAAGAAAATTGGTAACATCTCTTTATAGTGTCTTATTGTATTATTGATTAAATATAATAAATTTCTCAGGCAGTAAATTATGTTTAGTTGGATTTGTAGATAGATTTAAGGAGTGCTGGTCTGGTCTTGGTCTTGTCTTGGTCTCAACAGACACTGGTCTCGGTCTTGACTTGGTCTCAGTTTGGGTGGTATTGACTATAACACTATCTGAAGCATTTTCAACAGACCAAAGTTGTGAAATAAAGTGCTGAATCTCCATGACAACACTATATAGCCATAAAACATACTTAAGTGTATTAAATGCAGTGACATAGTTTAAACTACCTTTCAAAAGACAGGCCTGAGCATTGGTATATCAATATATCATATATTCATGTACAACCAGTCCCATTTGTACTTGCACCAACAATATTTACCAGCTGGCCTCCGTTACACATTTAATTAATCCAGCCCTCTCTCTCTCTCTCTCTCTCTCTCAAAAAAAAGGGTCACTTTTGGATAAAAATTGTGTATTTGGTCTTGGATTGCAAAAAGGCTCAAAATCAGAGACTAAATGTATATGGGTATGACCATGTTATATTTAGGTTCTCTAATCTCTAATGTTCTTCATCATGCACCAAACAGTCTTTACTGTCTAAGTGAGCCACCTACATTGACCATGCCCTGTAGGCCGGATCATTGCCTGTCTAAAATTAGCTTGGCCTGAAACCTGAAATCACTACACTCCTTGTCCCAGTATAATGCAGAGCCTCAGCCTACTGCTGTCACAAGTTTTTGATCAGGGAGGCAAAAAATCTGATAAAGCTTTAGACAAGGAGGTTTATTCTTCTTCTATTAAGGGAAATCAGTTTAACTGAAGAAAAAAAAACATACTTGATATTGATTCATTTTGGTAGAGAGGGAGTTCTTGGCAGAAACACATCACAGGATCCTGGGCAAAACTGACTGACCTCTCATAAACCAAAAGGGCATTTGAATAATGCAAAACATTATACATGTTTAGCCTATACCATATAAACACTTAAATATATAAATGTTGACAAGTCAAATGAGTAAAAGCATATACTTTTATACTTTCTTCCAAAGGTTTTGTTGCTGCTTTCTATATTCCCATAGTTGTGCCATGTAAAACTTGTGAAAAAAGTGAAAATAGATTTTTTTCTGAAAGAAAACCTTCCAATGACTGCACATAAAGATCTCTTTAGGGGCAAATTGCCATATCAGCACTTAGACTACTGTTCAAAATGAACATTTGTATCAGCACACAACCTTGGAATGGACCAAATTGAAACTATTGAGAGCAAACTAAAGTAGAACATGAGAATGACTGAACGACTGTAAACTTGACTTTTCAATATAACATTTAACTGAAAAGTAGGAATTGACATGTTCCAGCGACGTCAGTGTAGATTTGAGATGCTATTAGAAAACCGCCTTACACAGTAAAAAAACAAGGTGCCAAGGTGCATACCACAGCTAGATCTAGAGCTAAAAGAATGAGATTACAGATGAAGGAGCTTTTACAGGCGGCTGGCAAACGATCAGCTCTTTTGAACTTGCTGCTGGTGATGTGCGTGGCCAGAAACACATATCAGCATGAGGATCAGGAAAATAAATATCCTCAAACTGTAAGAGGAGTTCACACATTCATCATAACACATGCAGAGACTGTTGTCCAATGGTAAAGCTTATACTATTATGTCCATTGGTGGTTATCAATCTGTGCAAAACATAACAAATAATTATGATGATAACTTACTGAATAACCTAGGCATGATGACAGCAAAATAATACACCACTCATCTAAGTAGCCACTTAATTTAAATGACAATTTCATGCAGAATATCCCTTCATTGCAATAACGACACAAAGTTAAATTCTGCATGAAATAAACATTCGCTCTATTTATTTTCTAAATGCTTGTTATATATCTTGCTGTGGACAATTAATCTGTCCATCCATCCATTTTAATATCCAAGCAACAACTGATGCATGGAACCAAATCCTGCCCTATTTTCTTTTTTCTTTTTCAATAATCCATCACTCTTGGATGTATGACACAAATACAGAAGAAAATTTATGTCGCAACTTCCATTTCATCACAACTTTAAATCTGTTTCTACTTCCTTTTCATCGCAACTTTAAATCTGTTACTACTTCCGTTTCATCGCAACTTTAAATCTTTCTACTTCTATTTCATCTCAACTTTAAATTTGTTGTTACTTCCGTTTCATCGCAACTTTAAATCTTTCTACTTCCATTTCATCACAACTTTAAATTTGTTGTTACTTCCGTTTCATCGCAACTTTAAATCTGTTACTACTTCCGTTTCATCGCAACTTTAAATTTGTTGTTACTTCCGTTTCATCGCAACTTTAAATCTTTCTACTTCCATTTCATCACAACTTTAAATCTGTTGCTACTTCCTTTTCATCGCAACTTTAAATATGTTACTACTTCCATTTCATCGCAACTTTAAATCTTTCTACTTCCATTTCATCGCAAATTTAAATTTGTTGTTACTTCCTTTTCATCGCAACTTTAAATCTGTTACTACTTCCGTTTCATCGCAACTTTAAATCTTTCTACTTCCATTTCATCGCAACTTTAAATTTGTTGTTACTTCCGTTTCATCGCAACTTTAAATCTTTCTACTTCCATTTCATTGCAACTTTAAATTTGTTGTTACTTCCGTTTCATCGCAACTTTAAATCTGTTACTACTTCCGTTTCATCGCAACTTTAAATCTTTCTACTTCTATTTCATCTCAACTTTAAATTTGTTGTTACTTCCGTTTCATCGCAACTTTAAATCTGTTGCTACTTCCGTTTCACAACTTTAAATCTATTCACTTCCCTTTCATCGCAACTTTAAATCTTTTGCTACTTCCGTTTCATCACACCTTTTTATTTAGACAAATATTCGGAAAATAAATACTGAACTGCTAAAAAATAAACATTAAGGACCTTGCGTTGACAACCCTGTTTTCTTGGAAAGTTGCACTGGAGCATTATGGAGATTCTAGAAAGTCCAGTTCACCCTAAGGCAGCATTGTTCATCTTAAATAGTTTTTCAAATTAACACCAGCAATAGGCTAAGAGACAAAAATGTAAATAAGCAGATGTGTATTTTATACAGTATATGATCACACTACCCCTATCTCATGACCAATTCGTACAAATTTTTACGAGCGATTTACGATCAAGTGTCAGTTTGTGAGTATTAAAACATAATCACTCACAGACTCTGAACACATTTTCCTCATTAACTTCAGGCCAGTGTCTAATCTCTCACTATGGGATACCAGTTAGTTATATTACCACTAACAACCACACCTAATTGATGTGGGACTGATCTGAAACGGTCACATTTCAGCCTTATAAGGAATGGGCAAAATGGGTAAAAGTGGCTTTTAAAAAACATGCTTTCAATTAAAGGAACATGCACACTGCAAGGATCTGTAAATGGTTTAACATTTGTGAATTGCACATGAGGAAATTGAAATCCAAACAAGGACACTCCCACTCATCTGAGGGGCTCAGCTCAGCATGTTGCACACAATCTGCACTTAAAGGGATACTCCACTTTAAAATGAAAATTCTGTCATCATATACTCACCCTCATGTTGTTTCAATCCTTTATGAATTTCTTTCTTCTCTGGTCTCATTGACTTCCATAGTAGGAAATAAAGTATACTATGGAAGTCAATGAGACCAGAAACTGTCTGGTTACTGATATTCTTCTAAATATCTTCCTTTCTGTCCAGCAGAAGAAAGAAATTCATAAAGGATTGAAACAACATGAGGATGAGTATATGATGACAGAATTTTCATTTTAAAGTGGAGTATCCCTTTAATCTTGTCCACTCAATATAGTAAAATTAAAAGCACACTTACTGCATTGACCTCTGTTGTAAGGACAAGGACTGCAAGACACAACAGAAAACACCTGCAATATGAAAAAAACGTGAATTAATAAATGTGCAAAGGGAAAACAGATGCTTCTAAAACACAAAACAAAACAACAGACTTTACCTTAATGTGTTACAATGCTTTAGATGGTTCTCACCCTCCATGCGAGCCTGAAAACAGATAAGTCTCTCCTTCTGCTCAATGCCAGTGTCCTGTTACTGCATACTCAATGATCTGACCGTTACAGATGGACTGAAGTTAGTTCTCAATATTTTAAGCATATTGTGTGCATATAAAACACATTAAATGTACTGGTATCTTAGATCTCATGTTCCTTGAAAGATCCAGCTTTAGCCGGTAGGCTATAGTTGTGTTTTGGAACATGGCAACTGCTTTCTAGCTGGCCCAATCTGTCATTAGCTTACAATCAAAAAATAGCTACAAACATAGCTCAAGGTGGTATATAATAGACCAACTAATAAGCATATTAGACGAACTAGAAACCAAGAACATGTTCCAAAAACACAACTACCATTTTGTACTAAATGTGTAAAATAACTTCAAACACTTGGTTTTGTTATTATTTGGTCACTTTTAATGACAACAAAACACATTTAAGCTGAATATGTTTAAGAGTAAGCTATTTCTGTGCATTATTGAATGTGAAGTAACGGCAGAAGTTTACCTCAGATCTCGCATGCGTTCAATCCTGATGCGTTCGCGCTTTCGGAAAGTTAGTTATCTCACCTAAAATCCACCTTTCCAAAGCCGTTTTAAGGGAATTGCTGTTCTCCCAGACTTAAACTTCCCCTTACAATGCTGATATGCGAATGATAGTTGTTCTAAACAGGGTTGTGTTGGTGCGTAGGCTATTGATGGGTGGTCGTGGTAGTAGTCCTGACAGGGGGTGTGGTGGGCTCTTCTTCAAGACATTACTTTCAACAGCAGCCACATAACGTTTCGGGCAAAGATGAAGACAAACGTATTGGTCAGGCTCGGGTAGAAGAGAGGCAAGAATTGCTTGAAACGGAGAAGAATCCGTCATCAGCGTGTCCTTTTGGACATTATTCATAGGTGTGAAGATGCGGCTTCCATGTGTCACTGTTTTTCTTCTCACGGTCTCTTTGAGCATAGACAAGAGCACAGCTAAGGTAAGTCCAACTAGAAAACAAACTTATGCTAACTTAAATGTTTGTTTATTAGTAATGTCGTCGGTTTGGCCATAAGGAGTGCCGTATACGCTCGTGAGGCTTAAGTCGCGCGCAAGTGCGTGTAACTTGCGCGCGACTTGCTTGCGCTCAAGTTCCACTTTAGTTTTCAAATGCGAAAATTTCCATTTGACAAAGTTAAAGGATGGGATATAACTGTATTTAACGGCAATGTTGTCCATAAATAGCACACCAAATCGAGATTACTTATTAGAAACAAGCAGAATGATTATAGCTATGCATGTTCTGATGCTGTAAGTAACCAAACTAATTAGCCAGTCCAGTTTTATCAAATGCATAATGTATATTCATATAGCACGGCAAATGTTTTAACAATAGTCCCCCATCCCCCTTAATTCAATTTTAAAGTACTTCATTGGCATGTTTGTTTAACACAAAATAATGCCAAAACAAATCAAACCAATGTCAGGAAACGAAAAATACAGTACAATATAGGGCTTCAATAATATAAAAAGTAAACAAAAAAAATACACAGCAGTATGCCTTGTGCAATAGAATGGAATAAATATTCAATAAGACATTAATGTACATCAACAACTCCTGCATTTTATATGTTTCTGACAGTTATTTCATTGTTCTACTATAGCTAAAAAAAAAAAAAAAAAAAAATGTTGTCCATGTTGAGTCTACCTTTTTCTTTGCCTATGTGGGAAACCACAGACAGCCTTGGGTTCTCTTTCAATGTGTTGTACACTTGTGCACACTGCTACAGTTAACACAAAAAACTTTTGTGAACTTCTGGACTTTGTTTTCCATTTGTTAAAGTCATTTTGCAACTCATCTGAGAAATCAGTACATTACTTCCACTACACTGTTTACCCAAGATAAAGTATGCAACTTATGCTTTCTCCTGCATGTTAGTTGCATAAGGATCTAGATGCAGTAATCTGAGAGATCTAGCTGGACGTGTTTTTATTGGGGGTGTGGCTGGGGGCGGGGCTCAAGTGGGAAGCACATTCAGGGCAAGGATTCGGGAAATGACAGGTGCCTGGGTGATAAGACCAGGCAAGATGATTGATTGTGTTGTGACAATGATGGGATAAATTCACAAAGCAGTTACATCTGGTGATTTTGTCATATTTCTGAATGCATATAAGGGCACATCTGCTGGATGAATAAACTGCCCTTTGATACTGCAGATATATTTTTAGAAGTATATCTGTATGAAGAATAACTCTATTGATTTCAAAACACAGCCATACAATGCCCCATAGCAGACCATGCGTTACAGCTCTATTCCAATGGAATTGGTTGATGGATTATCACAATACTACAAGCATTAATTTTATATAAAAATTGGTATGTCACATAGCTACAATAAAATTGATTTTTTTTTTTCATATTAAAACTTTATAATTAAGAAACTTTATGACTGATCATTGTCCTTGGCAATAGAGTTCTTACATACAGTAGCTGTGCTGGTTTCATATATTTTAGATTACTGTACAGTGTCTTCTGTATCTCAAACTGTAAAGCATGAAACTAGCAACACATGTGTTGTACTCAGGATGTATTTTTTGTTTTAAATCATAAATGTGAATATCAACCATTTCTCTCCGCTGTTTGTTGGGGTCCTGATCATCCTGACAGGGTTAATGGCTGTCATAGCCTATTATCACCTAATTATGTGAGCTGTTCTGAACTGTGTATTTTTGTTCTCTGGCATGCATTTACATTGAAATTGTGTGAATCTGTAATCTCACAGCACTTTTAGTGGAATACCTATCATATGCCTCCCACAGCTGCCTCTCTCTGTCACCTCAGCCTTGGATTGTAATTGATGCCATTTGTGAGTGGTATAAAAGTCAGGTTTGTTAACACTGTTTAAACAACTACAACAACAATAGCCCTGAGAACAATATTGTTTTGCTTTGTACTGTGTGTGACAAACACCAAAAGGTGTAACCATTTGTTGTTGTTGGCTTGTTTTGGGAGGCAGTGTTCTCATCTGTAAAAAAAATCATGACATTTTTTTTTCTTGTCACTTTTTCTAGTTAAAGGCAGGGTAGGTAGATTTTTTCTAAAAAACTTTTCCCAAATTTGTTTAAAGGGGGGGTGAAATGCTATTTCATGCATACTTAGTTTTTTACTCTGTTAAAGAGTTGGATTCCCATGCTAAACATGGACAAAGTTTAAAAAACTAAGTTGTACGTTTGAAGGAGTATTTCTGTTCCAAAAATGCTCCTTCCGGTTTGTCACAAGTTTCGGAAAGTTTTTTTCGAGTATGGGTATGTGTGACGTCAGATGTAGCAGAATTTCCTTATACGGGTCCTAAGGGCACTTCTCACGGAAGAGCGCGAGCGCACAAACGTAGACCAGAGCGAGAGAGCGAAAGCAGTACGCCCATCAAAGCGCTATGCTCGGCTTTAGGGAAGTCAATGTCACCAAAGAAGTGGGTTTTTGGTTGCCAGGGCAAGACAACCCTGCACAGATTCCCAAAGAACCCGGCGTTAAGGGACCAGTGGATGGAGTTTGTTTTTCCAGAGCATCAACGGAGGTTGTGTAAGACTGTTTGTTCCCTGCATTTCGACGATGATTGTTTTATGAACAAAGCCTAGATCGACGGATTTGCAGATCTAATGCTTAAGGATCGAGCAGTCACAATGATAAAGGTTCGCGGTCGTGCGTTGGAACCGGGCGGTGAGTAAAACTGCTTCAATTGTCTCTGTGTGTTGTTAGCTCGGCGCGTTAGCACAGCTTTAGCTCCGCCCACACGGCCCGCCTTCAGCCGCTCGTTTTTTTCCGGAAAGACTCGGTACAGCCTATCTTTCTTTTATAAATATAATAAAACTAAAGACTTTTTGGAGATATGAAGGATGCAATACTACTCTAGATTCAAGATTAACAGGAGATTGAGTGAAAATGAGCATTTCATCCCCCCATTTAAACTGTCTTTATATACCAATACATAATTAAAATGTAAGTACTCTGAAAAAGAGAGTATAAAAATTTAGTGTCTGTAGTCCTCTCAGGGCTGACACAGCTACTTACTCCATTCACTCCCACCCACTCCCTTCTTGGCCTCCAAAACACATGAACGCACGATGCCGACCGCTCAGCTGGAGGACGCGTTTGCCAGCGCCGAGCGGAGAGGAGAGGAGCGCAGTGCATGTAGTGACATCATGTCAGAATCACATGTAATAAAATACCTAACTTTATCATTATGAATATAAACAACTAACATGTTAGTTAGTATCAGTTACACTGTGATGAAGGTGAATTTCGTGTAAGATTCATAACATATACGGTGTTTTGCATGTTAGAGCTTCCACGATGAAAGCACTGGTGGCCGATATTGACTCTCGTCTGACTTCTTGCTTTATCCAAAGACTTTTTGGCCTTTTCGAATACTGTCTTCCTTTTTTTTGCCTTGTTTGCCTTCGCTGACTGTATATGCAGGTACTGGGAATTTTGACTGCTCTTTCTCTGCCATAATTGTGATTCTTCCTAGCTTCCTTGCCTCTTCTCCTCCTCGAGTCAAACGGGTGCGTGCATGTGGGCAGCTCCTGTAGCAGCAGGGGTGGTAGCCATGGTAGCGAGGGAGAGTGACAGTCGCCCAGCCAATCATTTCATTCGTTCCCAATGGAAATAAGTAGCTGTGTTTATTGCAGCCCTGAGAGGACTACAGACACTCGATTTTTATACTCTCCTTTTCAGAGTACTTACATTTTAATTATGCATTGGTATATAAAGACAGTTTAAACAAATTTGGGAAAAAGTTTTTTTTAGAAAAAAACTACCTACCCTGCCATTAAAGTAGTATGTATTTGGTGAGTGCAATCCCTAATATACATACTTATCCAGTTATCACATACAACTGAAAAGTTATTAATGGGAGCCCTATAAGGCGAAGGCATCCTGAGCTCAATCAATTTAAATAAATGTTTAGGTGAAATGGGTGGAAAATAACTATTTTGTATTGCAAAATCCACCCTATTCCTTGCAGCATTAGTGGTATGTGTGGTTCACCAGACATTTTTGTTTTTCTTCTTGGGAGTCTAAATATTTGTTTAAAAAAAATACGTTCATTATGACTAAAGATGTGTGTTTGGAATTGTTTCCCTAGGCTTATTCTTACAAATACAAAGGGTGAAGAATATCCCTAATAAACAAATGTTTGCTTATATTATCTATGTGTATCTGTCTGTTTCAGTGACATAATTAGTCTACATTGGCAGTTTATTTATTCAGAAAATCTTCTTCCTTTTCTATTTGTACATTAATGGAAGGCTGGTCCGGATGAGTTTCAGTTGAACACTATGTTTTTCCAAGCTTGTTTATCAATTGTGATTCTCATAAGGTCAAAGTGGTCTCACGTGTATTCAGTTCATATCAGATTAGTCCTCACTTCCTGGAGTTAACACACTTAATTAGGATGGCATTGCAGATTAGATTCTCCACTTGAAAGCAGTGAAGAAACGGCCAAAGTATATGAAAGTGAATTCGGTAAACTTAACTGATAGCAGTGCAATCTCTGAGCAATCTCTCAGTCATGCCAAAACAACAGTATGTACCCGACACACCCTGAAAGATGAATTAGAGGACCTATTTACACTTCATTTTATCAGCCTTGTCACTTCATTGGTCTAGTGAGACAGTTGTCCGATTGGGTATGAAATGAATTTCATTTGCACTTGACCACGTAAATGCATTTCCCTAAAAATTATATAAATGACCTCTAATGTTCAGGTGTGATGGATTTTTACTCAGGATAAGTCATCAATATTTTTGGAAATTTTCACTGAGAAAGATTGTAAATATTAAAGGGCCCATATTATGCTCATTTACAAGTTTTATTTCTAGAATACAATACTTGATTTAAAGATTAAAAACACATTATTTGTTGTCATAGTGTGCATTGCTGCAGCACCTCTTTTTACCATCTGCCTGAAATGTTCTGTTTTAGTTCCTGTCTCTTTAAAGCACAGTCTGCTCTGATTGGTCAGATGGCCAGGTCTGTTGTGATTGGTCTACTGCTTAGACAGAATGTTGAAATATATAACGCCCCTAACCATAGTCCTGTTTCAGCTCCCAAGGCTTCATGAGCAGCTGTAAACAATATTATATCTATGGTATAGCGTCGGTATTGGAAGTCATTGTATTTTGTATTTTTTTGTTTGTTTGTTTTTGCCCACAGCCAAAGCAGCAAGTAGGCAGGCATTATGCAAATGTGTAACATGGTACAGAAATAATGTCAAGACTATACAAACAAGGCATTTCAGGCAAGTGTTTTCTGTTGAAAAGATAAACTCCATTTGGCGTGGACTTCGTGCTTTAGAACTTTGCAGTTTGTATGCATTACTTGGAAGTGCTCACTTATTGAATGCGTAAACCTCACGGTCAATGAAGTATACTTTGAAAGTCTTGCATGCTCAACTGTACTCAGACAGAGCAGAACATGGAAAATGAAGTATATTTAGGCCTTGAAAGCCATGCTATGTAAATGTTGGTGTTTTTAAATACACATACAATCTTTATGTGCTTTATGTAGTTAAGTTTGTGTGCTGTAATCCGTCTTATCACACCCTCTGATAGTGAAAGAAATTCCTCAAGTGAGTTATATCTCTCAGGCCTGCTCTGCCCCTCGAGACTGGCAAGAGTCATGTAGGTGGGTTGCCTGTCTAATTCTTGGAAAAAGCACAAGTGGTGATGGGTGTGAGAAAGAGTGAGTGGGGAGACGGAGGATGGATGAGGTCCAATTGGGGGGAAAAAACATGACGGACATCTCTAGGCTTACACACTGTTCCGCCTACGCCTGATCGGACTGTTCCAGCATCTCCCGAGAGAGGGTGGATGGAATGCCAGTGCAGAGGAAGCAACAGTTGCAACTGTTTACCTTCTTGAATCACTGTTCCTTTCCCTTCGCCCTGGACATTTCTTTCTCATGTTTTATTTGTTTTCATCTTTATAGAAAACAACACGTAGTCTCATAAAGCACTTACATGCGCTCCCTTTTTTAGCCAAGCAGCCCCAATAAAAGCATTTTTATAGTATACTCAGTATTTGATATACACATAAATTGTTGGCTGGACTGTGAACAAAATGTTTGTTGAATGTTTGTAGAATTGCACCTAAAGACAGGGTTCCCACATCATATATATATATATTTTTAATTGTGATTTACAAGCCTGGAAATTTCATGTAAATTAAAATCTTAAAAATTTGACCTTTTTTATAGTGAATATAAACATTTCTAGAAATGGTCAGCTCCAGAAATAGTTTTTGTGGAAAAAAAAGAAGCTAAAATCTAATAATAAATGTATTGATCCCTACACAACATGAGGGGAAAATCAATAAATACTGTGGCCAATAATTAAGAATTCTTTCCCACAAATTTTTCTTTTTTCTTTTCACTTGTTCTCTTATTTTAGTTCAAACGTGGCCACAACTCTTCATTCCCTTGTTTAGGTAAATCATGGCCACGATTTAACTAAAACTAGAGAACAAATTCTTAACTTGTGTTAAGCATGTCATGTTTAAGGGCTAATGATTGTAAAAGTTAGAAATAGTAAAGTCATGGAAAATCTTTGCTCAAAAGTTGTGGGAACTTTATAAACAAAATAACTGAAATCCACATTCTGTGGCGTTTTCATTTTTAGTTTGTCTTCATTATTTCCTGGGTTTCTTTCTGTTGTCATGTGGTGTGTCTGAAATCGCGTACTATCTGAGTAGATACTACATTTGAATTTGAACTTACTTCGCGACGGTTAAAAAATAATGTTTTATATAGTATGAATATCGGTAATATGTATGAAATCCAGACGTTCTACATCCGCTATGTTATTACTGTCACATGACCTACCAGCGTCAGTTGCGTTGTTTCACAGCCATTCATAAATCCTCTCCCGTGGCCTCATGGGAGAGTAAAGTGTCCATCAAATGAGCTCTTCAGCGGAAGTAGTAGGTCATCCGGTTACTTTTTGCCTACTGTTTTTTGAATATTATGTATTCGGATATACTACTCCAAATGAACTGAGTTGGCAAACTGTTTCACATACTATATTGTAGGGAAGTATTCAGTTCCGGACAAAGCAATGGTGTCTAGCACGTTTATCATTGGTTGTCATGATTACTCATTGTTTTCTTGATTTCACACAACTGTTCCTCGTTTTGAGACTTTGTTAGTTGTGTATATCAAACCCTCAGTTCTATTCACTCATTGTCTCATTTCTCTCTTTAGTTTTGTTTACTAAAGTACAAGTTGCATTTTAGATCTGCTTTAGGGCTTAACTCTGAGCTCAAGCTGAGCCTCGGGTCGAGCCTCCTCCAAGGACAGCAAGCCAAGTTAGTTTACTATTAACCTTTAAGGCTGAACGGGCAGGCGAACTAGTGAACTGACAGTTTAGAAATGGCACTGAAATTCCAAACACAATTCAGACTGACTGATACGTATATGCATCATCTTAAGCATTTTTCTCTTTGACTAAACACCCCAAGCTAAACTGAGCAACCCTGACCCTTATGGTCATTGCTTAAGTTCACAGGGCCTGGGACAGAATAACCCCTGATGGGCCCCTCTTTAACTGAGACCTTTGTGATAGGGCCTGGGACAACCTTCATCTGGCGACGGCATTGCCCTTCATGAACTATTGCTTGGTGACCTTGCTTGGCTTTACTTGACTAAAATAGGCAACCACAGAGGTGGACTGGTGAAAGTAGTTTATGATTATGATAATCATTGTTTAGGAAAAGTTGAGTAGTAATGTGTTGTTTGAAAGATAAAACGCTTTATTACTGCTGAACATCATTTTATGACAGTGAAGTATAAAGTGAAATGTTATACTCCTGCAATCCAACCGCACACACACCCACACACACAGCTTTGTAAAAGGCTTTTTAACGGGATGTGAGTGTATATATCTGGGTGGTCTGGGGAAACTGTTCTTATGCCCTTAACCTATTGATCTGCTGCCTACAGTGTAGCAAGTTTTGTCATTATATCAAGCCTAGATTATCTCAGTGGTTTAGGTACTAATACTGCACAGAGAGGAAGGCATATGCAAATGTGTTATGGCTTAATGGATAAATAAACTTCATTACTGATAAACTTTGTTGCTGGCCCATGATCAGAACAAGACAAGGGCAACAGTTTAGCTAAAACAGTTAAACAGCAACGCCAAGGTCATCGGTTCAATTCCCAAGAAATGTGAACTGGTCATAATCATGGCATTGCTTTTGCATTCATACACAATTAGTAACCACCATACTACCAGGTGATTGGAACATACCTTTTTTGGGGATATCTGAAACCTTTCATTGAATCTGTGCACTCACAGTAACTTTGTTCCCTTTTGCTGTAGTTAATCACTAGTCTATTTCACATTGTCTGAGGTATTGATTGTTTTATACTGGGATAAGGGGGAACAGTCATAGCACACAGGGAGTCCCAGATCCCAGGCTTTCTCTGCGGGAATGTGGAACTGAGCCTGGGCAATACCCATAGCGGATCATTTGGTCTCGGTAACTGGGACTTAGCCAGCCCTACTGGCCCATAATGCATGAGACAGCCATCTGCCCTGTCAATCAAAGTGGGATGGAAGATGACTCAGAGAAGATGCTTGTGTTAATATCATTATAAACAGGGGCATCTTGCATTGTTATTATTTGTATTTTTTAGTAAGGGACACCAGTAGCTGTGAGGATTCACTTGGGCACAATAAGACATGACCAGACCCACACAAAAAAAACTGTAAGGGAAGGTTGTTTTAAACAAACAGACAAACAAACAAATAAACATAATCATAATCATAATCATAAATCTCTTGGGCAAAAAAAAAAAAAAAGACCAAGCCAAAATTTGTCTCAGGTCCAAACAGAAGTGCAGTTTTCTTCTGTCTGACCTGGTGGCCTCTCTTTGAAAGATTGGTCCTTCTGTTTCTCACCATGTCTCCTAAGCATCAAAATTGGAAGGAGTTTGTGTTGTTCTCTGTGGTTTGTTTATGCAGCTGACTTAGTGGATATCAGTACATTCATTAAAAAGTTTGGACTGGTCAGCACAATCTTTACTCCAGGTCATAAAGCATTGGAAAATATAGGGGTCGACAGTTTGTTACATTTATCATTGATATTTAACACATCATAGGCCTTTACAGCATATTTCCAGACCCTCTAACACATTGACTGGCCATTTAAAACATTTTCTTCTTCACAAAGTCACAATGCAGCTGTCTGGCCAGACCCTACCAGAAATCAGGTCAGATTTAAAGGGATTATTTTCACGTAAATTTTAATGATTAGTATATAATTGTATTATGATTTTTTTTTTTTTATTAAATTACAAAAATGCAATTATAAGCATTTTTCAAACCAGGCTCATTGGAAAAACACGCCTATGGTGACATATCTGCAAAATTACATTGCTTTGCTTCTTGCACATTTCGTGACACTTTCAAAGAGAAATGTCCAGGGAGTGGCATTAAAAGCGCGATCAGTTAAGCACGATCTGACAAAGTTTAATTATGTTGGTTTTAGTAATCAAGTGTAAAAGTGTTTTGAGGTCATATAACATAGTATTGTGTAAGGAACTGTGTGAAAATAAGTCTATATTAATCTATAATATGCCTATAATAATCTATAAAGTTGACATTTTCACAACTGGTCTCAGATTTTACACCTAGTTGTACATGTAAACAGTCATTTTAAATTTAAAAATATAGATGCAAATGATATAAAAAAATACTATTTAATTCAATAATGTTTGCAGTGACCTGCTGTCAGATAAGCTATTGGTGGCAACTTCTATTAGTTGATTGCTCCAGTTTTGTCTCTGGTTTGCATCTTTAACCTGATGTTTTTGCCATGACATAAAACATGCACTTTCTCGCAGACATACATAAGCACAGACTGTTGTTAGAGAACCATGAGTTAGATCCCAGCATGCTATTTTGGCCTTTCACAGTGCCATGTGAACCAAATTAGCCCAAAATCCATGCCAGCTCTGCCACAGGAGTGTTTGCAGAGAGCATCACACAAGGAGGCGTCTGTGGACTTTATTAGGAAGAATGTCATGTTGTCATCAATGTTAAAGATCAGATGAACAAGCTGCAGGCAGTAAGACCAACACTAAACACTCACATTGAATTCATGACTAAAATAACTCAAAATTCATGTGATTCCAAGAAACAGAAGACACAGATGTTTCGGAAAAATCTCTAACCTCGCTTCGATTTGTCCGGAGAGCATTTACAAGTAGGCCTCACAGGCTTCTGCGCAATTTTTTGGAGAACAGATAACTATTGTTAGTGACAGCCTCTCTGTCCAGTGCTCTGAATGCAGTGTTTCAAATGCTGTTTGATCGCTCTATTGTTTGATGGACCAGTAGGGGCGAGTTCATGCACATTTCGCATTGGGGTCCGTACTGCATGCACATGAACTCAGGACCTGTGGGTGTAATTTTTGGGGTTTTAAGCAGCAACCCTTTTGTACATTGTCATGTTTCTGTGTGTGGGAATGGGATTTCAGATGAGATTTTATTTGATGTGAGATCATTCGTAATCTCTCTGTATCTGATCTAAAATCACTGCTGACAAAGCACAGCGCCTGCTATTCCAGCATGATTCAAGGAAGAGAGAGCAACAGATAAACATGGATGGTGCAAAACGATAATCATCAGGACAAATAAACAGAAGTAGGTTCTTCTCTCTCCAGGTCTTTGCTTTCCCTGTTAGATCTGGTCTTGATTGTTGTAATTGGTCGCTCCACCCCTTGTTTTGCGTCATGGAGAGTTTGTTTACAGTGTTGATGGTTTAGCACATGCAACTTGGGCACGTGATCCATGTGGCGACACCATAATTTTCTCATGAACGCAAGTTATGCACTTGATTTGTACATTGCTAGTTGGCTTTTTACTGACTCAGGTCAAAAGAGCCCACCAACAATTCTCTATGATATTTTGGATCATAGGTTAGGTATGTTTCTCAATGTAAGCATTTGGGCTCATTTTATCACCCATAAGGTGAACACACTATTTTTGTTGCTTAGAAAAGTGAAATATCAAACCTCTGCTCAACTAGCCTCACAATTTTAGGTATCATTTACAGCAAATATATTTTTCTAATTTATTTTCCTGCATTTTCCTTGCACCTTGAATACATTTGAGTGAACATCTCATAATTATTATTATATTAATTATTATCTTACACACAATCCCTGGCCACTTTATTAGGTACACCTTGCTAGTAGAGAGTTGGTGCTGGAAACATTCCTCAGAGATTTTGGTCCATATTGTCATGATAAAATCAAGCTGTTGCTGCAGATTTGTCGGCTGCATATCCATAATGGGAATCTCTCGTTCCACCACATCCCAAAGGTGCTTTATTGGATTGAGATCTGGTGAATGGCTGTTTGAGTATAGTGAATTCATTGTATCCCATTGGAAGTATCAGAACATGGGTAGGCTGTGGTAGACTCAGGTAGGCTGTGGTGTTTAAATGATGCTCAGCTGGTATTAAGGGGCCCAAAGTGTGGCAATAAAACATCCCCCACACCATTACACCACCACCACTAGCCTGAACTGTTGATACAAGGCAGGATGGATCCATTCTTTCATGTTGTTTATGCCAAATTCTGACCCTACCATCTGAATGTCGCAGCAGAAATTGAGACTCATCAGACCAGGCAGTACTTTTCCAAAGTAATTGGCTGATTAGAAATTTGCATTAACGAGCAGTTGAACAGGTGTCCCTAAAATGTGTGTGTGTGTGTGTGTGTACTTGCTTTGCACAGTATACAAATCATTATGTCTATGGAGAGCCTAAACGCTAAACCTTACATAATGGGGACAAAATGTCCCCACAAAGATGGCTATATCCGAAATCCTTGTCTTTGTGGGGAAATGTGTTGGTCCCCATGAGGGAAACAGCTTATAAATCATACTAAGTGATGTTTTTTGAAAATGTAAAACTGCAGACATCTTTCTGTGATGGGTAGATTTAGGGGTAGGGTTAATTTGAGTAAATAGAATATACAGTTTGTACAGTATAAAATCTTTACATCTATGGAAAGTCCCCATACAACATGAAAACACAACATGTGTGTGTGTGATAGAAAATTGTCTACCTATATGTTTAAAGTTTTCATTTTTGAATAACTATAGATTTTGTAAAAAAAAAAAAAAAAAAAAAAAAAAAAAAATCTCATGTAACTGACCCAGTATATGCCAAATCAGCCAAGCTCTGGAATCTCAGTGCATAATGAGGAGGCTGAAACTCCCAAGTTAACAGTTGACCCTACCAATGGAGGAGTGGACTATTACTTTTTATGTGTCTGATAAAAATCCTCTTGTTAAAATGAAACTACATTGTCTGACCTCCCACTGTTCCATCCAGCTTTCGTTTTATTTGTCATTTTCTTTTACATTTTCTTTTTATCTGCAGTAAATAAGCCGTGGGTGACCTCTGACACCCACTCTGTTTTTCACCTCTGAGGATGTGGAGGAAGAAACCTTCTAAACACCTTCTAAACACAGAAGCTGGATTTTTGTTTAACCAGTTGGACACGTATCAGACTGAAACGAGACACAGATGTTATTTTAATTATTAAACCTGAAGCCCGTGTGACATCCAGCCCTAAATATAGAGCAGAGCAACTGTGTCTGTTCCAAAAATGTAATGACCTGATGTTCCATCCCAGTCCTTCCTGGTCTGTTCAGGACATCAATTGTGGAGATTTCCTGTCTAAAAAAAAGGTAGGGTCATTGTTAGCTTACACATGATCTGAGGGAAAGACATGGCATTTGACTAAGGAAGTCATGATATTCTTGACTTTAGTTCACTCTTGTGCTCTACCTTTGGAAAGAGAATGCTATTTTTCTTCCCTCTGGGTGATTCCTGAATTATTCAGATGCAGATATTTTTGAGTTACTGTAATACAGGGGCGCATTCATTTGTCATGTTTGTGTATGTAGGCATTACAATTGTAACGTAAGCAAGAGCTGTATGTGTAAATCTCACTCCCCTTGCCTCAAGTGCAGCATTAACGCCGGTTCGATTCCCGCTCGGAGCGGTTCAAGTTGGGCCAGTTACATTTGGTGCTGTGACCTGTATGGTAGTGAGGTTTAGGGGGGCGAGTGTAATGGAAGCAACCTAGTTAGAGCTGTGCGAGTAAACCTCACTCCCCTGGCCTCAAGTGCAGCAGCAGGTCGAGTAGAACCAATGTTTAAGCGCTTTGACTCTTTGTATCGCCACTGTGATCATGAAAACCAACAGAAAGCATTTCCTTACCTTTCATCTGCATTTTTTCTCTTGAGGCCCGAAAGCAAATGCCAAACACTTTTACGAACCACAGACTCATGTTAGATTATGTCCATAGATTGTGAGAAAAATGCATGTTTTGATGTTGTTTGAGAATGGAAACATTTATTTTATACATTACCTTACATTAACTTGAAACAAAATATGAGACTAATTGTAATTACTTATTTTTAGCAGACTGAAAGCACTATAATATTATCCAGAAAACAGCCATTCTCCTAGGCCTATCTTCTGTCCTTTAGATGCCCTTCATTTTCAGTGAAGAAAACAGCTATGCCCTGCAAAATCTTCTCACCCCTGTTTAGGACCACAACTCTATTTTTGAGCAGCTTTACAAGGTTTATTACATCCAGATTAAACACAGAGGACTGCCTCTGAATGCTTGTCTTTTCTTAGCTTTGTGCTCTCTGTCCACTACCTTTCTCTCTTCTCACGTTTCAGGCATTTACTCCTGTTTTTAGAGTCTGACCTGTGCTCTTGTTCTATTGGGATCTCACTGTGAATTTTCTCAGAGACTTGCACTTTCCCACAAGAACAAGGAAAATATTTTGTACAATAAATCAAATTAAGTTTACCACCCTCTCTTTGAATCGTAGCAGAATATGGAGTACCTCCAAACGTCCATGTGCCTTAGATTATTGCATTAGCAGGAATTCTCATATATATGCATGCAGTTTCATTATCGACACAGGGTCATGTCTAGTTTATCTATTGATGTTTATGACACAGACAGTATCTCTGTCAGGGTTGCATGCATAAATTCCATGGATGATGCGTGACGCAGAATGAACGATCATAATATACTTTAATTAAGAGCTATAACACTACACAAGAACCACAAATGTTAACGTAGAACACTAAACTTAGAACACTAAACTGAAGAAGCAGAGGGCTTAAATACACAGGGCCAGATGATTAACAGAACAGGGAATACCATAAGCATGACTCAAATTCAATCCCACATTTACTAGCTCTCTCATTACTCACCATTAATTCAGTATCTTGAATGCTCTCACATATCCATGCAAAACATGAGACGCTTGATTGAGATGCAACATTATGGAGTAATAGATATGAGGGGAAGATAATGATCCACTTTATAATGATCATATTGCATCAATACTTCACAAACTTTTAAGCATTCTTTGATTTGATACTTAATATTATATGATCGGCATTTACAGTTTTTTAAATATACTTAGAAGATTTAATGTTCACTACAAGAAATTCATACAGGTTTGGAATGACATGAGGGTGAGTACTGTAACCTTTTGCTGATCTGTGAGATGTTTTATCAGAGTAGCATCTAAAATAAACACTATAATTGTTTTTAAAAGGTCTGCAATCCAGTTCAAACAAACACATTCTTTTGGATCCCCATCTCATATTTCAATACAAATCAAACACTAACACTGTAATTTGAATCTACAAACCTTTATGTACTGTAAATCTCTCTTTTTTTTGGACTGTTGTTTTTTTCAGTCCCTATTTGCATGCAAACAGACATATCTCTATTTGCATCTTGCATAGCTGATGGAATAATGTGGGTTATGGATTTGTCTTAGGGCGCTTTCACAATAGCACTTTTGATGCGCACACGAATTGGATTGGTTGGTTTGGATGATATGAACGCTGTTTTCCGAACTTGCAGTACCCGAATCCGCCTTAAAAGGATGGTCTGGGGTATGGTTCATGTGAACTCCGGTACAGTTCGCTGCTGATATGAGCGCAATCGTACTAAACCGCGAAAGTGAACCACTATTGATGATGTATGATTTGATTAAACCAAAGGTTCAAAAACCAAAATAGGCTATAAAAGTGAGGTGAGCAATGTGTAGCCCCTCCTCTTAGCACTGCACAGGTTGTGTTCTGTCGTCTGGTTCGTGTTTGCACAGCATGACGGTAAGATCTTACGGAATTATGAATGAACCTCTCATTTTAAAATCTTCCCGCTCTACTGACATTTTTGTTGTGACATCCACTTAAACATTATCAAAGACTTTCATTATTTCTACAATAAGTAAATCCACTTCACCAGCTAATTCGACAGCTATGCCATAGAAATATACAGAGCTACAGCAAAACAAAGTTCAAACACAAAATTCTAAAGATGGCTTCACGCTTGTTTCTCTAGCGCAAAAGGGCTATACATTTCACAGCTGCGTCGTCATTACAGGTGTACAAAACAAGCAGGGGGAGGGGGGGACATTTAAACTCGGGTTCAGACCAGGTTATCAGCTTCTACTGTTCAGCTGATTGAACTATGTTTATGTGTCTGGCATGCTTCACTGGCTCATTGTGCTTGTGGTTTTGGTAAAAGCTTGACCCTGCCTTCGTGAGCATGATGTAGCCGTGCTTTTGACAGATTGCTATTAGTCTTTGTTTAATAAGTTGTGGACAGAAGGAAAAAGCAATATCCATCCTCTTAAGGCAGGGAAACCCCTCCATAGCTGAAGCATTAGTGTGGGAGTTCCTTCCTTTTTGTGGGTCTAGTTGGCCTCCTACACACAGAAGAATGAGATGAGAAGAGGCTGTGTGAGAGAGAGAGTTATCTACGTATGTTCAGCAATACTAGTGCCTTCTGAACACTTTATAGCAGCCATATGTTCCTCATTGGTATATATTCGTCTTTCACAATGTATTGCATTTACATATTTTACATTAAGCAACTTAGAATGCAGCTATATTACACATCTTTATGGCTTGTGCGTTCTGGGAATCGATGCCATGGCATTGGCATTACTAGCACCATTCTCTATTCTCTATATTTAATGAATTAAATAAATATATAATAAAATATATAATTGTTGTAGTTTTGAGTTCTGTTTCTGTGTTTTCAGTGTTTCTGTGATCGTTTTCCCCTGTCTTCTGTTGATTTTGGTTTAGTCCGGTTTTCCCCAGTCTGTCTAATTAGTATTTCACTCACCTGTGCCCTGTTAATTATCTTGTTAGTCCCTGTGTATTTAAGCCCTGTGTGTTTCAGTTTTCTCTTGTCGGTCAATGTTTAATGTTAAGGTTATCTTTGTCTGAGCACACGCTCCCTGTTCTTTGTTTTTGTGATTTTGTGAATTAAAACCTTGGATTCTACTTCTTCGAGTTTGCCTCCTACTTCATCACCCTGAAACCTTAACAATAATAAATAAAACTCATTTAAAATATTTGTGTACTACGTATTTTAATGCTTATTAGAAAATAGCATCTTTATCACGTCAGTGAGAAAAAAAGTCGCAGTTGCAAGTGATTATTTATTTGATTTATGGATTTATTTAATTATTTGTTACAGGGACAGTGCATATTAATAAACATTTCTGTCAATATGCCAGAGTTAGCCAGAATGTGTTTATGTGTTTTGGGATGTGGATGTATTTTAGTATAGAATGAACTGAATTATATTATAATCACAATGTATTATGTGATTGGCATAACATAAAGGATACATGTGATGCATAGAACAGCCTTTGCATCTGGAGCACTTTCGCCTATGTACAGAGCCCAAATCTTAAAAACATAAATCCACACAGCTGAAGAGAGTCAACATTAGAGGTGCACAGGACGTGGTTAAGGGTCAGTGTACTGACAGGTTAACCTGTAGACGTTGGATAAATAGATCCCAGGCTGGATGTTTCCCCTTAGAGGTCATGCGACAGCTGTAAAACTAGTCAGGCTGGAATGGAATATTCTAGATTTGAATGTCATACTTTTAAAGGAAACCTTCCCTGCATCTTCACAGAATGTGTTCTTCAGAAAATGTGCTGGGCTATGAGATGGAATGTGTTGCTGATTTTATGTTAATAAGCAAGATGTTTTATCTCCCACATAAATACTCAGACATGCAAGAATGCTATGAGAGACAGTCTATTCCTCTCAGCGACACACTTTTATTGGTTCCTTTTGAACATAGCGGCAGCTGTTGACAGTCTTTGCACTCTTGTCACTTTTTAGAGCTTTGGATTGTGTCCTAATGGAGTCATGACATGGTCCACCGAGAGTTATATGTCGTCATTTTGGCAGTGCTGGTGGATGGTGGATGTAGCCCATGTCCTTTTTAAGCATTCAGCATTACGACTTCTGACTCTCTCTGATTTTCACTTTTCTGATGGCTACATTTTAATTTGCATATAAAATATGAGTCAGTGTTGTTATTATTAAATAAAAATAAAACTATTAAAAATAATTTGTATTATTTGAAATAAAATAAATGAAAAACTTAAATGAAAATTAGAAATGTTGCATTGGCAGCTAACTGAAAAAGTTCAAGTATTAAAATTAGTGAAAATAAAATAAAAATAAATTAAATCTAAACTTAAAATTTAACTAAATCTACACTAAAGTTAAAGTGAAAAATGAAAAAAAGCTAAAAATAAAAGCTAATTCAACATTTTTATAAATACTTTAATCATAAATAAATATAATTATAAATGATACTAACACAGCACTGAGTTCATATGGAGTCAAAGTTGTGATGTGCTGGTTTAATCTGTAATATTCAGACATGTTCACTCAATTCAACCCAACAGAAGAGTCCTGACAGAAAACATAATGCTCATTGATCTGGGGTGCGTTTCCCGAAAGCATCGTTGGCCAACTATGGTCGCAAGTTCATCGCAATGTCCATAGAACTCTATTGGTAACGACGGAACTTGCGACCATAGTTGGCCAACGATGCTTTCGGGAAACGCACCCCTGATCAGGGTCATGTGAAAACTTACTGTGAAAAGCAAACAAGTGTAGAAAGGTGAACTGATATAATTACAGTTTTTGTCAGCCCCTGGCTTCCAGCAATTAAAATGTGTTTTTAATTCCACTGAGCACTGAGCGAGCCAAAATGCTTACTACTACAGAACATCTGGAGTATGTTAAAAAGTGAATGTTTTTGTTGTTGCCATGAATTCCTGATGTTTTCATTACGGCGTATAGCCTATAGCGCATGCTTACATGCAGCATATCTGTGTGCCCAAAAAACACAAAAGGCAGTGACACACAATAGTAAAATATAAGATGGGGCCCCGCCCACAAGCTGTGATGTCATGATTTTAACATCTTTTTTGAATGTTGAATTTTTGTCATTTGAAAAGTTTAAACCTTGCCGTTGTCATTCAGTGCCTGCCATGTTCTTTTGGCTCCATAATTATTTATCTGCTGTTAGAGTGAACATCTGCATACTAAATGCACGCGATTCATCCACGATACTTGTGTGTCTGTTGATTTCATCTTATATGTGAATTATTTGGTTTTATTTGAAAAACAGCTGCATGCTGAATGGACTCTGGTGTAAATCTCTGGTTTCAACAACTCTGACAAATAAACAATGTGACGTCCAGCTTAACATTGTTAAAATTATTTTAAGAAAAACACACTGCATCTTGCGTGTAAATGTCAATGTATGTATATATATATATATATAGTTTTCATGTCTGATCATGGCTGACAACAATTTTATTGTTGTTTAATTTTAAGTATGTAGAAGATAAAGTTGTATGATTAATGCATTAGTCCAGTATAAACCATGTGCCCAACACACAATGGGACATTCTGTCACTGTTGACTGATGAGGTCATTTCCAGTCTCCTCAGGGGGATTCCAGGCGTGTGTAGGACAATGCATGTGGATAGTCTGATGAAGGAATGCTTAGCCTATGGCCTCAGATGCTTTCAATGGCGTGTCAATGTGTACATGTGAAAACAATGGAACATTGAATGGCTATGTGCATGTTTTACGTAGGCGGCTGTGAGAAAAGCCCTTTCTGACCGCACTAAAGAGCGGATCACAGGACAGATGTGCACAGATGATTATAACAATGCCGAAAATGTGGAGTAGCGATTTCATCTAAAAATGGGATGATCCCAAAAGCTGAATCACCAGATTTCCTTCTATTCTCCTTGCTATAGAGACCTTTTCCTCACTGGCGGTCCTCTTGGCTGCAGTAGAGGATCCAGATAAGAGTCTTTTGTCAAGTACTGAGACAAATATGCTACTGCAATGAATCAGGATTGGTCAGGAAAACAATGCTTTGTGTTAATATATCGGATGTTACAATCCAGTATTGAACAAAGTGGAAGCAGTGGAAGCATCCTTAGAACATTTTTAATGCAAGCTGTTTAACCCTATAAAGCAGGGGTCTACTGGTAACCCTACCAGTAGCTCGTGGCCTGATTGGAGGTATAGCTCGCCAAGCCAAGGGCCGTTCACATATCTCATTTTTTCCAGGCGCAGCGAGATGAAAACATCTCAACTTTTCAGAATGCCGCAAACGCATTGCAGGTCATGTGACAAAAACCAACCAATCAGCTTCACCCTTTCCGTAACAACATTGAAAGCTCAAGCAACATGAAGGATGGGGGGTGCACCCAAACACTACGGGTGTTTTTCCAAATACAAATAAATCTTGTAGCAGAGCTACAGCAAGCGTTTTTCGGTGGTGGAAATCCATTAGCTAGCCTACTAAAACTTCTTTATCGTTGTGGGCATGGTTGCATAGCAACGACAGACACCACGGGAAAATCTAACCGAATTTCACTATTAATAATAAAAGATAAGCTAATGTGCATTGTAAATGTCAGTAATTTATCTTTTTTGACTCATCCTTTTTATAAAAATGATTTAAGGCTGAAATATGCAAGGTTTATCTTTTTATAAAAACTTTTTTGTCAAAACTTTATTTGAACTTGTACATGTTAGTAGATGCAAGACACTCCTTTAAAATCTGGCCATCATTTTTTATGTTATTATTTTAATGTTTATGTAAACAAAAAGTGCATATTGATGCTAATTTTATTTGTTATTTGCTGGTTTTCGACATAAAACTTGGTGAATTGATTTTATTGTGTAGAATACTTTTTAAACAGGATAATTTTGGTCACTATAATCATGAAATGAAATTTTCATGCCATTTCATCTCTAGTTATGATGCACTATAAAATCAACAATAATTATGTGGTTTTTAGAGTATAATATGCAAAGTACAATTTTCTATAATTTTTTTTTTTTATCTCTGACCTATATAGGCCTACAAAAACTATTTTAGGTCTAAAACAGTTTGGATAGTTGTTAATATGAGAGTTATGAGACATAATTTAAGAGATTTAAGTATTGTATAACATGAGTAGCTCTCGGCCACTTTCATTTTTAAAAAGTAGCTCTCAAATGAAAAAAGGTTGGAGATCCCTGCTATAAAGCCTACTGTGCATATTTGATACACAAATTTACAACACCTTCTAAATTATCAACATGATCAAAACTTTCATGAAAAATCTGTTGTTTAGAATCTGCTAAAGTAATGACTATTTATAAAATAAATATGTACTGGACAAAAGCAACAACTTAGATTTACTTGAAAATCATGTTAAAATGTCAGGCTTTTAAGGAACATTCATTTGTTCATCTCTCAATGATCATTGTATTGCATTGCATCATATGTTTTGCCCTACAAAAAAAATAAAAAAAATAAAAAATAATAATACAGAAAGCATTATGTAAGGGTTAATGCCCGACGAGTTGTCCATTGTCAGGTATTAATGGTCGACGGCGAGGCGTGAACCTCCGCCGAAGTCCATTAATACCTGACAATGGACAACTCGAAGGGCATTAACCCGCTTATACCATGGTCACTTACCAAATAACACATTTTTAAAACATTAGTTTATATTTTAATTAGTTTTACAATCGAAATCTAAAGTTTTTTGGTTTCCCTGGTTACGCCTGACGGCTTATTTAACAACCGGAGATATTTATAGTCCGCTCGATTTATAGTCCGTATAGATACTTTGATTGCCTGTTGCTATGGTTACTCACAGCTGATGTAGCCAGCGAATTTATTTATTCATTTCGAACGGTAAACAGTCAGTTTCACCAGAACTCCTTTACTAGGTGTCCTCTATCACTTTTTAATGGACACCCTGCAGCCAATCAGAATCGAGTATTCACCCAGACCATGGTATAAAATAAAATAAAAAATAATAAGAAAAGCATTAAAATATTATATTTTTAAGACATTATATAAGTAAATATCTAAGCTGATATTTATATGCATTTTATGTTAATAGTCTGCTTTACTGACCTCATTGATTAACATTACAAGCTACCAGCAACTGCACCAGTGTGCATATTTTTGGTCCGTTTGGGCCTCTGAAAAAAAATGTTGGTGTTTTTTTCCTCATCGAATATGAGCTCATCATACAATATGAACCATAAAAGCCTGATGTATTCTTAAAAACCTTTTTGGAATATTAGTGAAAAACTGTACTCGTCAAGCCATGGGGTCTTTAACATGAGCTACTTTTTGCAAGAACAAAGCTATATGTAACTGTGAATCAATCAAAAACGTGACTGGAACAAAGATATATGAATTTGTTCTTCTTTAAATCAAAGGTGATGAAACGTCATTCCAGCCCAATTCACTTCACATAACGGTCATGCTTCATGGTCACTTCAGTCCTGCTTCTCCATATTAGGAGCATGGCCTAGTTTCTCACACTCTAAACTCTGACTGTTACTTTTATGGGCAGTTTTAGTGTTTCACAACCTCAGTTTCCACCTTAAATCTAAAATGTTGCACTTAGCTTTTCCACGCTAATGACATCTTTAGCAGAGCCCTGTTTAATGTGGTAACACTATCTTAACGGCCTCCATATGGCAACTGTAATCAGATGTCTGTTGACAGGAATGTCATGCAGCAAGCCTGATTTTCTTTTATGGCGTGTGAGAGATAAAGACCGGACATTCTCAAATCCGTTTGCAAATATCAATGTATTGAACTTACAATGGGTTAACACATTTCTCGCTGTGTTTCTCTCAGTGCTGTTCTATCTGTAAAGGAGGGAAGCACCCTTAAGCTTTACAGATATGAGAAGGGAGAAAGATGGAATGTTGCAGTGGCAGGGCACCAACAGGAAAGCTTTTGTTTTAGTTGCTGTTTTAAAAAACACAAACAACAATACTCTGATTCTCTTTAGATAAACGTACCACCCGACAAGTCACCAAAGTAATCAGGCAATCTTCAAGAAAGCGCCCTTACATGTTTAAACTGCAGGAAATATACAGACTTGCATTGAGCCACAAACACAGCAATGTTAAAATCAACCTACAAATCAGCTTAATTATAGCTGTCTTTACACACTGAACTGAGAGAGGAGAAATTATTTTTAAAGGAATAGTTCAAGTTCAAGTTAAAAAAAATTTTCTCATTTCATCAGTTTGTATAATTTTATACATTAGTTTTAGTTTATTTAGTTTTAGTCATTTTAGTGAAATTCGTATATGTTATTTCATTTAACATTTATCTTCTTTCATGACATGAGGATGATAAAATATGTTTACTGTCATTTTTGGATGAACATTTCCTTTAACATTAGCACATTGCATAGTACTTCTTTAAATTAAACTATGTAAATTTATCTTGACATTTTCTAGCACTTTGGGGTCTAACTGAAAAAAATGCCTTTTTGTTATGTTGCTTTTTATATTGCATGCTTGAACCACATATTACATATTTTCATGTTGATGGAATTGGTTTAGGGCAGTAGTTCTCACTCAGTCTTCCTTTATTCAAGAAAATGTTCAAAGGCCTTCTTTTATAAGCTCATACCTCTGGTATTTCTGTTTTAGTAAAAAAATATGATATTGGTTTGATGTTATACCTACATCTTTTGTGTGTGTGTGTGTTTTAGCATTTTCGACTTAAAGACTTATTGGGACCCCTGGAAGTTTGCTGAGGCCCCCTTGTTGAAAACCACTTGTTTTAGAAGTTCAGGCTCATTCCACTTCCAAACCTAAAATGAAATGTAGCTTTTAACAGGCAATATGCAGAGGTTATGTTGAAATGCTTGAACGTTTGTCAAGGCATGATTTAATGAACAATATAAATCACAATTTTTGCTTATTAGCTTGTCATAAAGAATCAATTAGTTAATGCCTTGGTGAATAATATCTTTTTTAGTGATACAGAGTTACAGACTTAGGCCATGTTCACAGCAGCAGAATATGATTGTCAGTGCTGTATTTGAATCCTTCACACAGTTCACACACAGTTTAGTTATTTACAGGAGTGACAAGCGTATTCGATTACCGAACCCACACCCGTAAACTTTCAGGACTCACAAGCGCTTTCTCGGAAAAAATGTGCCCTGAACGGAACCGGACTGGACAACTTGTTATCCTTCACGTCATACAATGTGAAAGAGCCGCTCGCTCTGCACTGCACAAACGCGTGTATACCGTGTGTTGTGGGTTTTCATGACTGAGATATGAGGGTTTTAGATCCAGTCACTGTTCTCCACCGGAGCGGCTCCCATCAGTTTTGTGTGTGACTCAAATACTCCGCTCTCCACCCAGATATAAACGCTGCTCTTGGTTAATGACGATTTGATGGATAAACCCAAAGCTTGATTGGACTTGTGTTAAAAGTGATAAGACTTCGCAGTTTTATGGACGTCACCATCTTTTTAATCTCACTTTGGTCACTGTCACTATATGATTAGCAAAATTAGCAAATCCAGGTGACTGGAACAAAATACTGAGGAGGACTTTTACTTTACACCTCTGGCTACAGTATATGACGTGGATTCTTTTATACACTAACTGTTAGTTTGACTGGATAGCTGGTATCAGTCTTCCTTCTTTCCACTGCTGTATCCTGTCAAATAGAAAGGCCAGCATGACACATGCTGTCTCTCTCTCTCTCTCTCTCTCTCTCTCTCTCTCTCTCTCTCTCTCTCTCTCTCTCTCTCTTGTTCTTATATACATTACACATTACATCTGTCTTCCACACTGTTTAAGTAAAAGAAAGACTGTGTTGGCTTCTCACTGTTGAAATACACATGGAAGGAAGCCAAACTGTCAGAATCCACCCAAACTGTTTGTACCTCAGGGATTTAGGGGCTTCATTTCACAATATTTTTGACTGTGTAACACTCCCCTGCTTTTGCTATCTGTACTCATTAAGTTAAAATACTGAGAGCAGCCTCAAAGTGGCCTCTAAATGCTCCCTCCTAAAACACCCTCCCTGCACATTTTAATTGAATGCGTACTTTTCCACTCTTCCTTCACCTTTATCTTTTGAAGATCTGTTTGATTTTACAATAACATGCAGAAGATGTCTTCAGACTCTGAAGAGCACGTACACATGCTGATTTGTTCTTTTTTTTGCTGTCTAAAATAAATGTCTGTTCCAGATGTTCAGACAGATTTTTGATCATGAAGCATCATTTACCCACCAGTTCGACCCATTCAGGGGTGCGTTTCCCGAAAGCATCGTTGGCCAACTATGGTCGCAAGTTCATCGCAATGTCCATTGAACTCTATTGGTAATGACGGAACTTGCGACCATAGTTGGCCAACGATGCTTTCGGGAAACGCACCCCTGGCTGATTTGCGGAATGCAAATCACAATTTTTTTTTCGAGTATATCTAAACTTTCATAAATCAGTATACATTAACTTGAGAGGCAAAATTACATAAGACATTAAGGGCCCTATCTTGCACCCAGCGCAATTGACTTTGTACACCGACGCATGTTTCATTCCTATTTTGCACCCGCGCAAAGCGCGCTTTTCCCTCCACAGAAGCACGTCGCTAAACTAGGGAATGAACTTGCGCTCCCTGGGCGGTTCAGCGCAAAAAAGGAGGCGTGTTCCAGCGCAAACGTTCCTTCATGCTATTTTGCAGGTTTAGAAAACAATTGCGCCACTAACCAGGAAAAAATTGTTTAAAGTCAGTGGCGCGTTGCGCATGTTATTCATATGCTATTTTAAGGGCGCATGCTTGGCCATAATCAATGTAGCGTGTGCACAACGCGCATACACTTTGATTCTCTCATCTACACAGAAGCAGCAGTTTTCATTTTTGCAAATCATACATTATTACGATAGATAGATAGATAGATAGATAGATAGATAGATAGATAGATAGATAGATAGATAGATAGATAGATAGATAGATAGATAGATAGATAGATAGATAGATAGATAGATAGATAGACAATTTATTATAAAAGCATACATCTAGCTTACACATTTACCCAAATTATCATACGCCTTTTTAACCGAAGTTAATTTGGGTGAGTTTCTCCATCCCCAACGTCCCTGACGAGAGCGTTGCTCTCCTTGGCTGTGAACCGCTCCTGGCGCTCCTGAAAAAAAATAGTCATACTTATATTGCCGTCAAAAATGACCCCATTAGAAATGAATCATTTTATCTAGTGTAAACGTTTGGTACTACACCAAAACAAATCTTACCGAAAGCTCATTTTTGAGATATCAACCTCAAATTTGGACCACAACTTGTTTAGATTTATGGCTTTTATTTTCTCACAGGTTTGGAGTTAATTTAAAATTAGTATTTTTGTGCAAATTATTGGCAAGTACGATAGCACACAAAAGGAATTTTTTTTTTGGTGTCAAGATTCCAGTACACAGACAAATACATTACACAGATAGTAAAATAAAAAAATAAAAAAATAAAGAAAACAGATATATGAATAAGAAACACATATGTAATAATAAACATAAACTTATATAAATTTTTACTTTTTTCCCACTTCAACAATAATCTACCAAGTATCTTCTCTAAAAAGAGATCAAACTTAAGTCTGTGCTCCAAAGCATTCAAGATTTACGACAGTTTAAGTTGGAAATTTCATTTTCAGGTCTATGATCAAAAAGTGGATAATAGGTAATAAATGGAGCATAACTATTCCATACATATAATTTAGTAAGGTACAACGGGGCTACAGGCACACCTTAAGAAAAACTGCGCTTTTCACTCCTCACAAAGTGTATGATTGCAAAAAAAATTTTTTTGCAAAGTTTTGGCGCTAAATAGGAAAAGGATCTACCGCCAGCAGTCGATTTTGATATTCTAGGTATCATTAACTGGCCGGAATTTTGAGATTGCAATAGATGAGAAGGACTATAATGCGTTAAGAGCTCGCTCAAGTACTGCGGAGCTAAACCATTTAGTGCTTTGTAAGTAATCAATATTTTAAAATGTATACAATGTTTAATAGGGAGCCAATGCAGTGTTGACAGAACCGGGCTAATATGGTCATACTTCCTGGTTCTGGTAAGAACTCGAGCTGCTGCGTTTTGAACCAGCTGTAGTTTGTTTATTAAGCGTGCAGGGCAACCACCCATTAGAGCATTACAATAATCTAGCCTTGAGCTAGATTTCCGATAATCTAGCCTTGAGATAGACTTCCGCATTTGTCAATGAGAGCATATGGCGTAATTTAGATATATTTCTTAGATGGAAAAATGTGGTTTTACATATACTAGACACATGACTTTCAAATGAAAGATTGGTATCAAAGAGCACACCCAGGTTCCTAACCGACGACGAAGACTTAACAGAGCAGCCATCAAGTGTTAGACAGTATTCTAGGTTATTAAGTGTGGACGTTTTTTTGTCCAATAATTAGAATCTCTGTTTTTTCAGAGTTAAGTAGTAGGAAGTTACTAGTCATCCAATTTTTTTATGTCAGCTATGCATTCCGTTAATTTAGTGAATTTGTAAGTTTCATCTGGGCGTGAAGAAATATAGAGCTGAGTATCGTCAGCATAACAGTGAAAACTAATGCCATGTTTCCTAATGATATCTCCTAATGGTAGCATGTACAGAGTGAACAGAGTAAAGGAGTTCATACAGTCATTACTGCTGTGCTGCTTGGAAACTTCTGGGGTTGAGGATTTATTTTTCGTTAGTTTAGCCACTGTTTCAAATAAACACCTAGGGTTTTGTTTATTTTCTTCTAATAGGTTTGAAAAATAAGCAGATCTAGCAGCTTTTAAGGCCTCTCTGCCATTGAACTCTCTTTCCATGAAATGCAAAATACCTCTAGTTCTTCTAAGCTATCCGGGATGCTGAGATGATGAAACTGATTAGGAAGATTATTAATAAAGCAATCTTAAGCAAAAGCAAATTTAGTGGCAGAAGTGATAGGTCTAACATATTTGTAACAAGGAGTCGGCTTTGCAGCCTTGGCTAAATGAAGTTTACACGAGACTAGATAATGATCTGAGATGTCATCGCTCTGCTGCAGAATTTCAACGGCATCAACATCTATTCCATGTGATAATATTAGATCTAGAGTATGATTACGACAATGAGTAGGTACACCAACAATTAGTACTTTATCTGCAGCCAATACTAACTCTGATAGAAAATCAGCAAATTCTTTGATAAAGTCTGTATGGTGCCCTGGTGGCCTGTATACAGTAGCCAGCACAAATGTTAAACGTGATTTATCATTTACACTACATATTGTTACATTTAGCAACAACACTTCAAAAGAATTATATTTAAAACAAGACTTCTCAGTAATTCTGAGGATATTACTATAAATTACAGCAACACCTCCCCCTTTGCCTTTCAGACGAGGTTCATGTTTATAACAGTAATCTTGCGGGGTGGACTCATTTAAAGTAATGTAATCGTTTGGTTTTAGCCAGGTTTCTGTCAAACACAGCACATCTAGATTATAGTCTGTAATCATATCATTAACAATGAGTGCTTTTAAAGTAAGGGATCGAATTTTCAGCAACCCAAGCTTTAGCATTTGTACATCCGTATTATATCTGTTTTTTATTTGTTGAACATCAATTACATTTTTACCCTTGAATGGGTTTAGGAGTTTTTTGTATGTCCTAATTCGAGGAACAGACACAGTCTCTATATGATGATAGCTAGGTGAAAGAGGCTCTATGTGATGGGATTTATCTGACCTTGGTGACGCGAGGCCGCTAGCAGACAGTCGGTTAAGCCAGTCTGTCTGCTTCCCGACCTGAGCCCCAGATTGTCATGTTTGAGCTCTAAGACTATGTGCCATATTACTAGAGAGAAGAGCAGCACCATCCCAAGAGGGATGAATACCATCTCTTTTCAACAGGTCAGGTCAAAACACGACAACATGAAAGGACGCAGCCAGTGAAAAACACCAGCCGCTTGCTACACAACACAAGACAACACATGAAAACTACACAGAATACAACAACACACGCAGACAGAAGAGCGTACGGCCCGAGCAAACTCGAAACCGCACGCTCACACAACAAGACAGAGTGCACGAAAACGAACAAATTATTCCATGCGCTCACTACAGACGACGAACACACAGATTATTAAGGTACGAATCCTGACACAGAACCGAAACCAAACTAGATCCAAACACCATGCCCCGCACACAGGCCAACTCATGTAGATGGAAGAGCGCATGACTTGAGTGCGCTCGAAACCGCACGCTCACAGGAAGACAAGACGATAGCAATGGCAAGAGCTCTGTCACCAACTCAAGAATAAACAGAACCCTGACAGTTTCCCCTTGAGTTAAGTTTATTTTTCTTATCGTATTAGCAGATAGTTTTTCTTGTTATAAGCTTGAATGTACTTAATTTTGATACATTTGTCAGAACACTAGACCTAATGTTTATTTATTTAGGAAAGTTCACATATTTTTTTGGGGACATCTATGAGAACACACAATGCGCTCAAGAAAAACAAATGTTAGAAATGGAAACTGGCGTATACCCACCAAAATAAGCTATTCGAATCAGTTTCAATTTATTTCAATTGATTAATCATTTTTTCCATGCATTCATGGAAAATAAATCAGTCCAATGTTTATTTTTCTGCCTCAAAGAGCCTAAAAATCATAACTCATTCAGAAATACATGTTTAATATACAATCGTTCCAAGCCTGAAACCAATCATCAGTCATTCCTTCCAAAATTTTAGCTAATTATTTCTAAGAGCCAAAGAAACTGCATTAAGGCTTACAAAACAGCCTCCTTTCACACTGAGGGTGTTAAATATCTCACTATTGCACTGCTCTTTAACCCAGCACAAATGTAAAGGTGAGGACAAGTTTTGTCTTTGTGTTTTCACGCCTGATTCATTTTTCACACTTTCATGGGTTGTTTGCTCTAAGAGCAATGCCTAGACAAAACCAAAAAAGAGAGACGGTTTATGTATCACAGGCCAAACACAAAATCTCCCGATAATGTCTTTGGAAGCAAGGACATTTAAGCATTTTTCACATCTATAAAAACATCTATATTAAGAGTTTTATCAGCACTCTTGTCTGCTTTTGCTATTTTTCTGCTCAAGTCATGTTTGGGTTTGTTGGGATGCAAGACTGACCCGGGAAGGAAAAACAAAATTCCCATTTCAAAGCAGTTCCCCTGCTGTGCTGATCCAGGCTCCAGATAAGCTAGCTGTGGTCTGAACTGGGCGATAGTCATCACAGGATCTCTGAGTGCTAAAATATACATTAGAATGATAAAGCAACTTATACACATGTGCGTAGATCACGCTACTCATGCATGACGACGGGTGGGATCTGACCTGGTCATGCTTTGGAGAAAGAGGAATGTCTGATCCCTAACAGATCTGACTTTGGCCTTCAGAGATCTGGTGGTTATTTCAAACATAATGGCGCAGAAAAGAAAAGATGAGGGAGAGTCTTTTATAATGAAGACAAAACTATAGATTCTAGAAACTAACTTCGGATACAATGTAACTTTAAGTAACTTGTCAACTAACTCTCATTAGAGTATTAGTCGACTGTAATAGACTGTTAGGCTAGGGTTAGGTGGTAGGGTTCAGGTTTGTAGAATAAGTTGACATGTAGTTACAAAGTTACTTATTGTCAGAATGTCTGTTGGAGTAGTGTTTCCCTAACTTTAAGTAGGACATACTCAACCTTCTAAAAGTTTGGGGTCAGTATGATTATTAAATCTTTTTGAAAAGAGTCTCTTATGCTCAATGCTGCATTGAAAAACAGCAAAAACAGTAATATTTCCAAATAGTGTAACACTACAAATGTCTTTAATGTCGCTTTTGATCAATTTAATGTGTCATTGTTGAGTAAATGTCACAGGTGATAGTATAGAAGTAGTGCACAAAGACGAAGGAATCAGGAAAAGATCTTTAATTCACAAAACTCACAGGGAAGACATTACGCACGTTAACGTTAACAAAGACAGGAAAAGGACTGCAGGAACACAAGGAGTATAAATACTAAACCAAAAGAGGAACTAATGAGCTAATTCATGAGACAACAGGTAAATGGGATACCTAACCAGACACACTGAGAAACTGGGTCAAAAGACAGGCCCAGGGAAAACAGAACCAAAACACAGCATATGTAACAGTAAACATATCAGTTACTTAAAAAAAAAAAAAAAACGTACTGTCCCTAATGTAATATGCAATTAATTAATTTAAAATATTTCAAAATCAAATGATATAAAATTAAGTATATAGAATTTATATGAACTAAAAATATACATAAATAAATAATACTCTAGAATGGGTAACAGCAATAAACAAGGCCTGTATGAATTAACTTATTGATTTGTTGCTAGATTTATTGGTTTCACTTTATTTTGATGTTCCCTTTAACACATTCTGTTGACTATAAGTAACGCTGAACCTACATGTCTACTAACTGTCATGAGAGTTTGAGAGTATTAGAGTATAGAGTATTAGTAGACTGGTAGGGTCAGAATTTATTGACATGTAGGTTCTAAACTACTTAGTCAATATAATGTCTGTTGGGGAGCATCACAATAAAGTGTTATCAGATATTAAGCAGAGAGTCTACTAATACTGTAATGAGAGTTAATTGCCATGCAGTTGCAAAGTTACTTAGGGGCTGTTTACACCTGGCCACTTCATGCGTTTTCTCAGATCGGATAGCTATCTGATTTATCAAAACGATTCCATTTACACCTGGTCATATAAATGTGTTTTTGCGAAACGGATTTAAATCCGATCTTCAATTCCCGCACTATATGCAGATTTAATGGAGTGCACGTCACCGAAAGCAACAGATATGAGCTGCATTTTATTGATCATCAGCTAAAATTTCTAAATCAAAGACCGCAATAAGAGAGAGCGGCAACAGCCCTGGTAAGATGATTTAGTTTCTTTACTTTTAATGATGATGATTGTGTGTTAAGCGTCTGCGACTTACTTTCACTTTGATTTGCGATAGTTTGCACGTTGGCTTACTGAATAGATGCTCAGCTTCTCATCTGCGGTGATGCGAGTTCCAGTAGCGTCGTCATATCTGGCTATAACATTACATATAGCCTATAACACGCTCTCACACGTTTATTTTTTTTGCATTTTGGGGAGGAGTACAATTTACATATGTGGTTTCAACAACCAGATGCATTTACACTTGTCTAGTTTCGTCTGGAATGTGGCCCAGACCACCTCTTGAAGTGGTTTGAGCGATCGGATTCAAATCCGTCTTGAATGCGTTTCGGAGGGCATTTACACCTGGTCTTTTCACGATCGGATAGCTATCCGATTTGAGAAAACGCATGAAGTGGCCAGGTGTAAACGGCCCCTTATAGTCAACAGAATGTTCATCAAAATAAAGTGTTACCAAAAACAACAACAACAAAACGAATCCAGATTATGTTACTTCTTGGTTGTCACAATTATATATATTTTTTTTTTTACTTTTTTCTAATTGAAGGAAATCATGCAATAACAGTGTTGCACATAAAATGCATTTATATATATATATATATATATATATATATCTTTTTTTGTGTGTGTATTTTAAATGTTAATAATAAGATGTTTGTTGTATCAATTTAACAGATTATGATGACATTGCTGTTTTATTTAAATTGTTGGGTACAGCCAAGCAAGAAACTGGCCTACTTTTCATACTAACATAATTATTTAATAATGTTGACAACAAAAACATGGCATTCGTGCCTTACAAAATGCTTTAAAAAAAGTCCTGAAATGCCAAGTGTGGCTTGTTGCTGAAAAGTACCTACTTGTTTAAATAGACTGACTGGCTGTTAAGAAGTAGGTCAGCACTATGTTTAACTGTTCAAAAACATGTGGAATAGTGTGTGTGTGTGTGTGTGTGTGTGTGTGTGTGTGTGTGTGTGTGTGTGTGTGTGTATGAGAGAGAGTGTGAGAGAGTGTGTGAGAGTGGGCATTCTACTAAGACATTCAGTTCCCTTGTAGAAAGGGATATATTTTTGTCAGCTTGTCTGTGAATTGCTGGAAGAATGCCTCTCATTGGCACTGAGATTGCGTTAGGGATGTCCGATCTAACATTATAGCCAGAACACGGTCTGTTCACATACAGAAATTACACTCCAGGGATGGCGGGCTTTTGTAAAAATTGCCAGAGTGGGTCAAGCCAGAGCTGATATTTGAGACTGAAAGCATTGTTTCTCATGGTCCTCAGCACCCACATGCTGATTCAGTTAGGCCTTTAGGAGGGCTCGCGGTGGGGGCAGTGCGGTCACAGACCCGACCCCGGCAGCTGGTGCTAGTCCTCGCCAGGCCTGCTTCTCCAGATGTGCAGACATTTGGCTGCCTGCCTCACACGTGAGCGGGAGAACGGCTGCAATGATAGAGGGATGCGTGGATGGAAGAAATGGTTTCCCAGGGTCCAGTATCATGCTTAGACCAGCTGTCCATCTAGTGATATAGAGAGAGGCCTTTATTAGGGTCTTAACAGTAGAACAGGTCTGTTAAATTCTTGGCCTGATGCCTCTGTTTGGATGTACAGGACCATCTCCATGATATCTGTAATCTTTCAGTATAGACCAAACAATCTGCATGCATGCCAACTACTTGTTTTATCTCCTTGGTAACATACGCATGTATACACTGTTATGTAGAGAGAGATGGAGAGAGAGAGAGAGAGAGAGAGAGAGAGAGAGAGAGAGAGAGAGAGAGAGAGAGAGAGAGAGAGAGAGAGAGAGAGAGAGAGAGGGAGAGAGAGAAAGAGAGAGAGCTGGTGAAATAGTGTGAGGAAGTCCAGACCTCCATGCGCATCTATGTGTGTATGTGCACTGTTAATGAGAGAACTTGTGTATGTTTTTTGTCATAATAATTTTCAGTGTTAGCTTGTAAATAAATGTCTTGGCTTGAGCTATTATACACAATTTTCACCTTACAGTACATACAATATTTAAGTCATATTCAATCTTTGTAGTGCAAAGCAGCAAGCTCTGTTGTGCCTTTATATCATACAAACGTTGGTACAATAATAACATACTACTCTTACAATTTCTGATGTATGCATTATAATAACATATACAGTATATTAAGTCGTTCCAAACCCATAAGACTTTTGTTTAATTTCGAAACAGATATGAAGATAATTTTTAGGAAATCTGAGTCTGTCCCTCCATTGAAAGTCACTTCAAAACGAGTATAAGAGTTTGTAAAATAAATCCACATGAATCAAGCAGTTTAATCCAAGACTTCTGAAGAGACATGATCACTTTATATGATGAACATATTTAATTTAGGCTTTCATTCACATACAAATATTAATCAGCAAACATACACAGAACACTTCAATTTGGTGAAGCTCAACCATATGCATTGTTCTTGCGGAAGCTCAAATATGCTGGTGTGAGCCTTTTTGGTTTTCGTACGTCATTCTCGAGCTTCCATTTACCAAATTTAATTGCTCTACATTTGCTGATCAATATTTATATGTAAACAAAAGCCTAGATTAAATCTGTTCATCATATAAAGCGATTGTGTAAAAAATATCTTCATTTGTGTTCCGAAGATTAAAAAAAAAAGTCTTGTGGGTTTGAAACGACATGAGGGCGAGTAGTTAAAGGGATAGTTCACCCAAAAATGAAAATTCTGTCATAATTTACTCACCCAAACCTTTATGAGTTTCTTACTTGTGTTGAACATAAAAGAAGATATTTTGAAGAATGTTGGAAACCAGACAGTTAACTGCACCCATTGACTTCCATAGTACTTTTATTTCCTACTATGGAAGTCAATGGGGCCCATCAACTGTTTGGTTACCCATATGAGAAAGAAACTCATACAGGTTTGAAACATCTTTAGGGTGAGTAAACGGTTTTCATTTGTGGGTGAACTATCCCTTTAATGACAGAATTTTCATTTTGATGAACACACCCTTTTTTTTTGTTTGTTTTTTATTGCATGCGTGGTATCAGGTATTCACAGGGACTATAGTAAAGCTTTATGGGAACTCTGGGTCAAATGAGTAGAGAACCTTTGGATGATCTACTACATTTGCTGAAATGTGAAGTATACAATAGAGTATACTAAACAGGGTGATGTATACAACAATCTACTTGATTTGACCTTTCCTTTCCATGTAACAAATGAAATGGAAGTAATATTTCTTTCCCGAGTCATCATTTGACGTTGAGACACACAATTAGAGTAAAATGCAAATGCAATGCAAATGTGGACCTCTATTCTGCATTCTAAATCTTCAAGATTTATTAAGTGAAATTTGAAACTGTAACGCTTTCTTTAGCTTATATAAGACAACATTTGCTTATGTTATACAGCCCAGAGTGTAACTGTACAATTAAATGTACAATAACAAGAACAATTCAGTTGAATCTGTGAATCTTTATATTAATTTGTTTACAATAACCGTCTGAATGAACTTGCAAGAGCTACATATGAGAGATAACCATTTAGGTTAATATGAAAAGAGGTACATTTAGAACGAACTGATTCACTAGGATGAGTCGGACTGTCCAGATCTACGTGTGTAAAAGAGAGCCGAGGGATTAGTTTATTCCCAACACTGCATGAATAAATAGTCCAAACTAAACTTCCTTTTTGCCAAGTAAGACATATTTTGTTGATCCTGGAATAACATTCCTGTCCAAAAACATAGTCCTAGAGGGAAATCGTTGGTGAATAAGAATGTTTTAGCCCTTTAGCCCTAATGTTCTAACCCTTGTTGTAAGCCTAAACTTAGCATTAACTGTAAACCTATCCCTCAAATCTGATTGGTTGATTGGAATTTTGTTCCAGGATCAACAAGGATGTTCACTTGGTGAAAGTCACCCATCACACAATAGTGTGTTATGTGGTGTAGACTTTATCTGTATTTTTTATTTCCAATGTATCATAAAAATATACATGAAGCACAAATGTAAATGTACAGATTTCATATAGTACTATATATATATTGGTACTATAAAGTGGGAAGGAAAAGCAAGCAAGCAAGCAAAATAAACAAATAAACAAACAACTAAATACTTATTACATTTAAAACATACTGCATTCTTTAACAAAATAAATTAAAAAGTTTTATTTTAAATAAACTTTTATTTTGCTTTGGAGTACTTCGAAGATGAAATAGCTTGGATAAATTGCTCATTATATTTTTAGACAATGAAAAGGTTTTTTTTTTTTTTATCACTGAATTTACTATAGTATATGTGCCAAGGAGCAATACAAGATTAATAGTAAGATACACATTTTTTTGTTCTTATTATAAAAACAACACATTCTTAAACAACACTGAGAATCCTAAAAGCAGATTTTGGTCCATAAACAAAACAAACAAACAAACAACAACAACAACAACAACAACAACAACAACAACAACAACAAAACAAACAATACAACAAACAAACAAACAAACAACAAATAAATAAATAAAGTGCCGTTTCACTGGGGGTACCACAAAAAAAGCTTGTGTCTTATCTAATTTAAATATTTTTTTTACACATAGTTTGGCTGAGTAAAATGTGTGTAGACTGCATCTCTGTCATTAAAAACTGTATTGCTGCAGACCCACAGATAATTAGAGAAGCAGATTTTGAAATAAATAATCACTGTACAAGTGAAGCAAAACCACACAATGTGGGCGCCATGTATCTGCATGGATCATTAAAGGGATAGTTCACCCAAAAATGAAAATTCTGTCATCATTTACTCTGCCTCAAGTTGTTCCAAACCTGTATGATTTCCTTTCTTCTGCTAAACAAAGAAGATATTTTAAAGAAGGTTGGTAATTAAACAGTTGCTGGTCCCCATTGACATCCATAGTATTTGTTTTTCCTACTATGGAAGTCAATGGGGTCCATCAGTCGTTTGGTTACCGACTTTCTTCAAAATATCTTATTTTGTGTTCAGCAGAAGAAAGAAAGTCATACAGGTTTGGAACAACTTGAGGGAGAGTAAATGATGACAGAATTTTCATTTTTGGGTGAACTAACCCTTTAATGTGTGACACAATGTAACCATATACAACCCCTTCCCCCCGCCCCCCAATGACCATGAGACCATGACTAACAATTTATTGTATTATAGTAGATTTAAGCATGAGACTATCACGTTAAACATGACTTCTATGTCGATAAAAATTGTACTATTGAAATTGATTTCTGGACATTGTAATGTTATTTTTTCTGCAATTGTTATTGTTACCCCACCCCCCATTCCCACCCGCTTTTTAAATCAAATTTACGCCACTGTATATAGATACAACATGATGTGCATATATGCAAGCTTTTATTGTTTGTCAAGTTATTTTTAAACCATTGGTACATTCTGCCAGCACTGACTTATGGCCCAGTGCCAACCACCCCTGATTTAGTCCACAGGCATCTCCTTTAAGAACCTGGTGTCAATGCCAATTCCATGTGTTTACTGCCTCCTAGTGGTTCAGTGTGAAACTTGACATTTTCTTTCTTGCAGGGGGGGTGCTCGGGGTCATCATGTGGCGGATGTGACTGCAGTGGTGTTAAAGGCGCAAAGGTGAGTATGTTTTCCTCTGCTTCCTGCACATCTCACCTGTTTTGCATATTGTTTCTTTCAGACATCTTCACTAGCACTTTGACCTAGTAAAAGAGGTCAAATTTGAATTAGGACTTGAGGAGGCAGTGTGAAAGTAAAGATCAGAGTAGGGATCAAGCATTATACTTGTTATTAAAAAAGTATGTTGTTGAACATTGTAATACAGCATGAACTGTACACACCCAGCACAAGAACACCGTTGATCACTTGAGTGTGAGCCATTCATTATATTTTTTATGTAGTTCATAATGTCAGAGCACTGATCCTACAAAGAAGGATCTGTTGCGCCATCTAGTGGTGCGGTTCTGTTAACAGCATATACTCTGACATATAAAGTCAGTAGTATGAGAAGACACTAATTTAATTGAAATCATCACCCTTTGTTCTACCTTATTAGGGTGAGGTTGGGCTCCCTGGTTTAATGGGCCATGTCGGATTTCCTGGATTGCAAGGTCACGAGGGCCCCCCAGGGCCAATGGGACCAAAGGTAAAGTATAATACTGATTTTGAAATCATTTCTATTTGCTATTCGAAAGTTCCCTTTTTTGGAGAGTATGACTAGTACAGTGCAATGGTTCTCAACTGGTTTTGCTTTAGCTATAGTACCCTCATTTTTGGACTTTTACAAAGTGTCTGGTCGAAATTTCTAAATTGCCTAAAATGTAAGTTTTTCGGGTTTTGTTTCTAATCTCTAAAGTCCTCATACATTCTATGTATGCATACTTTCAATGCTTTGACGGTTCTTTGTAGATCCCGCCTTCTTGCACGTCACAATTGGTCAATTATTCACAATGCCTTCACGCTATTGGTCGAACTTCTTTTCTATCATCAACTTCAGCAAGCTGAACAGCAGATCCACATATCACATACACTCGTATTTACAGATTACAGCAAACCCACTGGGAACATGAGCTGTGTGTTGTCACTTCTCAGAACTCGTCCCATTCACTGATATTTAAACGCCTCGCTCTCACCCAGTATGTGTGAAACTGGCCTAAAAAGTGCAGCACAGCTTCAGGTACATTAGCAAATGGCTGACTCCATCTACATACCCAAATACAAATGTAAATTTCACAAAAATCCTTTCATCCTGTTCATGATCACGTGCAAAGCTAACATGTGTCAGTGACATATAAAGGTGCAAACCATATAGAAACACACATTACGCCAGCAAAGCCTTAGCCAAAGGAGTTTGTGAGCTCAATTAAACACTTTACAACTAGGCTCATTAACATTGGTTAATGCTGACATGCACAGTTGCAAGAACATACAATGAAGAAGAAGATTCAGAAAGTTTTTAATAATCCATAAGCGTAAACTCAAAACCAGGCAGGCAAACAAACACAACTATATCATTAACAAAGAGGAACATGCATGAATTTATATACAGACATAACGAGGTGCACACACCTGAACAGAATGACTAATCAAATTAGTTACTATGACAACAAAAGACTAGCGGGAACTAGGGCTGGACGCGAATAGTCGAATAATCGAATATTCGCTCGGTGGGTTGGTATTCGATTTGAAAATTTGACATTCGAATTTTTCATTCGCGCTCGAATAAAGCCGGCGATACACTGGCTGCGTGGCGTGTCCGTTTTTATTTCGGCTCCCATGTTAACAGGTTGGAGTTTGCACACTGCCAGACACACGTCTAAGGCGCGGCTCGAGCCACGCGGAAAACGCGTGCAAGCTAGAAATAGAAAAGCAAATAGCAAAGTGTTCCAGCAACGGGAGTGTTCTCTGGCTAGAGCGCTAAACAGCGGAGTTAATATGGACAGAAGTGCATGTCTGAGCTTGTGTTTTGGGTTAAGCTGCGTTGCTTTGACATTGTGGAAAATAGAATAATAGAAACAAAATGTAAGCCTTTTTATCCGTTATTATCAATCTAAATTAATTTCGTTTTTAATTTAACTTAATTTCGTTTTCTTTATTTAAATTTCGGTTTTCTTTTTTTAAATTTCGGTTTTCTTTTTTTAAATTTCGTTTTTATTTATTTAAATTTAGTTTTTATTTATTTAAATGTCTTTTTTCTGTATTTAAATTTTGTTTTTTCTTTATTTAAATTTAGTTTTTTATTTATTTAAATTTATTTTTTATTTATTTAAATATAGGCTACCCTTTACTGTTTCAGTAATTTGTTAGTCAGAAAAATATTAGACTACCTTAAAAGTATTGCTTAAGTTAACAGACCTGTGTGTGTGTGTTTTATATCACTAGTGCAGTGTCCCGTTCTCAGAGCACATAAGCCCTGCCCGCATGAGGTGCACCGCTTCCCTCTCATGCTGTTCTGCAGTTTACTAAAAGTTTATTAATTCTGATTCTGAACGTGTCGCGTCTCGCGTGTCCATCTATATTTTTACCAAATGCGACACTGCACTCCCTTGTGAAGACGATTGGATGAACGGCTCTCGAAATAATCAAAATGCAAACAGACAGACAGACACAGAGAATACTGCCTTTATTAAAGAGAAAAATATGTTCAGCCCTCTCTCTCCGATGCTTCGAATATTCGATGTTCATTACTACCGAAGCTTCGAAGAATTAAAAAAATGGTATTCAGACCAGCCCTAGCGGGAACTAGAACAAAGGAAAGAGGAAACAAACAAACTAGGGTTGCGTTCCAGTCCGTCATGCCCTTCACTCGCTAACTTCCCTCCCTCTCGTTCACTCAGATGTACATCATTGCTTAGTTGCATAAGTGCCCACTTTTGGCGGAACCTTTGCAAAAGGCTTAATTGGAACGTGCTAAGCCCTTGATCACTTGGAATCTACTATGGGGTTGATTTATTATATATATTTGTTTTCCCCTTACAAAATTGTTTAATGCAGCATTCTATATGTATATAGGTGTGTTTGAGTTGTTTAAATATATATATTTTTTTAAATAATTAATATATCATAGAGTTATTTGTGGTGGGGTAAATTAAACGCAATATGCGTTGACATCACAATCGTGTTGCATTGTGGTATCTGGAGCTGCCTGAAGTGTACATATGAAGTAGACTTGCTCCCTCGGTCAAAATCTTCATAATGGCTGCAGGGATTTCCCTGAGGGGAAGTGCTTAGGGAGGATCGCAAGTGCGTGTCTAAAACTGGACCGGAACGCTGCCTAGAAGTCTATGAAAATGAAAATAAGACAAATAACAGAAAATTTGTTACAAATGCATTAGGTATCATGACCTAACAATGAACAATACTTATTTGATACATTTATAAATAAAAATGCTAATTTCTGAATATAATAAGTTTTAATATTTAACAAGTTTTGTAAATAGTATACACCCAGATTAATGGTTAACGCAATAACTAGAGTTAACAAATTTTCAGTTTTTACCATTAAAAGTTATAGTATCCTTATTTTTGAAAAGCACAATGGAGTCACCCTAGGCTTTTTTTAAGGTGAGTTAGCAAAAGCAAAAATGAATTGCAGTGTTCTTTTAATATGTTTTTGTGTTTTCTTCCAGGGAGATACAGGGGAGTCAGGAGCTCCAGGAATGAAAGGAAGCAGAGTAAGTGTCTGCTCTTGTCTTGTAAAAATATAGTCATATTTTGTAAGATTGATAAAAAAGATTGATATTACATAATAGCAGCACTGCAAAATGTACTTTTACATCATTATATCATATAGATTTTTCTTTTGTAGGGCCCACCTGGTGTGGCAGGTTTCCCAGGACGTCCAGGTATTCCAGTAAGTTGAACTGAGAGTCTTTTTTTGGAGAAAATTGATCATCATGAATGAATATCATGGATTTTTGGAAAACAAAACAATGTTTCTGCATCTCTGTATGTTTCTGCTATTGTTTTGATATTCTACAGGGTCTTCCAGGTCTAGAAGGCGCACCTGGACCTCATGGAATTCCAGGCTGCAATGGAACCAAGGTACAGAATGTTTGCTGTGTTTTTGATGAGACCTATTATTTTTTTTATTTAAAGTGAATCAGTTGTGATGAGCCATCAGTGTCTTCGATTCATCTCAAAATCCTCAGTGTGATTGAATAGAGGATTTATTTTGTGTATTCCAGGGGGAGCGGGGTTTTGACGGAATCCCAGGTTCTCCAGGACTGCAAGGACCACCAGTATGATTAGTTTTTATGTCATGTCATATACCTCTAATATGTCAAATTTATAGCAGTGCTTAATAAACTGTACCATTACATAAAAACCGTACATCTTGTGTTATATGTAACATTGTTAATCCAGTCCGACAACAGATTCCTGACTTAACAAATATCTCTCTGAATCTTCCTCAGGGTATTCCAGGTTTCAAGGGAGTAAAGGTATGAAACCCATTTTAAAGTAATATGGTCATATGTTACAGAGACTTGTTCTTAAAGGGGGTTATTAACAAGTGACAATAAATCAGTACTGCATGAGAAAACTTTTTCCCTTTTGCTAAAAACTTCAACACCCATAATGCACTTTTGATTTTGACACTTCCCCTTTGTCGAATAGACTGTCTATCTGTAGGTTTTACAAAAGCCCTGAAGCTAAAAGTCTTCTGAATGGACTTATGCTGACAAATAAACAAGGATATCTGGGCGTGGATAACAGAGAAAGAGTATGATATATTACTAATGACATTGTAACTATATAAAGGTAGTTGAAAATCTGCAATCTTAACCTTTAAACACAACATAAAGCATGAAGAGTGCCTAAATCAACCCTAACCATGGTAAAATTACTATTACTGTACGTACTGCTCGAGTGCCTAGTTGCTTTTGTAAAATGGTGGTAATCACCAAGAAGAAAAACAATTCTTCTGGCAAGCCAGCCCGATCTCACGGCAATTTGTATGTATTTTACGAGGGAGTTTGTATGAATTTGTACGATTTTTGCTAAATTGTACATATTTTACGAGTTGCCCAATTCGTATGGAGGTGAGTGAGGTCGAACGAATTCGTACGAATAAGCCACCTCGTACTCACTCGTACGAATTGGTCGTGAGATAGCGTTGGTCAAGCAGTATAGTTCATTATTGATGTGTGTCTTGAAAATGGTGTAGTAATTTGTTTTGAATATTTTACTCTCATAGGGAGATCCAGGTGGTGTTATTGGAGTACCCATCCCTCAAAAAGGAGACAGGGGCTTTCCAGGACCACCCGGTTCACCAGTATGGATTTTAATTTCAATGGCCCTTTTTGTGTTCATATTGAAAATGTGCATTTACCATTTATATATTATTGCCTGTTGTATACTTTAACATGTTTCATAGCTTTTATCTGATTCTCTTTTCATTTTTTAGGGGCAAAAAGGATATCCTGGACAACAAGGGCCACTCGGCCCACCTGGACCAATTGGACCTCCTGTGAGTTTAAAGTTAAAATCTCTAAAACAAATTATAGACTAAAACATAATTAACCGACACCAGTGAGCTCTCACCTGAATCTCACACCATGCCATTTTTCTTTGAAGGGAAGGCCTGGTGAAACTGGTCAAAAGGGAGAGCCGGTAACATCTGAAATCTTTTGCATAGATTATAATGTTTGTGTCTAGAGTTTGTGAAATGACTAGAGACTGTCTCACCCATTCTTGTTGCAGGGTGACAAGCTGACATTTCTTGGTGAGAAAGGAGAAAAGGTGAGTTCTGGGAAACTATAGGCTCATAACCTTTAGCGGCAATTGAAGCATGTGCTTCAGGTTGCAACAAATCCTGTCTTAGAAGGATACATCTGTTTGCTTCTTACTATTGAACATGACTTGAAGTTGAAAATATAATACAAACAATCATAAGAATCAAACTCTGTACCCCATTTGTAATAACACCCCCACCTATTGCATTATCAAAGCTGATCAGCATCTTTCCTGGTTTAGTCTCACTCATTATCATGATCATCCCTGTTTCTCTTTTCAGGGACAACGAGGTTTAACCGGTCCCCCCGGTCCACCTGGGAGACCAAATGAATTTGAAGGCCCTGGCACAACAATTTATGTTCCTGGACCAACGGTATGATGTCATCAAATCCCCTATGAAATGTATACATTTTTGTGTGGCTTAGGTGTCCAAATATTTTGGGGCTACATTTATTTTATCTAAGTTACACTGCCTTACATGTTTTCTAGGGTGAAACAGGCTCTAAAGGAGACAAAGGAGAAAGAGTAAGTGACAGCACAAAATTGTGTAACTCTATAACAAAACAAATACAACTGGATTGTACAGAATCAATTGTATAATTATAAAAATATTATAAAATGTGTTATTGTATATTTTTGTATATTTGTATATAATTTTATACATTATAATATTATGCAATTTTATAGTTATATTAAATTATTTGTATATATTTGCATATTTGAAACTTAACCTTAACAAAACTTAACCTTGTGATGTTGTTTGAATCTTTGAATTTATGAGTTTGTCTACAAGTTTTAAGGAATAGTAATAAATATTAATTTAGCCTTTGCCCTCTGCACCAAGGGTTTTTGTGCAGAATATCAACCTGGAATCAAAGGTGAACAAGGACCACCAGGACCAATAGTAAGTGACTTGTACAAGAACACAACTAAATGCTTACTTACTGTACATAATACATTAATCATAAATCACTCAGCTTTAACAGCGGGGTCCACATTTCTGAGACCAATTGCAAAATGTGTTATCTTGTACTTTAATAATTTCATAGTGTTTTTTTATAATTATAAATTATATTATCAGAATAAGTAGATTAAAAATATAATTTTAAAAAGTCAAATTTAGTTTGTATCTCTTTTGCTTTAATGACAACAGCACTTGAGCTGCATGAACTCAACAAGTTTGTTTAAAACCTGATTAAAGAAAGATCCAGTGAGATTGAAGCAAGAACATCTGACCATCTGCATAAAGTCACACAATAATCAATCTTAAATAATTGTATTAATTTATACCATAAAGTAAAATAAAACATTGTTAAATTTACAGGCTTTGAATCCTAGACTTTCCTCCACTGTACATCTTGTTTTGTATTAATTGTGATTGTATGATTGTTGTGATTGTGTAATTGTATGGTTTACATATTATTGTTGACCTTTTCATCATAGGAGTGTTTTATTTTTTATGTGAAATCTGAGCTTCACTTTATGTTTTCAAGGGGAAACCAGGCAAAGATGGACAGAGTGGAGAAAAGGTATGGTGATCTTGGAAAATGACTTGAGCAGTGCAGTTACCTGTTGCCAGATGTTATTTCAGATTTGATAATGGTTAATTGTACTCTCTTATTTTAAATACTTAAATCACATTGAATGAGAACCCTTTGTTTGTGATAGGGGGAACGTGGCTTCCCTGGTATTTCTGGGAAAGATGGCTTAACGGTAAGAAATCCCAGGCCATGCTGTAACTCTAGACATAAAATGCATTTTATTTTTTTATTTTCAATTATATTATATTATTATATTATATTATTATATTAATTATATTATATTTCAATTATGACTTTGGTTCATGTAGGGGGAAAAAGGAGAAAAAGGACTACCAGGACATGTAAGTAGTTCCAAAATACTTCAAACTTAGATAACGGCTGCAGTAATGAAACTGTACTGATGACTAACAAAGCCACACACTACTTCCACACCTAATTCACTTAGAACAATGTTATGGACAGGTAGTTTATAATAATATTAATTATCTTACAGGGTTCAGGTCGTCCTGGCCCTCCTGGTCCTCCTGGTCCCGCCGGAGCAGAAGGAGAGAGAGGTGATGTCTGCTTGACGTCTTGTCCTTATACGGTTGTCCTGTCAAATTGTACAGTCTTTTTATCTGTTCATCTGTTTTCTTCATTCATCAGGTTATCCGGGAGAGCGTGGATATCCTGGTCCCCCAGGTGAGAGAAGCACACTTTGATAAAGTGTTATGCAGAATTATGTTGGTATAATTTAGTACAATAGTTCACAGTAATGATGATGCTTTCCCTTATGTCCATGGTTGACTGCAGGCAGATATATTGAGGGTCCTCCTGGACCTCCTGGCCTTCCTGGAGAGATTGGCCAGAAAGGAGATAAAGGAGCTGATGGAGTGTCTCTTAAAGGTCCAAACGGAGCTGATGGACAACCCGGCCCACCCGGACCACCAGGGCCGATCAGTAAGAACATCTTAAACATAAATGGCTGTTTTTGTCATGCTGTGTTAATAATCATAACTCAAAAACCTCATGGAAAGAATGGAATGATTATATCATTTCTGGTAAGAGGCTAATAGTAATTAGACACCAGTGTTGTGTGTAACGCGTTACAAAGTAATGCGTTACAGTAACGTAACTACTTTTTCGGGTAAAAAGTAGTGTAACGCGTTACTACAAAAAATTTGGTAACGAAACGTAGTTCCTTTTTCAATTCGGCGCAACGTTACTTTTCCCATGGATATATTTGACAGCGACACTGCCTCAGCTGCGCGCTTGAGAGAAGAGAACGGTTGAGATCTGAAGAGAACGATTTAGTTTCATATTTATGTTTAAATAAAATAAAATAACAATTTTGTGTGGAGACATGATTTTGACCACTTTATTAAGTTTGTTTTTGTAGAAAACCTGTATTTAAAGTGAATTTCGTTTTGTATTAATTGTATCTTAATTTTAATAAATGTTTTATCAATCAATTGCCTGAATTTAATAAGAAGTAAATTAAAGAAAACTATTTAGTTTCATATTTATGTTTAAATGAAATAAATAAATAAATAATTTAATCTATGTTGATTATATGAAAAGTGAAAAGCATGAGTAAGATCATAATTTTGTGCAATATATCGGGAGATAAATGGAGTGGGCAGACATGATTTAGACCACTTTATTAAGTTTGTTTTTGTAGAAAGACTTTCTTTAAAACGAATTTCGTTGAGTATTAATTGTATCTTAATTTTAATCAATGTTTTACCAACCAATTAATTGCCTGAATTTAATAAATAAGTAAATATGGCATGCAAAATAATCATGACGGCACCAGCGCGTGAACTGGAGCTCGTCTCCATACTGTAAATGAACCGAAACTCAGATAAGCTATACTTGTCTCACAGACCTGAGAAATATATAGAAAGCTTGAATATGTGTACTTTTAAACAAAATATATTTTTTTCTCTCAAAATCTCTTTTTTTTCTCCTACTCCCTTAGAGTGAGTCGTATGTCTGAAAACTAAGCTTATGTCTTCTATATCATTTTGTCCTATGCTATCAAGACGCGATTCGCACCGGTGTTAGAGAGCAGGAGCGCTTTATTGGCTGTTGCCGAAATTTAAAGTTCGGTGGATAGGGAGGGGGAGCGGAGCGGAGAGAAGTGGTGCGGGCGCGCTGCTCATCGCGGAGTGTCGCACTCTACCCCATGATGCAGAGCCGGCTGAGAATAAAAGTTGCCGCACACAGCAGCGCCAATGAGAAGGACTTTTTTTCTTTCGAAATTGATACTATTTTTTATAATAAAGAGCACAAAATAATTACCTGTTATGTCCTCCATTGTATAACTTTATGTCTACATATTTAGGAACAGATATTGGGTTCTGCCCAAAGTCAAGCAACATAAAAGTAACGTAATAGTAACGAGTACCGTAAAAAGTTACTTTCCAAATGGGGTAACTAAGTAAAGTAACGGATTACTTTTTTAAAAAGTAACGAGTAACGAGCAAACACTACTTTTTAAAAGTAACTTCCCCAACACTGTTAGACACAATGGGCCCTATTTTAACGATCTGAAACGCAAGTGTCAAAGCGCAAGTAACTTTGTGGGCGGGTCTTGGCGCTGTTGCTATTTTCCCAGCGGGATAAATGACTCTTGCGCCAGGCGCAAATCTAAAATGGGTTGGTCTGAAGTAGCTTCATCATTCATAGGTGTGGTTTGGGCGTAACGTAAAATAAACCAATCAGAGCGTCATCTCACATTCCTTTTAAGAGCAGACGCGTGTGTTCTTAGCGGATTCCTATTATAACGGCGGATTCGCCAGGCGCGCGCCAGGAGCGGTTCACAGCCAAGGAGAGCAACGCTCTCGTCAGGGACGTTGGGGATGGAGAAACCCACCCAAATTAACTTCGGTTAAAAAGGCGTATGATAATTGGGGTAAATGTGTAAGCTAGATGTATGCTTTTATAATAAATTGTCTATCTATCTATCTATCTATCTATCTATCTATCTATCTATCTATCTATCTATCTATCTATCTATCTATCTATCTATCTATCTATCTATCTATCTATCTATCTATCTATCTATCTATCTATCTATCTATCTATCTATCTATCTATCTATCTATCTATCTATCTATCTATTGTAATAATGTATGATTTGCAAAAAGGAAAACTGCTGCTTCTGTGTAGATGAGAGAATCAAAGTGTATGCGCGTTGTGCACACGCTACATTGATTATGGCCAAGCATGCGCCCTTAAAATAGTATATGAATAACAAGCGCAACGCGCCACTGACTTTTAACTATTTTTTCCTGGTTAGTGGCGCAATTGTTTTCTAAACCTGCAAAATAGCATGACGTAACGTTTGCGCTGGAACACGCCTCCTTTTTTGCGCTGAACCGCCCAGGGAGCGCAAGTTCATTCCCTAGTTTAGCGACGTGCTTCTGTGGAGGGAAAAGCGCGCTTTGCGCGGGTGCAAAATAGGAATGATACATGCGTCGGTGTACAAAGTCAATTGCGCTGGGTGCAAGATAGGGCCCAATGTGTAAAGATGATTGTGTGGTTCCTTTGATTGTCCATTCCAAAATGTCATTGGCATTAATCTTGTTTATTTTAGATGAAGACTGTAATATTGAAAAAGGACCTCCAGGCCCTCCGGGACCTGCAGGGTTGCCAGGAGAGGTGGGACAGAAAGGTGAGGCTGTTATTCAGTCATCCATTTGTTCACTGTAGTTTCAGTTTCCTCAAAATTGGTTCTGAGTTTTTCTACTCTTTCAGGTGATCAAGGGGAAACATGCACAGAGTGCACTGGTTTTGGGCCCCCAGGTTTGCCTGGTCCCCAGGGGCCAAAGGGTCAGCAAGGTGAGAAGCAGAGAGCAAGGCTTTGTTTTGGTATGTTTGGACTTTCTGAGATGCATCATACTGAATGTTTTCATTTTAGGTTTTCCTGGACAAGTAGGGAGTAAAGGAGAGAAGGGTGTGCCAGGACCTTTTGGGCCTGCTGGAAATCCTGTACGTACATTTTATATTGTTATATAACATTTCTTACTTAGTATGTCAAAGTCCATTTTGTGGCACCAAAAACATTGGATTGGATACAAACTCAATTGGTAGTGCACTGTGGCCACTTTAAATGTGGATGTAAACACAATACATCCTGTCTGCACAAATCTTACCTTTCTTCTTGCATTTCCTTGGACTTTAGGGTCAAGATGGCTCTCCGGGTTTAAGAGGTGCCCCTGGCGCTCAGGGTGAACCTGGTGATGTCTCTGTGGCTCCAGGGTTGAAAGGAGATAAAGGTTATCCTGGGACTACTGGAGACAGAGGATTCCCAGGTGTTGATGGCCTCCCAGGAAGAGATGGCCAACCAGGGCAATCTGGAGCCAAGGGAGAGCCTGTGAGTTCAAAGATCTGACTAAAAAGACTTATATACTTAAATAGCTTAATTCACTTTTGCATCTAATTCACAGTGCATCTAAGCCCTAATGTATATTCTGCAGTGTTTTCCTACCCATAGAAGATATTTTGATTCATAAATCTTTTCTATGATTAGGCCAGATTTGGTATTAAGGGTGATCGTGGCCTGGATGGAGATGTTGGTACCACCGGCCTTCCGGGTGAGAGAGGTCCCCCTGGTATCCCAGGTGTAGGACAGCCAGGTGAACCTGGTGAAAAAGGCTCTTCAGGGTTGCCTGGTGCACCAGGAAGGCCAGGATTTCCAGGTCATTGATTTAGAGTAATACATTTGCTTATTTACTTGTTGTAAATGCTTTGCTCTTTAAAACAACCATTATTTCAAATATCTTTATAGGAAGTAAAGGTGATGCTGGTAGAGTAATAAGTTTACCTGGACCTCAGGGTGCCCCAGGGCCTCGTGGAGAGACTGGCAGACCTGGTCTTCAAGGTAAATTCATGTTATGCTAATGTTTCATACTGCTTGAAAACTGCACTCAGTGGTGTGATGCAGAGCTGGCTGTGTTGACGTCTTTTTCACATTGTCACTCAGGTGATAGAGGTCTTCAAGGTGAACATGGACGTCAAGGATTCCCAGGAAACAAAGGTGACCCTGGGCTGTCTGGAATTGGACTCCCAGGGCCCCCAGGGCCAAAAGGTAACCTGCAAGTGCCAGACTGTAACAGTCAAATTAAAAGCTTAAAGGAGAAATGTGCTAAAGCACTGCACCTTTTAAACTCTAATTGTGTCCATTGATAACAATAGCTACAGTGGAAAAATAAGTGATATATAGATTTAGGTTGGGCATACTTTATGATCAATATATACTACTCTGGATATATTATACTCTGATTAAGATATACTATACTCTGCAAAAAAAAAAGAAAGAAAGAAATTGAACTATTCACATTCCAGGGCATTCTAATGCACATTTATAAATGCGTGTCACATTTTGTTTCAGCTATCTATTCTGTAATGTTTTCTAACTATCCATCTTTCCCTCTGCTAGGATACTCTGGGATTCCAGGACCCAATGGAATTCCAGGAGAGCCTGGTCAACCAGGCCAGGATGGCTTTCCTGGTCGTGCAGGGACACCTGGGCAAAAAGTATGATGGTGGCTGCCATTTAGATTTTGATGCATAATATTTTATTGAAATGGGTGAGTAATTGTCACGTTGTCATTGATCTGTATCGTATACAGGGTGAACCTGGCAGGGGTCTTCCTGGTCCTAAGGGTGCCATAGGTCTGCAAGGAGTGCCAGGATTTCCAGGAGAAAAGGGTAATCCTGGAATGGCAGGGGTTCCTGGAACTGAGGGAAGTATTGGGCCACCTGGACCTAAAGGAATCAAAGGTACAGTTATATGTTGGTTTCACATAATGCTTTTGAATAGATTATTTACCAGATGTTCAAAATGTACTTTGAGAAGTGACTAAGGAATTTTTAGCAGATACTTTTGTTCCCTGTAACTGATATTGGAAGAGCATGGAAAGTGATGAGTGTACACAAATGTGAAAACATAAAAATAAAATAAAAAATCCTGATGGTTTCATTGATGCATTTCTAAAAAAAGGAAAAGGTCAACACTCATCACTGCATCATTTTGTTGATGCTACGGGAAAGCTTCAGTGGAACTGGTGTCTAAAGCACGTGTGAAATCTTGCCAATCTCATTGGCCACGGCAGTCATATGATGTCATTTGGTGCACCGGCATGTCTATAAAAGGGTTCTGCATTAAACATCATCAGCTTTTTTGTCTTCAGGAAGCTGCTTTGTTTGTGTGTGCATGTGAAAATATATGTGTTTTTTTGTCAATTCAATGCTTAGTTAGACATAATGGCAAGCTCTAGGCCTGTTGCGATTATTAAATAACCGCCTGATTGTGGTTATTTGATCTAATTGCGATTATTTTTGTCAACCACGATTATTGAGCTCTTTTAGAAGGCACAAGAGACATGGGGTTCCCCCTCGGTCAAAATCACTCTCAAATTCACTCTTCTTTTTCGGAGGGTATTTTTCTTTATAGTTGGTGCCCTACACGGAATGCATACTATGTGTATAGGGAGTAGGGGTGGCAATCACAGGGTTCCTCAATACAATATGATACTGTACACGATACATGGCTCACAATACTGATAATATCACGATACAGCAATTCTGCGATAATCTATATATTGCTAGACAATCCTATAATGATACATCACGATATCTGTCTAATTATAAAAACAAAATGCCAGTGAAAAGGTTAAATGCAGGTTTTCTCTCTTTATTTAACTGTTAGAAAACAGCACAAAGTTTTTCACTCTATAAATGAAATTTAAAGGGGTCATCGAATGCAAAATTCACTTTTATATGGTGTTCGCATATAAATGTGTCTTTGCAGTGTGTGGACACAACCACTATACAATGAAGAAAAAATCCATTCACTCCTTTTTTCTGAGCACTATGATGTCATAATGCTCATCCAGGACCACTGACTGACTGTCCCGTATTAGCATCTTTCTGGCCTCAGCCATTCGACACCCCCCATGGAAGAGAGGGGTGGAGTGAGCAGTTACTCATTATCATTTAAAGAGACATGCACCGAAACTACAAATATAAAATACAAATTAAAATACAAATATATAGGCTAATAAGTGATAAAAACATCTAACATGGCCACTTCTAATGGATTTAAATTGTCTGTTACATTTTGCCAGCCCTCTCTCCTGGCTTTTGCAGACTTTGAGGTGTTCCCTGGCATTTTGATTAAACATTAAAATTCCTGAATAAACTTCGACTATTAGCTCTTGCTCTGCTGAGGAGTAAAACTGAGCGCGCTCTTTGGCCACGCTGAGCAGCCAATGGCAGCGTTGCTGATCAATGTTTCTACTATCGATACATATCCCCTTTTAACCAGCGCATGGATGCGCAATTATCTCAGATAACTCAATCCAGCTATACTAATCATACCCGGCAAGTGTGTTCGAAGAACCTAATTAGCCAGATCATAATTAGCATGATGATATCATCTTGGATGTGTAATCTGATCTCGGATGTTTTAAGCAACGTACGAAGAACGGGCCACTGTGCAGGATCGTCTTCAAATGTCACCTCTTGTGTGTGTTTCCCTGCCTTGTTGTCAAGTCAAGTCCAGCTGTCGGTCCTGTTTTCACCCTCGGGGTAGTTTAATTTTTTTTATTAAATAAAAGCCCTTAATCTGCATTACTGAGTCCTCACTTCATCCCTTCACCCCAACCTTGACAAAAACAGCAATAATTTCTTAGACAATGAATGGTCTGTCAAATTGCATAATCGTGACAGCCGTAAGCTCTAACAGGTTTAGGAGATGTGCATTTAATTTTTGGGATGAAACCACAACTCGTGTGATATATATTTAGAAGTGGAGCATGCTCGATCAGCTCCGCTCTTTCCTGGCTCTTTTCACAAGGGATGGGAGCCAGGCATCTGCACCTCGCAGATTGTTGAAAACACAGGTGGAGCTGGCGGAGGAGTTCAAGACAGGTTTATCCCTTTCTCTTAATGTGTTAGCTGCGATGCTCTCAGCAGTGATGGGAAGAGTACTAAATAATTGTACTTAAGTAAAAGTATTGCTACTTAAGGAATAATTTACTTGAGTACAAGAAGAAGTACTGAAAAGTAATTTGACTCAAGTAAGAGTAAATAAGTAAGTTTGCTCATTTGCATGCACATTTTGGGACTTGAAGGAGGTGGACCCCATTACTTCACATTATAACCACTGAAAGATCTAAGACATTTTCTAAAATAACTGAAAATGTGTTCGTCTGAAAAAAGATTGACATATACATCTCGAACGGCTTGAGGGTGAGTAAATCATGGGTTAAATATCATTTTTGGCCGAACTATCCCTTTAAGGTTTTTTCAACTTTGTAGAAAGTTCGCTTTGTACATTTAGTTCAACTGTATTGTTAAAGAGGGCAAGCTTTACCATTCATTTGAACTATGTCCTTGTATTTAAGACACTTACATTGTTCTTGCTCCATCCATGCAATAACTGCATCCATGTTATGAGTTGTTTTATTTATTTCAACTGCTCAGTGCTCTGGTATTATCAATGGGATAACACATTTCAGGAGTTGCCATTATTCAAATTTAAAATCAGAATATGAGCATAGCTCACTTACATTCACTAAAATATTGAAACGTTAGCGATACTGATTCAAAACATGAGCGCCAGTGATTAAATGTCAAAGCGCAGTTTGAACACCCCATCCAGTCATATTCCTTCAGACAATTTAAAGTTGATGAAGTTTAATGCGGGCACCCTTTAGTAGACATGTCAGTAATAGCATATGACTGCTGTGGCCAGTAGTGCTTCAGACATCGGTTTCTGTGAAGCGTCCCTATATCATCAACAGAATGTTGCAGCATTGAGTTCCCTCTCAGGGAACCTAGGTTACATATGCAGTCTTTGATGATTTGTTGAATGTGGCATCACAAAAGTTCTGTGAACATAAATTCACAAAGACCATCCTATCATAGGATGGTATTGGTGAGTTTATGTTAAAGAACTAAACAGCTCTGCACAGAGTTGAATGCATTGGGCAAAGTTGTGAAAGTACCTTTAGGTTGACTGAAGATCAGGCATGTTCTGGATACTTTGCATAGGTTGTATTGTGCATGCTAGGCGGAAAATAGAGCATTGAAGTAATCCACTCTAGATAATGACTGTGTTACAGGGGTGGCTTGCAGGGAATTGAAGAGGATGGGTTCAGGGGGTATAACTTTAAATTCATTTGGATTTTTGCAGGTGACCATGGACCGCCTGGAGTTCATGGTGCGGTGGGGCCGCCAGGTCCTCCAGGATATGGAGAACCTGGACCACCTGGACCAATGGGGCCACCTGGAGGCCCTGGACCCCTTGGTGAGTTTTTCAAGCGAGTAACACCCACAGATGTATAGTATATGCACACACATGCATAGATGTTCACATCTTACATGGTTTGTAACATGCCTTGATGACATCCCAGGTCGGATAGGTATAAAGGGTGAAAAAGGTTATCAAGGTCTACCTGGTCTGGACATGCCTGGCCCTCCAGGAGACAGGGGTAACCCTGGTGTCCCAGGTCTAACAGGATCTAAGGGTTTTCCTGGTCCACCAGGAGATCCTGGAAAAGATGGCTTCCCTGGTGAACGTGGTGAGTACTTTTTTGATACCCATCTTCTGGCATTCTCTTGACACATACTTGTTTATCTTAAGTTGATTCATATTTGGATTTTTATTTGGATTTTTTCAGGTCCAAAAGGAGAAATTGGAATCATGGGAATGACAGGAACCCCTGGATTTCCAGGTCTCATTGGAAACCCTGGAGAACCTGGACAAAGAGGTATGAAAACACATTTAAAGGGCACCTATTATGCCCCTTTTTAGAAGATGTAATATTGGTCTTGGGTGTCCCCAGAATGCATTTGTGAAGTTTCAGCACAAAATACCCCACAGTTAATTTATTATAACCATTTGAAAATGTCATTTTTGGGGCCTGTTTTAAAAAGAGCTGTTTTGGCGCCTACCACTTTAAATGTAAATGAGCTGCATATCCCCGCCCTGCTGCTGGACCTAGATGATGAAGAGAGTCTGGCACAGAATAAACACGAATGAGAATGGACTAAACGTCTCGGAATGGTTATTTGATACATTTATGTACTTACAAAGTTTTAATCGCGTCCCCTTTGCCATTATGGATGTGCAACACACACACACGAACTGTGATAACGTTCGCGCAATTTTTTGAAACTAGTACACACACACACACACACTACTGTGATAACGTTTGCTAAGTACAAACGATTTATTTATTTATTTATTTATTAAGGGGAGGGAGATAGACGTTTATATAGCCTACTGTCTATGGAGATAGAGCAGACCTTAATTTATTTACATTTGTAAATGCTGCAAAAAAATGCCTACGTGACATAAAACTGTCTGACGTTGTTTGTTGAGACATCCTATGACGACGACAATAAATAGCTTTAGACGCATTTGTTGTTGAACTGGCTGACATCGATTGAAATGACTATTTGCTCAAAAATCATAAAATACACTTACTTCTGGAGTTGACATTGGATCGCGAACTGTAGGCAACGATCCACACTTGAGGATTAACTTTGACCCTCGTTCACTAAACAGTCAGTCAGAAAATTAATCTCGTATTTAGGAAGTTTAAGTGGTGCCTTTTCTTCATAAATAAAATCCATCCGCTGCATTTTCGGTGGCTCTGATGTCAGTGAAGACTAGTATGTCCATTCTTACATCCCACAACAGAACACCTACACTTCTTAGGAGACATTACCGGCTGTCGTTGAAACAATGGAGGATGCAGATCACCGAGGGCGGGGTCTATGCCAAAACCAGATGTCAATCATATCACGTCGGTGGGGCTTAGCTCATTTCTACGTCACAGTGAGAGAAATCTAGAACAGGGCGTTCTGAGACAGACAGTGCTTATGATTTATTGAGATAGTAAAAAAACTACTGGGTGGATTTTTATCATTCTAGGGTGGTTTTGCTCACACACTGCCAACACACATTTATGTTCAAACACCATGTAAAAGTGAATTTTGCATAATAGGTGCCCTTTAAGACTATTCTTTTTATTTGGACTAAATAAGATAACTTTATCTTACTCTGGCAGAGGCACCTGCAGAGTTGCATTAGTTAAATCTTCATGATGATGTTCTGTCTCTTTCAGGTGACCCTGGTTTGATTGGGATCAGGGGAGTGTTTGGTGATTCAGGTCCCAAGGGTGAGAGGGGAGAGCAAGGTCTACAGGGGCCACCTGGTAACATGACTGATGTGGATATGGAACATCTTAAAGGAGATAAAGGAGACAGCGGAGACCCAGGTACTTAAAGCAGAAGGTGTTTGCAATAGATGTTTCAAGATCAAAGCCAATTACTTTTTTTTTTTTTTTTTTTTTTTTGATGACTGTAGAACAACTGGACAAACTAAATCTTTTTAAATCAAAAATATTGTCAGACATTTTTTTTCTGTTTTAAGATTTTAAACAGATGCAAGTAAATAACAATAATCTTTGATTAAATGTTAAGGAAATACACATTTCTGGATTGGTGGCTTCCAATGAGAGCAATCATCAAAGATTTTGCTGTTGAAAATCAGTGAACTGTAAAAAAAAAAAATTGTCTATCAGGTGATCCTGGTCCTGCTGGAGATAAGGGGTTCCCTGGAACACCCGGAGACCCTGGAATGCAAGGAAAAGATGGAATGCCAGGATCACCTGGACAGCCAGGTTAGTCCCTAAAGCAAAAATCTGACTTTTAAAAGTCATTTTAAAATTATGATAAGCACTATGATACAATAATGTTATTATGAGAACATTATTTGATTACTGCGTCTACACTGTAGGTCAGAAAGGAGACTCTGGAATCCCTGGGGATCCAGGACGTATTGGAGAACCTGGAGACACAGGTCCAAGAGGAGACATGGGACTTCCAGGTGCATATAGTACTCTACTCTTCTACATGTGGGTTAATACAAAATACAGAAAATAAAAATAATAATTAATTAATTAAAAAATGGAAGGAAAGTGGGTAACACTTTATATTAAGTTCTGTAAATTATTTTAATAATTCTCACTATTAATTTGTTGCTTATTAGCATGCATATTACTAGGATATTGGCTGTTATAAAGCACATAATTATTCTGCATGACCATATTCTGCATCCCTTAATCCTACCAAATACATAAACTTAACAACTACCTTACTAACTATTAATTAGCCGTAATTAGTTTATTGAGGCAAAAGACATAGTTAATAGTTAGTTAATAGTGAGAATTGGACCATACTCTAAAGTGTGACTGGGAAATGCTAGTTCTTAGAAATGTACATTGCAATCCTGTATGCCAATTGTTCATTTTTATTATTAAACTATTTTTTTCTTTTTAATTCTAAGTAAAAAGATAAGTGCAAATATTATAAATTATGAATCCATAAATATCTTTACGATTATTGGAGAGTCACACCACAAAAATATGTAATATATAAAGATAGTGGCACGTGAAGACGCAGCAGCTCTGGCTTTTTTAGGCTATTTTTTTTTTTTTTTGTTTGTTTGTTTGTTTTTTTGTGTGTGTGTTTAGCTTATCCACAAATGTGAATATTATATATGATCACACAGAATTACTGAATATCAGAAGAAGCTGCTGTCATGATCCCGGTGCTGTGTCTTTTGTTTTGTATGGACTTTTATGTTGAAGTGTATTCTCTGTTCTCATTGTTTCAGTGTTCTCTTCCTGTTTTCTGTCTCTCCTTGTTGTCCTATTAGTTGTTATAATTACCGTCATTGGTTACACCTGTCTTTGATTATCATTGATTTTTTTTAAGCTTGTGCCTTTTAGTTGGTCTTTGCTAGTCGTTGTTTGGTGGTGATCTTGTTCTTGTATTGGATCATGACTTCATGGATGTTCCTGTTTTTGTTTTGCCCGATTGAGGACTTTACTGCATTGGCAAATTTAACTTCCCTACACTCTGTGTGCCTTATGACTCTGTATTCATTCTGAATGATTTGGTAATACTTGAGTCATTACTAGTGGGAAAACAATCCTCAATTATCAAAAAGATAAAGGTATTATCTTACCTTTAGAATTAATAATACATTATGCATTCTTCATGTTATTTATGAACCTGTATAGTAGCTCTTAGTAGTCATCTGGGAGGTATGAAAAAAATAATAGTTATTGATTAGCTAATTGTTAACTACCACATTCGATTTAGCACTATTACTTACAAATTCGTTAATCAGAGTTTCTTGTTAGTTAATAGTAGTAACTAGAATGTTAATTATGCATTACTCATTTGCTCCTGTGTAGTTATTCATTAATGACGGAACAGTAAAGTGTTACCAGAGAGTCAAAATATTGCCTGAAGAAGCCACTTTAATTGATAGGCCAAGTAAATAAGCCATTTTATTTTGATAGGACTCTGTGGGATCTGTTTGCACAGCCTGTGCCCTTTTAATTTATAGCTGTGTGGACAGTGTCACAACATATAAGAAAATATAGATGTTCCCAACTCAGAACCCATGGATGAATAAAGCTCTGAAATCTCCTGAAAGCACAAAACACCACTTTTAAATCTGGTGACACCAGAGTATATAAAAAGGCCAAAAATACCTACAGACAAAGGGATACAAATCATTTCAGCAGTGCTGACGCACGAGTATGAGGCCAGGTATCAGGAAACTCACAGACTATAAGAGTAACTCTGTCTGTTCCCACAGTGATGCTGCACTGACTAACAAGCTTTTGCTAGTTTTGAAGTTGACAATATCATAACTGGTGCAACAATCCCAGCAGCAGAGACTGAACAGACACTTATATTAAGCACACATAAGGTACAGTGTACTTTGCGGAGGATTAATCCACGGAAAGCCACGGGCCTGGATGGGGTCTCAGGATGGGTACTTAAAGAATGTGCTGGACAGTTAGCTGAGGTATTCACAAGTGTAAGCTCGCGCTCAATCGGCCCAGAGGAGGCATCCGACCAGCGCGGAAGGTCTTTACGTGTTACTGTCCTTTTCTCGAGGCAAAGCATTTTTTGATTAAATGCAATACATTTGAATATGCATTCTCTCGTTATTTCATCTGACTCCATAAATGAAAAGGTTTTAATGATATCTGTGGATCATTAATTGTGAGCGAATGTTTGACTATTCCTTTTAACTCTTTAATGAAAATAATCTCAAAGTCAGTTAGAATAATCAAATGTAACAATTTATTATGTCAGGTAAATGTATCATGTCTATTTCATAATCAATTCAAAGATAATCGATACAAAACATCAAATGCTCTGGAATAAAGAGAAAAGATGCAACCCAACATTAAGAAATACATGAGGCAGAGAGATCTCACTCTCAGCCTCACGGGCAAATCTGAGTTACAGAAAGGCCTCGAACTCCCTGCTGCATCTCATTAAATAGACAGCCCTCTTTCACATGGAAACATGTGCTAACAAAATAAATTTGCATTCAGAGGTTACACCTTTGGGTGTAGGGAGACCATTTGTCTAGAGGCCAACCCCTCCCTGTGTGTCAGTTATCCATAAACTCTTGAAAACCTTATTACCTTTTGTTTTACTTATTTGGAAATGAGACATTTGTACCAGTCGCACTGCGACATTTTAAATGATACCAAACATGAAAAATACTCTGTGATAATCATTCTCATTAAACTATACATTTTCTTGGGTGATTTACATGTGGTCTCAGCATGTGAGAGGAAGGGGGAGACATGTGTTCTGAGGTGAGACTTTGCCTCACAAATGGTGAGTTTAAATGCTAATTTCCAGAGAGGTCCTTTGTCCTCTCTCAGGGTCTGGTCGCTCTTCAAACAGACTGTCCGGCGGCATTTCCTAATTTCTCAATTCTTACACAAGTATCTTCAACCTGTCCTTATCGCAGACAAGAGTCCCCAAGTGCCTGAAGTCATCTATCATAGTACCAGTACCAAAGAAAACAAACATCAGCAATTTGAACGATTACCATCCAGTTGCCCTAACTGCAATAATAAGGAAGTGCTTTGAAAAACCGGTCCTCTTTCATATTAAGACCATTATTCCTGCCTCTCTGGACCCGCACCAGTTTGCATATAGAGTCAAGATCCACTGAGGATGCCATCTCTTTGACCATCCACTCTGTCCTGTCCCACTTGGACAGACAGGGCATTTATTGACTTTAGCTCTATTTTTAATACTTTGAACCCAATAAGCTTATTCTTTAACTTCATGATCTAGGACTCAGCTCATCATTGTGTAACTGGATCCTGAGTTTTATGTCAGAGCGTCCTCGGGTGGTGAGATTAGGCACACATCTATCTTCCAACATAACACTGAGCTCTGGCACACCACAAGGATATGTACTGAGCCCCATCCTTTTTTTCCTTTTGATACATGACTGTGTTACTGCATTGTCTAATAACATCTTTGTAAAGTTTGCGGATGACACAACAGTGATTGGTCTGATTTCTAATAATGACGAATCAGCCTACAGAGTGGAGGTACAGAATATGGTAAGCTGGTGCACAGAGAACAACTTGACCCTCAACACAAAGAAAACCAAGGAGCTAATTATACATTTTGGGAGATCGCAGAAGCTGGAATACACTCCAGTTTTTATCAACGGAGCCAGAGGGGACAGAGTGTCCAGTTTCAAGTTTCTGGGCATATGCATCTCAGAGGACATCACTTGGTCCATAAACACTACTGCATTGATCAAGAGAGCACTGCAAAAATAGTTTTTCCTAAGGATGTTAAGGAAAGCTGGTTTGCCTCATCAAATGCTGATTACCTTCTAACAGTGTACTAGAGTATCTTAATATAGGCCTACTGCTCTATAGTGTGGATTCTTAGCTGCACAGCTAGTGATAGGAAAGCACTCAAGAGGGTTGTCCTGCGAGCACAGAAAATAATCGGAGTTGAACTACCAGCACTGGAAGATATCTCTGTGATTTACATTGTCTGATGAAGGCTGTCAGCAATCAACATCTGTAAGGACCCTACATACCCATGCCGTCATATGTTTGAATTACTCCCACCTATGCGTTATAAGGCATTGTATGCATGTACTTCAAGACTGAGGAACAGCTTTATTCCCAGAGCCATAGATGCTCTGAATCAAGCCAATATGAGTTTTATTTTTACTTTCAAACTGTTCTGTAATCTGTCTGTTCTGTCTGTTTTGTAATTACAAACTGTTTTCGACTACCCTTAATTGCTTCACTGAGAATGTGAATTTCACTGGAATAGTGTGTAATTGCTGGAATTATTATTCTTATTTGTTTTTTATTTATTTATTTTTATGGTGGTGTATATTGTGTATACTGATGTTAACTATTGTTATCTCTTTTTTGCATTGGATTGATTATATACATTTAAATTATTTTATTTATTTGCTTATTTGCTTATCTTATAAAATTGTATTGCTTAGTATTAGGATAATTTTAAACATTATTTTGACTTATCGTATTATTGCATCTAGTGAGGAAAGTACAAATGCATACAATGACAATAAAGAAATTCAATTCAGTTAAATTCAATTCAACAAGACATTTGCTCATCACAGAAGAGGTGTATTTATTTTTGTGTGTAGTAGTAGTATTGGTATCGGTGATACTGGCCTTCGTTCAAAGCACTTAATAAAAATATGACATCAAAACAATATTTAAAATATACATTCTTTATGTTGTTTCTACATTAATTTAGAGATTCGGTGTAAAAGTATGTATTACAATATAAAAAGATATAAAAAAATGTTAATGTTCAACGATCAACAATTAATTACAGAAAAATGTGGGATTAATAATCTATCTTTTTAAATCGATTGACAGCACTAAAATCAATTCGACAAAAATAAGCGTCACATCATTGACCCTTGTATGACTTTTCATAGATAACAGGCCATTACGTATTAAAAAGGTTCTTAGTCTTTGTCTACAGGCAGGTGTTGAACCATGGCTCTGACAAAAAAAAAAAAAAAAAAAAAAAAAATTCTTTCCTTTTCCTTTAATCCAAACTTTTCTGGCTTATGCTACTCTGAGCAATGCCCGAAATCTTCTTGCATTGTTTTTGTCTCTTCACGATGACTTGCTTAATTTAGTCCTCATTTGTAAGTCGCTTTGAATAAAGGCATCTGCTAAATGACTAAATGTAAATGTACTGTTGTTTGGGCCTTTTTACTGTTTCTTAATGAGGAATTTGTGGTTCTTTAGGTTCAACTGGGCAAAAAGGTTATAAAGGTGTTGTTGGGTTACCGGGACACCCGGGATTTAAGGGTTCTGAAGGCTCCAAAGGAGATAAAGGAGATCCTGGTGCAGAAGCAATAGGATTCCCTGGTCCCCCTGGAGCGAAGGTTTGTGTTGTTGTATGAGACTCATACTATGAGTATAAATAACTGTAAATTTGCACATTATCAATGCTAATAAATATCTTCCTCTGACTCATCTCATACTTACAGGGAAATATAGGAGCCCCTGGAGATCGTGGAGAACCTGGACATAAGGGACAGAAGGGTACAATGGGTGTCCCGGGGAGTCCTGGATCTCAAGGAACTAAAGGAGACACAGGACTTATTGGTTACCAAGGCAAGATCATTCCAATGATCAATGCATATTACACTTAAATTTTACACAACACTTAATGTGTTATTAACACATTTGGACAATAATACAATCTTCCATTCATGAGCAGGCAGTCCAGGGAAGCCAGGTGAGAAAGGCGTCACTGGTTTGCCGGGGTCCCCAGGAGATCCTGGGTTATCAGGACGTCCAGGTAAGTCAAACTGAAATACACCTGAGATCTGTTTAATAAGAAAGCCATTTAATGTTGCTAGACGCATTCAAAAAGTTTCTGTCCAAGGTAAAACCCTTCTGAGACAGACAAAATAAATGTGCATAAAGTTACTTTACAGGCAAGCTTCAAATGTCCCACATACATTTGGTGGTGAAAATCCTAATGAGATCTTTTTTTTTTTCTTTTCTTTGATTAGGTGAACCTGGTCTGCAGGGTCCTCCAGGTCCATATGGGGACAAAGGTGAAGCAGGGGTAGATGGAATTCCTGGATTCACTGGAGAGAGAGGAGTACCCGGTGAGATTGTGTAGCTCTAAAGGTGAAAGGAAGCTCAAAAAGGGAAATCCTGCTTCAGAGAAACATACATATTTGGACTCCTTTAAAGACACTATTGGACAATGGGTTTCATTCACTGATAACTGCATAGATTTTTCGTATTTATTTGCACAGGAGAACTTCTCATGACAATTAATTAATTTTGAGTATTGTAAATGAGTGACTGCGTGACTGAGGTTAGTTATTTGCATAAAACTTGCCCAAACCATCTCCGTATAAGGGCTTTCTGCACAACCTTTCATCACAGCAAGCATATGACGCGCTCTAAGGATGCGCTATCGTCTCAGAGCGTGCGCAGCAAGATCCTCAAGCAATGCCAAGAGTGCCATCCTCAAAACCAGTTTAAACACCTTTTATTAAACACCTTTTATACAGACAACACCTACATAGGTTCATCTACATTTTTGTATGTAGAGGAATCTCACAGCCGTTACACCTTTTCTTACACTTTGTATATATTTATAATATATCTGTGAATAAAATTTAATCACAACACATATAAGGCCCCCCAGAGTAAGTGATTTTTGTGAAAGTGTCGTTTTAGTTCTTCCGATGTTTTTCATACATTTACAATACAATTTTAAGAGTTGATGAATCGTGTGCATACTATACAAATGGTTAGTGAATGAGACCCGATGATCTAAAGACAAACAATTGTTCTGTTTCTTCAGGTATACCTGGGAAAGGATTTCCAGGAACTCGCGGAGAGGCTGGTGGCAAAGGTTAGAATCACAGATCCTCAATAATTAGGTTGTCATTTATGGAGGACTGAGAGTTCTACTAAAAATGAATACATTTTTCTTCTTTCCTTCCAATTAATAATTTAAGGATATTTAGTGAAATTAAAATTAAACATTAATACTTCTCCTTGTCTCCACACAGGTGACAAAGGCAACCCTGGTCTTCCTGGCATGCCTGGGAGTCCAGGTATTCCTGGAACCAAAGGTGACAAAGGTGTGCAAGGATTCTCAGGGGAATCTGGTCAACCTGGAGAGAGAGGACTTCCAGGAGCATCCATGGAGGGGCCTAAAGGGGACAGGGGACCTCAGGGGCAGCCAGGAGAAAAAGGTGAACCCTAAATATTCTCAATCATTTTCTTGTTAGTAGTCTAACAGTTAACGGGTTTCACTATGATTATAAAATGCAGTTGTTACTCTTGTTAATAAATGAACCGTACTGAACTGCATTTAGTACTCTAAAGCATGACTGTGAATGTGGCCTGCATCATCTTACACCCAGCTAATTTTTTTTTTTACCGCAGGTGCTACTGGTGTTCCAGGCCAACCTGGCTTTCCAGGAAGTGTTGGATCTAAAGGAGATAAGGGAGATGTTGGCATCCCTGGCCCACGAGGCTCTCAAGGGTATAAAGGAGACAAAGGTTTAATTGGTGATCATGTGAGTTTGTAAAGGGTACATCTTCTAAAATAAAACATGTGCCTTTAAAAATGATAGGGTATAATTTAATACAGTTGTTCTCTGTAGGGTGAGCCTGGATTGCCTGGTTATAATGGACCAAAGGGTGAGATGGGACCACAGGGTGTTCCTGGTTTCCCTGGTAAGATTTAAGATGAAATTTGACTTGACAGAATGATGAAGTGCAATTTATTTGTCCTTTGTGTCATCCTTCATATTTATATAAAGCAATGCTTGCCAGAGATTGGAGATTGAGTGACTTTCATTCCAGGTATAAAGGGTGAGGTAGGAGTGTTTGGTTCTAAGGGTGATGTAGGTGACAGAGGATTCCCAGGTCTCAAAGGTATGAACAAAACTTGAACTTAGATTTCCATTAAATTGTATCATTGGCGTTTATCCATGTTCATTCAGATAAACCTTGTTTATTCAGATAAACCTTTTAATTGTATAGCTAATAGTATATTAATAGTATACTTTAATTTTATTGATTTATATTATACACAATTGTTCATAAAATTAATTATTACAATTATTATTATTATTAATTAATTATATAAATAATTCAATAATATAAAATATAGTGTCATTTAATATTAATATTGTATAATCTTGACAATATAATTCATATTCCATTGCTTTGACTGTGTTCTGATGCAGGATGTATTCACATAATTACAGATTCAAATTGCTTCTACAAATCCCTATTTGAAACACCTGAATATGTGGTGAAGCATCTATAATAAAATGACAATTTAGGTCCGAAAGCTCTATATTCTGTAAGTTTTACTGAATTTCTGCTTTTAATATTGTTATTTAAGGTAGCGAAGGCCCCCCTGGACCCCCTGGGCCACACACATATGTAAAGGGAGAACCTGGTCTTCCAGGACCACAGGGTCCCCAAGGTCTAGTTGGAAACCAAGGCTTCCCTGGACCAAAAGGACAACACGGTGAGTCTTTCAACTATCTGAACTTACAAGTCTATGAAAAAAGCTAACATCACTAACACAAAACCACTCTCCTAGGTGTGATGGGACCTCAGGGTTTGAAAGGATCTGATGGGACACCTGGCTATGATGGACATCCTGGAGCCAAAGGAGAGCCTGGACAGACTGGACCTACTGGTAGGTGCACAGATACTCCAATTATGTTAACAGACATTACCAGTCCCAGGCAGAAGAACTGGAGGAAAGTTCTGGAAATTTCAGCAAAACTGAAATGACTTTCATTCATTGGAATGCTTATGCTCACTGATCCCTATTTTATTCCCCAAATTCTCTTTTCTGTAGGCCCCAGAGGGCACCCTGGGCCCTCAGGGCCTGATGGTATCCCAGGTCACATCGGCCCTCCTGGCCCTTCCTCAATGGACCATGGCTTCCTTGTAACCCGCCACAGTCAGACTGTTGATGTTCCACAATGTCCTGATGGAACAACACTGATTTACGAAGGATATTCGCTGCTTTATGTCCAGGGCAACGAGAGGTCACATGGGCAAGACCTAGGTCAGCACAGTAATCACTCAATTTTTATAGCAACACTATTATTATTAATGTTGAAAACAGTTGCTGTTTAATATTTTTGTGGCAAACTTGAGGCAATACCATTCAAAAGTTTGAGGTAAGGAAAAATATATATATACAGTATATATAAAAATAAAATTATTAATTAAAGGAACACTTTGTATCTTTTCAACCTTCATAATATATTTCCAAGACCCTTGTGATGGTACATCGACTTACAATAGGTTGAATGACACGTTCGCCATAGCCTGACGGGGTCTGTATCACTTTTACTGGCACTGCGTAACTTCGGGGTTCGGGTAGTAACCAGAGCACAAAAAGAACTACAAAATTCGACTGCTTTACAGCATACGTCACTTCCCCCACCACTTCCTCAAATTTGGACGTGAGAGGCCAACCAGCGTTTGTTTTCGGCTTTCGTGCGTATGTTTTTGTCATGGGGGCTGTTTACACCTGGCCACTTCATGCGTTTTCTCAGATCGGATAGCTATCCGATCGTGAAAAGATCATTTATAATCGTTGCTTACGCACAAAACAGGCCCTGAAAGAGGCGTACGCCACTTCCGACGCATAAGTTGTGATTTATAAAAACAAACTTGACGGAAAAATTTGCGCACCTGCACGAAAACTCTGACCCATGCGTACGAACGTTTTGGAGATGGAGCAGTTTGGCGACACCGATGGTGAGCTGGAGTTAAGTGTCTTTTTGGTCACTTTTAGACAGAAAATCTAAAGAAAATTAAACATATACAGAAAGATAATACAAATATACTTTCACTCACCAAGCCTATCACTTGAAACAAATATCCATCCCATCTTAAATGTCCGCGCCTGCGAGCGCGTTGGGCCGTTTAGTGAAACTGACGCAAATACCAGTTTAAATAAATAAAATAATGGTTTAAACTATGTTTTACTTCTGATATAAACATTTAGATTAAATATGCCATTCAAATTAATGGAGTTAAACACTTAAACATGAAATCATTATTGAGAACGTATGGTGCTCATTCTATTCTATTCTATTCTAAATATTTGTTGTGGATGCAATGTTTTTGAACACTTTTCCTGTGGCGTGCTGTGTTTTAATGTTTTAACCACAGAGATAATTGCTTATCATGATAATCGCAGATTGTCTGAGAAAATAGTTTCGTGTAAATAATGCCCAAGGCCTATCTGCTTCAATTAAAAATACAATTCGGCCAGTGGGAAAGAGTGAGAAAAACTTTCTCTGAAATGTATTTTATACACTATTTGATTTATGTTTTCAAAAACAAGGCAAGGATAGGCAACTACATGATTTTTATTAATGTAATGTGTCTTGTAGCGTTAAACGTTATCACGTGGATGAATAATCATATGCAAATGATATGCAGATGAGGATCTGCACAGTAAAACTAGGCGTTGTAAGCTCCATATATGGTTATTTCGGGGAGGAGACGCATGTGTGCACAATCTTCCGCTGACTGGGATTTACAAAGTGAATTCTGCGCAGGTTCTGGCGTACGAACGGTTTTATAAGTCTCAATATTTTTTTGCGTACGCCTTTTTTGGCTTTCGGGCGCACGTACACTTTTAGTAAGGTTCCTACGCACAGTTTTATAAATAAGACCCCAGGTGTAAATGCCCTCCAAAACGCATTCGAGACGGATTTGAATCCGATTGCTCAAACCACTTCAGGAGTAGGTCTGAGACGCATTCCAGATGAAACTGGACAAGTGTAAATGCATCTGGTTGTTAAAACCACATATGTAAATTGTACTCCTCTCAAAAATGCTAAAAAAAAAAGAAAACCGTGTGAGAGCGTGTTATAGGCTATATGTTATTTCCAGATATGACGACGCTACTGGAACACGCATTTACACGGTATTTACGACAGTGCAAGTATTCCAAAGCGACTCTAGGGGTCGCTGTTTGACAAAAACACAATTTCTCCACAGTGTCCCTTTAATTAATGAATTAATACTTTAACTCAGCAAGGATGCATTAAATTAATCAAAAGTGACAGTAAAGGCATTTGAAATGTTACAATATATTTCTATTTCAAATAAATGCTGTTCTTTTGAACTTTCTGTCCATCAAAAAAGTATCATGGTTTCCACAAAAATTTTAAGCAGCAATAACTTTTAACATTGATTATAAGAACCATTAATAATAATTGAACACCAATAACAGTTGATAATAATTGAAGAGCAAATCAGCATATTAGAATGATTTTTGAAGGATCATGTGACACTGAAGACTGGAGTAATGATGCTGAAAAGTCAGCTTTGCATCACAGGAATAAATTTCATTTTAAAATACATTCAGATAATAGAAAATAATACTAGAAAACAGTATTTTTTAATTGTAATAATATTTCACAATATTACTGTTTTTACTGAATCTCTGATCAAATAAATGCAGCCTTGGTGAGCGGAAAGAGACTTCTTTCAAAAAAAAAAAAAGAAATAAAAATTATTTTAAACTTTTGCCCGGTAGAGTAGTTTTTATGGATTATAAATCAAAGTTAAACTGTCCCTGACATCCCTGCTCTCTTTAACCCTATAGGTACAGCTGGTAGCTGCCTAAGGAAGTTCAGCCCAATGCCTTTCCTCTTCTGCACCATCAACAACGTATGTAATTTTGCATCTCGTAATGACTATTCCTACTGGCTCACCTCTCCTGAGCCCATGCCAATGAGCATGGCCCCTGTTACCGGTCAGAGCATCAAACCCTTTATCAGCAGGTTTGTGATCTTTTATGAAACATTTGCTATTTCCATGAGTAAGAATTTATCTTCCTACAGTGTGCATGTATGTTTTCCTGTGACAGATGTTCAGTTTGTGAGGCTCCTGCTATGGTGATAGCAGTGCACAGCCAGACCATCCAGATCCCAACCTGCCCTCGCGGTTGGGATTCTCTCTGGATCGGATACTCTTTCGTCATGGTGAGGAGAATAGTTTTTTTTTTTTTTAGGGTTGCACCATATATCGAAAAAAAAAAAAATTCGTATCACGATATGGCTTAATGTGATAGTCAAATCACTAAGGCGGCAAATTATTTAAATAAATATGTGTCTTAAATGAACGTAGTGCTGTGCTTCACTCTGAAAATGGCTGCACAAATATTTATTTGCCAGTAACCCACCAAAATAAAAGTTCAATGTTTTAAACGTTCAAAAATGAAGAAATTTAGACAGAAATATTAGAATTATAATTTTACTGTTGTATTATAAAATTAAATCATTTTTATTTATTTTTTATTAAATACTTGATTTTTATAGATTTATTTTTACAATACAATTGTATTATTGCAATATATATATCCTTATTTTGTTTAATATCTTTAATGAATTATCACAATAAAAAAAAAACATGATAATATTTTATAGTCATATTAAATGTGGCCTATTGAAACTCAAGTGGAAATAGATTTTTAAAAAATAGCTTTTTAAAATTATTCTTATATATATATATAGCACTACCATACAGCATCACCCCAATCATTCTTGAATGATTCATTCTTTCCAAACATAGCTATTTAAGTCTCCTGGTTTAGTACTGAGAGCAAGCTAAATCAGTTTACATTCATAATTCCCAAGGATGATTTAGTGAGAATGTGTACTTGTGAATGGTCAGTTAAGGTCTCACTCTGTCTGTCTGTGTAATAGCACACCAGTGCTGGTGCTGAGGGCTCCGGTCAAGCTCTGGCCTCTCCTGGCTCTTGTCTGGAAGAATTTCGTTCGGCTCCCTTCATCGAGTGTCATGGTCGCGGCACCTGCAACTACTATGCTAATTCCTACAGCTTCTGGTTAGCCACCATAGAGGACAACGATATGTTTACGTAAGCTTTTACACACTTTATATTCTTTGACAACTGGCTGAACTCTCATGCAGTTTCATACCCTTTCAATGGATGCACCATATTTTTTCCTTCAACTTCACACAGAATATATCAGAAGCTGTTTTTTTGTTTTTGTTTTTTGAAATGTGTATGCTGCATATGCCACACCCATGGTGATGAATTTCAAAGCTAAAGTAAAACCTCTCTCTAACCACAAGAGGGCACAATACTTTCTTGATAATTTTAGTGAATTTGTACTGTATTTATGTCTCAGTAAATAGAACCAAATGTCTAATATAACCAATAACCAGGTCAACTTAAAAAATTAGAAGTACAAATAATTTTTTTCTTTATTCTTAAGCTCAGCTGAGAGACAACTAATACAATTTGTTTTGTTTTTTAGAATGTGTCCACTTTACACTTTACACTTTACACATGGTACTGTAATTAATTACAATAACAATATGCAATTAAAACATTGTTTCAGAAAATAATTACTTATATATTGCATATATCTTGTGAATTAGTTTTACTTAGGACTGATGGTACAAAGATGAAGTGTAGCATATTATTAAATAACTATTTAAACAACATTTATCGAATTTCATAATTTTTTATGATTAATTTAATAATTTGATAAATTAATTAAATAATCATTATATATGCAGTTTTGGTATATTACCATTACCATTACTCAAGAAAATTGACCAGAACAACATACACTTTCCTGTTTCCACAACGGAATAAAAAATAATAATAATTGCGACTTTTTCATTTTAGAAATCAGGATTTATTATCGATTTGATATTTATTGCCAAATTCTGAAATTATGCAGATGCATCAGGCAGGAAATTATATAAAGTTAATATTAAATAAGTGAATAAATAAAATAAAATAAAAAAGTCAGAATTGTAAGTATAAACCCGCTTTTCTGAGAAAAAATGCCAAATTGCGAGTTTCTAAGAAATTCTAACAAAGGCCACATTGCAAGATTATAACTGACAATTGTGACATATAAACTTAGAAAAGAAAAAAAAGTCAGATTTGTATGTTAGAAACTTGCAGTTATGAGAAAAAAAGGTCTGTACTGAAGTATGTAAACTGCTTTTATAAGAAAAAAGGCCAAATTGCGAGATATTATCTCAAAATTGTGAGATAGTCAGAATTGTGTTATAAACTCACAATTATGAGACATTCTGAATTGCAAGATGTTAACTTAAAAAAAAAAACTAAATATAAAATAGGAATTGTAAGAAATCCTGTATGACTTCAACTTTTATTATTATTATTATTTTATTCCATGGCAGAAACTTCCATGGTTTCCACACTTCCGGCAATTGGTCAACTGCTCTTTTATCACTGTAGATTCTTACAATAATAATAATACTGATAAAAAAATTACATATGTATTTTCCTGTTCTCCTGTTAAATATCTGTTTTTATTGTGGTTACAGGAAACCTGTCCCTACAACACTAAAAGCTGGGAATCTACGAACTCACATCAGCAGGTGTCAAGTGTGCATGAAGAGGGTATAGACCAGCCTCAGCATTGCATCTGCTCTTTATCTTCCAGATTTACGAACAAGCGACGAACGTATGGTGCTACTTCTATGAAAAGCCATAGAAAAAAAACTTCAAGAACACATATAGAAAAATACCCGTCTCAACGTTTATAGCAATGGAACCTCAAGATCTACTGGCACATTTGCTTCACACAGAGCGCTTAACTAACATTGTTCCATTGTGTCTAATGAATGACACCTGTTTACACTTGCACTGAGTATATGTATTAGTAAGCAGGTAACCATCTTCAACAAATCCATATGCTATTCCGTCCAAGCCTTCTTATTTATCATGCCACTCTACAATATCAGATGCAGATAGCCTATCTTGTTTATTTCTCTCTAAAAATGTATAATCAAGCAACACTAACATTATAGAATAATTATATTTTCCTACTGTCGGTAAGTTTGTCAGCACCCTCTTTGTAAGATGTAGGAGAGGCAAAGATCAAGCTTTGTTGTAAATATAGTGCTCTATTTAGTTAACACTCTGTCCCCATAATCTCTTCAGGTAAATGCCATTGATTTTGTTATACTTAATTATTTATGAAAACTTATGCGATGAGAGTTTAAGCACCAAGTGGCCTTTCTTTTCTACATTGATTTCTTTGTTAACCACTGCAAAAGACCTTCATGGCACATAAACTGTAATATTCTGCACTGTTTTTTTTTTTTTTTTTCAGTATCAGCATGTGGCCTTTCGACTGACTCTTGCCATGTTTCGATGTGTGTGTTTGTTTATGTGTATATGTTTCCACTTTCCTTTTGGTGCAGAAATGTTTTCGTTACTATTATGTAATGGCACAGTTTCAGTCTCAAGCTGTGTTCGAAATCGCCCCCTATACACTTATTCACTATACCCTACATTAGTCCACTAATATAGTCTCCACTTGCAGAAGTGAATGAATACGATTGAGTGAATTCGGACATTGAGTGCACCGCAAGGGCTGCCGCTTTTGCATAGTTTGTGCTTGCTGTTTAATAATCATTTGAAACGTAGCAAACTGGCAGCTCCAGTAATAATGAAAAGATTTATTTTAAACTATATCATGGACACTAGCATGGATAAACCTTAAACAATTTAATAATCAATTAAAAAGGAATTGCCAGACATCAGTATAGTGTTGGCCCAGATCCGGCCCACACCTGGTACGTGTGGAATCCACGTGTTCCAGATGTGGGCCGGATCTGGGCCGACACAATGTTGCTGTCTGGGTCTATACCTGTAGCCACATTGGACCAGCGGTTTGGAAAATGGATGGATGATTCAGCTGCATGCGCCATCTTCGTGCGAGACAAGGGAACTCATTCGGCGCGACCTTCACAGTGCATTATGGGTATTCTCTAGCCATTGAGTGTACATCACGGTGCAATCTGGGATTGAATGAGTGTACTCGATAACATCCACTATGGTTTCGGACACCACTACAAATGGCTGTCCCCTCAAATAGTGCCCAATTCAGTTCACAATCTCAGTTTTCCCATGGTGCCTTTTAACTTCCTATGAAAATACACTACACTCTTAAAAATAAGGGTTCTTGGCATAAATTGTTCCATGAAGATCCTTTAACATCCATGGAACCTTTCTGCACAAAAAAAGAAAAAGGTTCTTTAGATTATTAAGAAATTAAATCAGGGTTCTTTTAAAAACTGACCTGACTTGATTCCTACCACATCTATGACAAACTCGTCCAGAATTTAGAGTCTGCGTCTGAAGCATGTTCCCTCTTGTGCTATCTTTAATTTGAATAGAATCTTATTGCCTATAGATTCTGCTTTATGTCTTGAGTTTATTTTGTCTTAATGCCTCAGATACCAGACCAAATAACCGGCACATGTCCCCCTTACACAGTGGATTTGTTGCTCATGATTTTTTTTTTTTTTTTTTTATCATTTTACACTGATAATACTTGACTATGCAATCTATAGTACTTGCTTTTACGAAACCTTCCCCGCAGTTTACCTTTTTGTGTAGAATTGATCAAATTGTTCCACTAAGTAAATAGCTAGTTGTGTTTAAATTGTGCCTTACATGACCTCGTGTGTGAAGAGTCACGGATGTGAGCCCGCACAATGTCACTGATCTTGCACACCCGCTGTAGCTCTGTGCATTGATGTGTCCATGAAGTATTAACGGCTCTTGCTTTGGAATATGTTGATTAATACAGAGGTTGATTGAAATTTATGAAAATATATATTTTTTTCAGAGTCAAAAGATTTCAGTGATGCCCCCATTCTATACTATGTCATACAATAAAATGTTTGTATAAATGTGTAATGTGTTTATCTTTTTTATACCAAAAAAGAGGGTTATATTTGTACTTTCCCCCAACAAAATTACAATTAATGCTGTTAAAAGTATACTTTCTCCCCAAATTTTTTAATTCTGTTCAAATTTACTCACCGTCATGTTGTTCCAAACCTGTATGGCAATGTTGTTTGAACTCCACCGTTCTTCTGTGTTCCACAGAAGAAAAAAGTCATACAGGTTTTGAAACAACATGCGAGTGAGTAAATGATGACAGAATTTTCATTTTCGAATAAAGTCTAGCCTACTATTAAGTTATTGCTACAAGCACATAATAGTGTTTATTCGTTGACTTTTTTTATATTTCTATTTAGCATTGATTTGTTTTTATAATTAAGTTTTAGTCATTTTACTATTTTAATCATTTTATTTCAGTTAGTTGCCAAGGATACGTTTTTTTTTTTTTTATGTTTATGATTATCATGTCATTTAAATATTTCATTTTATTTCAGCTTACATATATTGGCCTGGAGAGGGCGCTCTAAGACCACTTAGTTTTTACAAAGTCATAATCCTTACTACAGCTCATTCCTGTAAAGTACATATCATATTACAAAACAAGGCTATAAAGTATCGATTTAGATGACCTTTCATAATATTTACTTTGCTTTACCACTTCATTTAGCCCTCTATGAGACTAATTATGAAATCACATCAAGAAAAAAATAAATGACTTTGTAGGCTATTTTATTTATTTACATATAGGTTATTTAAGTCTAAAAATCACTTTGCAAAATATTTTTTTTACATCTGACCTTTTCTTCAGGGTGCAATCAGTAGACTGACTTTGACTGACTTTCCAACTGACTTTGTCCTATTAGGGTAGTGAAAGGTGCATTTTTACTATCTGAAAAGTGGTGAAAAGGTCTTTGTGTCAAAAAAATAAAAAAAATAAAAAATTATTGTGCTACTATATTTTATTTAGAACTCACAAATTCTGATGCAACTTCTTAGTGTTTTAAAAAGCATTAAAACCATTCTTTCTTGGAATTCCAAATCAATGATTGAAGCACTAGTGACAATCAACAAGACTCTTTTTCAGCGTAGCACGCTTTCCACTCGTACTGTAACTCGATTTTAACCTGTTTAGTCATCATTTTTGGAGAATCCCATCTTGTCAGTGTAGTGAGACCAATAGGCAGTGCCATCTTTCCTGACCTCTGGTTGTATGGATCGAATCTTCCAAACTAGCATAGGATAATGTAGCCTACCCAAATGCCTAACTTCCACAACAATCTGACTTAAGGCGTGTTCACACCAAACGCGAATTTAATTATTTGCGCGAGTAGATTACATACAAAGTCAATGCAAAGACGCGAACAGACGCGAATTCGCGCCGGGCGGCGCGAATGACGCGAATTGGGCGACGCGTTTGCCGCGAAAGCTCGATAATCGCCTCAATCGCGTCTTCCGCGCAAGTTGAAAAATTTCAACTCGAGCGGAAAATTCGCGTGAAGACGGTGAAATTCACCGAGTTGAGTGCGCCTCTGGATGGTGCTGTGAACCCAGACACGCACCCAGAAACATCCTGCGAGTAATCTAGAGCGAGTAACGCGATGCGAATATACACTTCGCGTTTGGTGTGAACACATGGTGTGTTCACACCAAACGCGAAGTGTATATTCGCATCGCGCTACTCACTCTAGATTACTCGCGGATGTTTTTCTTGTTTTTCGCGTCACTCGCGAATAAAAACATCCCGCGAAAAGGAGTGTGTCATCATCTTAACAACAACACAATTTCTTTCTGCCATAATTTTTTCCGTCATGTCTGAAATAAATGATATTCCTGCTCTGTACTTGTTGTGGAAGTCCCAAATATGGAGGAAATCTAAACGCCGACGCAGGCGCACTCAACTCGGTGAATTTCACCGTCTTCACGTGAATTTTCCGCTCGAGTTGAAATTTTTCAACTTGCGCGGAAGATGCGATTGAGGCGATTATCGAGCTTTCGCGGCAAACGCGTCGCCCAATTCGCGTCATTCGCGCCGCCCCGCGCGAATTCGCGTCTATTCGTGTCTTTGCATTGACTTTGTATGTAATCTACTCGCGCAAATAATTAAATTCGCGTTTGGTGTTAACACACCATTACAGTATATTTTTCATCTCTACCATCACCCTCACTGCTTCTATCTTCCTAAAGGTCCTTTCACACTGGACGCAATTTTGACGCACGAATAATTCGCGCGATGTTTTTATTTTTTGATCAGCTGTTTGTGTAATGAGTGCTTCCACACCGAACGCGAATGTGCTGCGGCGAAATAACGCCTTTTATTTTTTTCGCTTCGATGTCGATTTTTTTTTTACTTTTGCGGCGACAGAAAAGGCTTCAGCCAATCGCATACTACAAGGACAATGATTGTGTGGCGTAGCATTGCCAACCAACTCGGTTATCACGACTGAGTATGTTGTGTGATAGTTTTCGTCGTTGTATAGTCCTGTGCTGTGTTGGCTAGAAGGCTAAACTACATTTGGGATAGAAAGCTATCGTCAAAGATAGAGATAGAGACCGTGTTTACGCGGCACATCTGAATGGTTTTGACGCGAACTATTCGCACACGAACTATTCGCTTTTTCGTTACGCATCCGGTGTGAAAGGGCCTTTAATCTTCAACTTAATCCTTTCTTACAACGTCCTCATTTTCTGTATGTGTTGCCATCACTATCATCAATAGTGCAGCAACACAGAAATTATACATAACACAGATTTGTTTGGTCTTTGAGTTATTGTTTTTACAAAATGTGCATTAAAAATGACAAAAAAAAAAAAACACATTTGGATGTACAATGATTTTTTTTTCAATCCAATAAATACAGTATGTGACCCTGGACCACAAAACCAGTCACATGTCGCACGGGTATATTTGTGGCTATAGCCAACAATACATTAAAAAATATTGCTTTTTCTTTTATGCCAAAAATCATAAGGATGTTAAGTAAAGATCATGTTCCATGAAGATATTTAGTAAATTTCCTACCGTAAATATATAAAACATTTATTTTTGTGAGTGAATGCTGCACAATTGCGAACATAAATGGACAAGTTTAAAGGCGATTTTCTCAATGTTTCGATTTTTTTGCACCCTCAGATTCCAGATTTATCATACAGCAATGGAAAGCTAATTTATTCAGCTTTCAGATTATGTATAAATCTCAATTTCAAAAACTTGACCCATGTGACTGGTTTTGTGGTCCAGGGTCACATATGTATTTTCTAGTCTACAATGAGCTCACTATAGTGCCTTGAAAGCATGTGGCCTAACACGTGCTAATGTCTCATTCACTTCCACTCAGGACTCACTCAGTTTGTGAGTTTTGATTAACCAACTTTCATCCTCTATATACTCACAATAGGTCCTGTCAATGATAAAAGTCACAAAATATTTTCACACGTGTCCTACATACAGAATGTTTCCCCGTATCTGAGACACAGTAGATGTGCTACTGCATCTGGATTTCCAAGAATATTTCACATTTCACATTATTTGACAACATACTCTGAGAAACTATCCAATTCTCTTGAGTGAGACATTTGCATCCTTCCTTAATTCTGCTGAAGAAAATAAGTTTTCCTTCAAAATAACAAAGACAAACGGTCAATTTTTCCCCCAAAGGTTTCCTTGTTGGCTTTCCTAGAAATGTTTAAGGATAATATCTAAGGTCCCGCTGGCCTTCAAACACGCTCATAATTATTGACCAATCAGCTGGCTCAGATTTTAAAACCCTACCACTGGTCAGAATGAATAACTGCATTAAATAACTTTTTTAAAGCAAATCTGTACTTCTGTGAGCAGGCTTTATTTTATTATTATTAGTTTTTTGGGGGGTTAACTCTGATGTGTGTAAAGTGGTGTGTGTGAGCACCCAGGCTCTGGGCCGTGCACACAGATCAATGAGTGAGAGAAGAGATAACGTTTCTCTTTCATCTCTCAGTTTTTATAGGAATCTCATTCTCTTTCTCTCCCCTCTGTTTTCCAATCGGACAAACATAGCCTTTTACCCCATTCAGTCATGAGCTGCTGTTAAAATGACGTGTATGAATGGGTGACCTTTGACCCTGAGCGAAGTAAACTACTTAGAAGTGTTTCAGGATGTCCCTTGCAACATGTGTGTGGATATATTTATCCGCTTTGATCAAGCAATAGACATTATGTAAATACTGGAACATGTCAAATGATTTATGTTTTATGTCTTAGTTTAGCTATATGTTTAAGTTTCTGTTCCTCAGAGTGACCTTGAGCATACAGTTATTTGAGTGTGGGTGTTTATTGGGTGAGAGGAGCAGCTGAGAAGTGTTGTGAAACTCTGTCGGTCAAAGGGAACACGCTGGAGAAGAGGGTGGCAGTAAATTGAGGTGAGGGGTCTGTGCTGTCACCTAGACATGGGGACAGACAGACAGACACACAATAGATCAGTTTGAGATGGACGAACTTCAAGGAGACTGTACACAGAGGGCAAATACATTTATAGCCAAATTGTGGATTCATAGACAGAGAGAGAGAAAGAATGCAAAGCACAGAACAAATATTTCTGTGATTGACCAACCAGCTGAATGAAAATGGTCACACTGGTATGTGGAAGCACTGGTGCATATTCAGTTCAAGTTCATTTTGAGAAACATTCTTGCTATATTGGACAAAATATTCTAATCACAAGTTTTAACAATGGGAAATATTAACTTTTTTATGACATTCTTGATATGAAAAATTTGCCATTTATTTAGAAATGTCAGATTTTTGTCTGCTAATTGCCAATGTCTCATTGGGTAACTTTATCTTTTGTCAATTTGTGGCCTTTGTAAGATGTTTCTGAAAGCACCTTGAGAAAGTACCCCCTCTCTTCCTCCCAAAAAAAAGAGAGCATTTCCTCACATTTAGATGTTGATATATGTATAAATTATTACATTATTAGATTTTTTTTTTCTAAGTTACAGGGCACTGTGCAACTTAAATGAAATTTCCTTGCTGTCATTTTTGATGTTTCTTACAGTCCCCATCAAGCTTTTAATGTTGTTTATGTCTATGTGGTGTTTTTAATATGCTTTAAGACAAACCATGTGCAAATTCATAAGTCAAATCAATTGCAGAGTATTTTCTCCTTAAAACTGCATTGAACCAAAGAAAGTCTTAAAAACTTTGAAATCGCTGGAGTTTCTGACGTCACAAACTACCTTGTAACCAATCAGGTCAACGAGTGGATCTCTGAGCTGGGGCACGTTCAAGTTCAAAACAGTGTGCAACGTTTTGCTACGGTTTCCGGGTTGAACGTCATGTTTCCTGGAAACGGCGTGCACCAGTGTGCAACGGGGTTTGAGATACGTTTTCTCTTGTTTGGTGGGTGTGTCAGAACTTCAGTCCAATCAGCAGCAACATGTATATAAAGCACGCGGTATTAAAGTGAACTCGCACAACAATGGGTTCAAGGAAAGTAATTTACAAATGTGTTCGATGCGCAAAAACTGAGGATATTAGAAGACATGTTTGTCATAAGTTTTATTGTAAAAATATAGGATATCAACATAATGATGTAGTTGTTTATATATTTAGCTTCATTGCAAGTGTATGACATTTGATATAGAAATAAACAATGGTAATTAAGTGCTTTTCCTAAAAATGAGAAAGAAAATACAGGGTATTAAAACAGTATGAACTACAAATAAAGTCAGTGTGTGAGGCTAAATAGATGTGTTTTAGTCTGAATTAGGTAAAATGTGTGCTTCCATTTCAGTTTCCACAAATCGGTTCACTCTCGATTGGGATGTTCTCTTTTATTCTGGGAGGCAAGTGCAATAACTGTAACATCGGGCATATTTTGTAGTATTAAACACATATTTATACCGACTTCATCAGGCTCCGAAAATTCTTCACAAAGAACACAAAGAATGGCCTTCTCAGCTGCCATAGTTGCAACTCTTGCGTCATCAGAACAGTGTGTTCAACGCATCACCGTTTCTGTTTAAAAAACGTTGTGCAACGTTTCGTCGGGGCTGAACGCAACCCTGGTGTGAGTGAGTGGAGGCGGGGATAATTTGCATATTCATAGAACCACGTATACTAAATGAGCCAAGGATCTAGTTACATTCAATCTATTTTAAGGCATGAAGAATTTTTTTCAAGTAATAAAACGTTTAAATATGTAATTTTGGCGATCAAAGATGAGCTTTAAGGGATACAATTATTGACTACAAGGAGACTTTAAGTACAATATATTTACAATAAATATATTTAGAAATGTGCATAAAATCCCATATTGAACTGTAATACTGCAACTTGTCTCTTTGTTGTAGTGACTGATATGTATAATAATCTGTTTTGCACTTGCACAGTTCTGTTCAGATTTCATATCCTAACCTTGGCTAAAGCTGTATTTGTTCTAGCACTTCTGTGCATTTTCTAAGCTTTGGACATTTCTGTAGCCTTGCGTTAAAACAGGTCTATCTGATATGATGGTTCCATGCCTTGAATGCTCATGCTATAGATTCCCAGCATGTTCCTCCTCCCCCTGCTTATCTTTTGCCAAGAGCACAACAAAGGGCATGTCTCAACACTCCACACTCTTTTCCTTTTTTCCTAAGGTTACTCGATTCCTTCAAACAAATGTTTCTGCTGCCCTGTGCCCATGGAGTCATGAGTCATGAGGGAAGACTGGGGTGAGTTTTGGTCTAGCGTAGCCCGAGGCATGCTGGCACTGCAGATTCCCACTGCTCTATCACCTGAGTTCACCTGTGACTGCTGTGGGCATGCATACATCAGCGCCAACAATCTATACATAAAATGCGTTAAATTCTCAAAATGGATGTTTTTGCCATGCTATTGTTGTAGGTTATTCTGTGTTCAAATGGTTTCTCATTTCCTGACTTACTAAAAATGTAAGTAGACCATTTGTAGGTTAATTGCCTTTGTGTGATTGTGGAACATTCAAAACTCTATCAACCAATAGAGTGCAACAGTCATGTTCTGGAAGTAAATATCCTATTTATTTTCTCCATATAGTGGAATAGATTTTTAATGACAACTTATAAACCGTTAAAGGCAGACCTACTACGGTGTTGTTCATTTCTGGTAAACGTGCTTTTGTTGAAGTCATCAGCCCACATTATTTCAACTTATTGTTAAATAATCGTGTTTAACACTACATTACCCGTGATTCTGCAAATACCAGTAAACAAACAAACTGCGAAAAAAAGAAAAAAAAAAAAAAACTATAAATGTTTGTATATCAATGTCTATTTTGCAATAAACGTAAAATATATTGCTTCTGTATACAGAATAAACATATTTCAATCAATAGTTTTATGTTTATCCATCTGTTTTATTTTCACTCTCAATGCTTCATGGGATTGTAGTAATTTACCTCATTAAAGCTTTTAAGTTCACATTACTTTTGTATTTTTTTCTGATTTTCAATTACTTTTTTTGTTTCAAAGTGTTGTAATGTTGTGATTCTTCTCATTGCTGATTGGTTTGGTTCATGGCTTATAACGCTAAATGTTTGTAAGACTTTACACTTCCTATGGAAAAAAAAAGAAAAATGAGAATATTAAAATAAATTATGTTGCACTAATGTGAGTTTGAGGCAGGGTTATTTGTTTGCCTGGCCAATTGAAGACAAGGGAGTGATCAGCAAATCTGTTTGAATACAGTAATTTGTTTTGCCATTTTGTTTGGTGAAACTAGTCATGTCGAAATTGCAAACTTATTTTTTAACACTGCTGTCTTTATACAGTACTTGTCTGACAGTAATGGAATTTAAGTATTTAAGTTGTGTAATTTGGGTAAAAAGGTCCTATACGGTCCAAAAGTAACACTTGGCAGGCACCAAATGGGCTTTGGTTGGCAGGTAATTTTATTAGGGACCGTAATACATGGTTTGGAATTGGATAGTAAATTATAGGCTACTCATTTATGTCAAATATGTGCATTTATTTGTAATTTAACGCTGAAATAAAACTTGGCTGTCTAAGCTAATATTCAGCAATGTTACTGATCTTACTGCACTGACACTATTGGATTAGAACTCAATTTAGCTTAGTTTAGTTTTCCGCAGAGCTGCTTTATATCTGAATTGAACTCATTTAATAATGGAAGCACTTTACACTGTTGTTGAACCGAAATAAATCAACATTGAACTGATTTCAACGGATTAATGACTGTTTACTATTGTGTTTTAGAGCTGCTTTACGAGTTGAACTCTGTTAGCATCACTGAATCGTTATTTTCCCGTTTATCACTGAAAAAGCTGCTATGAAACAATCTGTATTGTGCTATATAAATAAAGGTGACTTGACAACTATGCAGTAGGCTTGGAAGTTCAGTACTAGACTTGTAAGTAACTTGTTATGAGTAAGAAAATAAGCATGACTCCACTAATTTAAGCTCTGTTACTAGGGGGTGGGTGGACACAACAAGGCCAGTTTGTACTGTCTGATCGTGTCCTTCTGTAACCCTCTGAACACATGGCCCCAGCGTGTGCTAGCCACAACTACAAATCACAGTTATTACGCCCGGTACTGTATGTTTACGTGTGTGTGCCCTGATTTTGTAAAGCAAAATCCTACAGGACATTCACACTGTTGTGCACGTGAAAGTGTCAAGGCAGTTTTCTTTCAACCTGCTCTCATAACACTACAGCATGCTCTCATTTTATAGCCGTGGTGCTCTGTGGCTAGTGCGTGGAATAGGTCTGTAAATCGTTTTAAAGGCTGCCTTTCATTTAGCGCTCAGACATTAGTGTCGCACAACCTCTGGTTCATTGTTGACATGTAGCGATTCTATAGCTGCATGTGTGAAATGTGGAACGGCTGGGTAACTTGGTTGTGTTTAATTATTAACCAGGTGTAGCATTAGCCATATGCAGTGCTGCCAATAAAACATCTACGAAGCCTCCTTCGCCAATGCTTCCCGTTAGTTTATTCTATGAAACATTCTTTTCTTTTTTTTCTTTTGCTCTCCAACTTATTGTAATGGACTTGAATCTTGCTGGTGCACAAGTCACAGAAATAGAGTATCGCTGCGAGCTCATGTTATATACTACCAGGTTCAGTCAAGGTATTTGAGCACGGCGTGAGCGAGCCGTTCCAGGGCTGGAAGATTGCTCCCATAGCTATTGGAACACTCTATGTGCATGTGCCAAACAGCTCTCAGTCTGCCAAATAACTCTGCTGTTGGCAATACCCAAACAGAAACCTTCCCCCAGCACATGTACTGAAAAGACCAGAAGGCTGGTTTATGCTGGTTGAAGCTGGTTTGGTGCTGGTCTAAGCTGTTGGACCAGGATAGTGGTGGGCAGAGGAAGCTGGTTGACCAGCATGGTTTTCTGGTGGTTGCTGGTTGATCAGTTTGGTTAAAGATGTATGCACAGGAATCTTGCAGATCCATGCTCCAACATTCAGAATAAAAAACAATACCTTCCAATGGTGAGTGAACTGAAAATTATATACATATGCACACATTGAAACTAATCAATACTTTTCTTGAGTAAGAATGCATTAATCAAAAGTGATAGTAAATGCTTTTAAATTGTTACAAAAAAACATATTTTTTAAAATAAAGGCTGTTCTTTTTAACTTTCTGTCCTGAAAAAAATAAAAATCAGTTTCCATAAAAAAATATTGAAAATAATAAGAAATGTTTATTGAAGAGCAAATCAGCATTAACAGTATTATTTCTATAAGATCATGGGACACTGAAGACTGGAGTAATGATGCTGAAAATTCAGCTTTGGAAAAAATTACATTTGACAATATAACCATTTTAGAACTGAAAATGCAGCCTTGGTGAGCATAAGAGACTTCTTTCAAAAACTGCTTAAAAAGGTTTTATTCACTATTACTTTTGGAGCTTATGCGGGTCTTTTCAACATGGTACTGTATCCCACTCATTCCTCCGTCAACACAACACGTCTTTTGGAAAAAGTGCTTCACACAACCAGAGGGCGGACAGGATGCTGTTGTTAAAAGTCTCTCGCAATCCTCAAGTCAAACTTGGTTTAATGTCACTGCTTTGCAAAGCGTCAAGCTTCAAAACTTAAATGTTAGTTAATGCTGCTGAACAGACCATCATTGATGTCCATGCTGGTTTGATACTTCTCTAGCATGCCTGTTAACCAGTCAAATTTGGCTGTTGAAGCAGGGCTCGTCTAGGTATCCTTTCTGGTTTAGCTAGTTAAGACAGCTTTTGGGGGCAGCACTACACCAGCACCATCAGTTCAAGTTATTTTCAGTTTAAACAGCTCAAACATGTATTTTAGTCTGGGACTAGGCTTACAGGATTAGTTCACTTCAGAATAAAAATGTCCTGATCATTTACTCACCCCCACGTCATCCAAGATGTTCATGTCTTTCTTTCTTCAGTCAAAAAGAAAGTAAGGTTTTTGAGGAAAACATTCCAGAAGTTTTCTCCATATAGTGGACTTCACTGGGATCCAGCGGGTTGAAGATCCAAATTGCAGTTTCAATGCAGCTTCAAAGGGCTCTAAACGATCCCAGCAGAGGAATAAGGGTCTTATATAGCGAAACGATCGGTCATTTTCTATACTTTTTAACCACAAATGCTCGTCTTGCACTAGCACTGCGATCCGCCACGCATTACGTAATCACGTTGAAAGGTCACGTGTGTTCAATAAGGTAGGGTAGGGCAAAAACGACAGACATCGTTGTTTTACCTTTTATTTATTAGGGCCCAAGCCCTGAAAGGGCGAAGGCCCTATTGTTTTCGTAAGGATTATTTTTTTTCTTTTTCTTTTTCTTTTTCTTTTTCTTCATTATTTTTTTTTTTGCCTTTTTGCCACTTTTGGGGCCCTTAACATGCTCAAAAACTCTTGAAACTTTGCACACAGGTCAGAACCCGCGGCCATCAGGGCCGGACTGAAGCTGGTACCCGGGCGTGGCAGGGGGGCTCAACAGCGCCCCCTTGGACACGGTCTGAAAACTTGGTCTATATATCAAACACGCTTGCATGAATTAATATGAAACTCGGTACACATATAGATCTCATCGGGCCGAACAACTTCCGCACTCTAAGTTATTAGCTCCGCCCAACAGGAAGTCGGCTATTATGGGTTGTTTGAAAAACGCATGCTGTGAAATTTGATGTACTCATCCTAGAGAATTCATCCAATCGCCTCCAAACTCGGTCAGCATGAAGTCAAGACATTGAGGATGCTAAATTCCGGGCGGATTTTTGATATCTCGAACGGTTTGGCCGTGGCGTGGAAACAATGGCGAGAAAAGAGAAACACGAAGTAATATAACTTCTGCATACGTTAACTGATGTTGATGAAACTTCAGCAGTGTGTTCGTGGTAAGAGGCCGATCAGATGGATGTAACTATTGTGAGTCAAAGTTATAGTGCCACCAACTGGCATATATACATATATATATATATATATATATATATATATATATATATATATATATATATATATATATATATATATATATATATATATATATATATATATACATATATATATATATATATATACATATACATATATATATATATACATGTATATACATGTATATATATATATATATATATATATATATATATATATATATATATATATATATATATATATATATATATATATATAAATATAGCTGCGAGCAGCGATGGAGGGCCCTAGCCGGTGACACCGCCACCCCGGTGGCTTTAGTGTAACTAAAGGCACCAGGGTGGCGGTGCCACCAGCTTGGGCCCGCAATCGCTGCTCGCAGCTATATTTTTTATTTATTTTTGTAAATGGCATTTGATCTAGTCTTTGCACATTCACTATGTAAACACTAGGTTGGTATTTCCGCCTACATCACGCGTGACCTTTCAACGTGATTAGGTAATGCGTGGCACATTGCAGACCTAGTGCAAGACGAGCATTTGTGGTATGCTCGTATATCTATATCTATAGATTTGGATATCTGTATCTATATATATATATATATATATATATATATATATATATATATATATATATATATATATATATATATATATATATATATATTTTTTTTTTTTTTTTTTTTAGAAAATGACCGATCATTTCGCTTGATAAGACCCTTATTCCTCAGCTGGGATCGTGTAGAGCCCTTTGAAGCTGCATTGAAACTGCAGTTGATAACCGTTGAACCGTTTCTCCACTATATGGAGAAAACACCTGGAATGTTTTCCTCAAAAACCATATTTTCTTTTCGGTTGAAGAAAGACGTGAACATCTTGTTACGTGGGGTTGAGTAAATTATCAGGAAATTTTAATTCTGAAGAGAACTAATCCTTTAAGCCTTGTCCATGAAACTGGGGGAAAGTAGCATATATTACAGTAAATGTTTGTGTATGCAGCACAATTTGATTTGGCTCAAGCTCACCCCTTGCCTCAGTAGTGAAGTCTGTGACAGATTAAACAGGCTGAAACGATCCCTAACCTTTTTCAACCCAGTGAAGTCATCAGTCAATTGGTTCATGGCCTTCAGTTCCAAACAAACTGAACCTTCTCTTTGTGCACACTTAATTTTAAATACCGTCTCCCACTGTGTGGATCGAAAAATGTGTACTTTGTAATTGCACCTTGTGCGGAATGCATTGGTATCAGTTGAATTAATTAAAATGATTAAGTATTCATGAGCCCCATGTAGAGCGTTTTTTTTTTTTTTTTGTCTCAGAAAGACTGTGTGTACTTGTTTGAAGCTACAGTACCATGATGGATGACTATGTTGTTTTCTCATTCAGTGCATGTGCTTTTCTATCTATGAAAATGTCCCAGTAGACCTCTGAAGTGACCGCAGTGTGACAGACTGGAGCGTGTATGACCTTTGATCAGTCCAAAATCAAATAAAAAGGCTTATTCTCCAGGTTACCATCTAATGTTTTTTTTCTGATCAGGGATTACTCTTTTATACATAATCAGATACACACACATTCCACAAATCCCACTGCCAAACTGCTGGTGACACGTGGGGATGAAAGGCTGATCTGATATGGGTGTCACAGGGTTCACTGCTGCATTGCACATCAACTCCATAGTTCCACGTCACAGCTGGGACATTGGGAAGTGCAGCTTGACACAAGGTCACATAAGAGCATCACGGGGGTGTCTAGACTCTCCAGGAATTCAAATGTGTTTCAAAGGATGGTAATACAAAGCAATGGCACAATCACAGCTGGTCAAATTTCAAAGGCTCACATGTTTTTACAATTCACTGGGATTTACATTTCTCTTCTAAACTCCACACAGAGTCAGAGTTCACACATATACAGTACGGATATGTAGTTGCCATGAAGATTCTAAAAATTGACCTTTAATGCCAGGCCTTCTTTTATGAAATGATACTGTAGCATGTGGAAATAGAGTATATGTCACCATTAATAGATAATGACTATTAATGTATGTATATACTTTTTAAAAATATGTTATCAAATTAATTAATGTAACATCTAATGTAATTGGTTTAATTAATTGAAATTATATAAATCGGTTTCCTGTTTTAAAACATTTTTACATTTCCAGAAAGAAAGTAAAAGTATGCCACTGTCACCAAGTCTGCATTTAGTAGATAAAAAAATATAGTAAAATGTTAATATTGTGGGATGTTATTAGAATTTACTGTTTTCTATTTCAATATATTTTAACCCTCCAGAGCTCTTCAGTCACTTTTGACCGAAAAATATTACATTATGAAATTTAAAAAATCGTAGCTTTAGCGGAATGGTACGAAACTTGGAGAATTGTATGGCACTTGGTATATGAACACACACCAAAAAAATAAAGGGCATGATTTGAAAAGTCTAAGTGGTCATAAAAAATGTTCACACTTGTGGTCTTTTTGGTAAAAAAAAATGACCGCTAAAGGAAATGAATGGGAAATAGTCAAAAATACGAAACACAGAGAATCTATTTTGTGTACAATCTACAAATCAGCCACGATGCAGAAAAAAGCAGTGAAGGGGTGAATCTCTAAAACATCAAGAGTGCAAAACAGACACACACACACTAACACACATACATAAACACACACACACACATTATTCATGTTAAATTACAGGGGTCTGGTCACTTTTGACCGTGAAGACCACAAGTGTGACTCCCAAATGAAGAGCACCTAAAAACAAACAAACAAACAAACAAACAAACAAACAAACAAACAAACAAAAAAAAATAAACTTTGACAAAAAGTAGTATTTGAGAATGTCTAAATATATATTCAAATCCACAACCTAAAAAAATATAATGTTACTGCATAATACAATATATTATACTGCTTTCTGCAGTGGTGGCATTCACACAGTTCCCAGTTCCCTGCCCTGAGCAACCTGGCAAGATATTTTCAAGGTTCAACCTTTGTGGTCGGGTTTTGGAGGAGAGACGTTCAAGCGGGAGCGGGTGGAATAGAACCAAGCAAGAAGCGGGGGAAAAAAACAGTCCAGTGCAGACCTCGGTTCTGAAGGGAGGGTGGGATCTTATGCTTCCAAAGCTAGCTCGCTATTGCTAGCCTGTCCGAAAATTGCCTACCCTAGAGATCTCGTTTTTGATTTCTCTTTCTAATGGGTACTGTTCTAGCCACAATAAATGATTATGAATTCACCAAGGTTGGTTCAATGCTTTCTGGCTAGAAGTGTAGACTGAGGCCGATTACAGTCAAGTGACTGTATGACACCTGGATAGGGGCCTGTTGGCAAATGGTCCGCTCAAAGCTGTGTGTTGCTCAATATATTTGAACAACTAAATTGATCATTTTATTCATACTTTTAAGAAGGTCACATACTAAATAATGACACAATGTTTTCCCAATTTATTTTATTCTTTTCCAGAAGTTGTCAGAAGCCACACAAAGTAAACATAACGTCATGCTCATGCAAAGTCATGTGTGCCACCACACTAGCTTAAGCTAATGTTTTGTTAGCAAATTTGATATTTGTATAAGCTGTCAATAAATCCTGCTGTGCATGTCAATAGATGAAATGTCATGTGTGCATGACACGTCAATATAAGAAACGTCTGAATAACATCAGAAGAACTTACAGTATAATACATTTAATTAAATTGAATTAAAATGCAAAGATCAGCACTTGGTATAACATCATAACCTCTATCTATCATGGAAACACCTAACAAGCATGTCTTTAAAGCAGGGTGCGACAATACCACAGGCTTAAAATATAACTCTATGTGTGCTACTGTTTGAGGTGTCAAACTCACACCTCTTTACAGAGGAGAAATATGATGATGACATCAAGTCAGATCAAGATCAACCAATATATTTTCTGCCTACTTAAGTGCCTTCAAGGGCAGCGTCCTAAATGAAATGAAAACTCACATGTAACTGATTTACTTTCTCTGCTCTCGTGCAAAATGCTCAGGAGATTTAACTTTGAGTGTTGAGTTAGCATGTTGCTTAGCGAATGATGTGATACTCTAATAAGCACAGAAAGGGTATAAACATCTGGTAAGGTAGTAGGCTTACATTTTTTACGTGCATTTTGCCTGCATTCTCTGTCATTTTGGATGATTTTCTTTTCTCTGTCTTCTCTGAGAAGTATACATGTGATATTGCTTTAATATTTGGCTAAAGGAAGGTCTCAGGTAAAGTACCAGTAAAGATGCTGAATGTGCTGCCAAAGTAGTCAGCGTCACCAGTTAACCACTGTTAATGTGTTTATCCACAGCGTGCTGTTTTGTTTGAACTTGTTGCGTAAAAGGTTTGATGTAAATAGTCATATGAAAGCATGGGAAAGAAAACAAATTACCCTGATATTTGATTTCGGCAAGGTACTGTTGATTTATTGTTCTCTAGATAGGAATGAAGCAAGGTGTGGCAAGAGAAGGCATGGTTTAGATTTACACACATGCAAACATGCACACACACACAGTAAAGTAAACAGGTTTCAGGGCAGGGTAGGGCATTTGGGCTTTTGGCCCAGGTGTAATGTGACATGACTTTTCGGAGGTTGCATTCCAATATCATAACAATAACCTGCTCGTCTTTGAGTTGTTATGAATAGAAGATATAATCTATTACCACAAGGGAGGAGAAACAGAGAGGAGCAGAGAGTCACCGAAACTGGCAGACAGTGGAGACGGTCCTAATTTTCCTTCTTATGAGCCTCCAAACAAAGAGCCATGGGTTAGTTGACCAAAAGTTCAAAGCCACATTGGAAATCTGGGATTCAAAATCCAGTTTAAACCTGGAAATGAACAAAAACATTTTAGGATTTATTTCTAGGTCACTAAGTACAACATGCTCCTGTATCAACATCTTTGAGAATGCAATGTGGACCAGTGCTTCATTATGAATTGTGTTTTCACAAAGTTCAAGTAAGAGTGCATTACAGGTAGGTGCCTTAATTACAAACATTCACACCCACTGCACATGCACACACACTGAAGCTCCGCAGGAGACGTCTTCCCGACAGTCAAAGCGGCGTTACGTCATGAAATTGTGGAATCTGTAGGAAGAGTGTTTAGGGTGCCATTTGGGACAGGGGCAAAGAACTAGTGCTGATGAAAGCCGACTGTGTTGTCCCTGCGTCTGGGGAAAAAATCTGTTCTTCAACACACCGAAAGGACTACAGGCGACTCTCAGTGTGTGTTCTGCGCCTCCGTGTAAAGGAGATAACTGCGTAATGAAGCAGATTTATTCGTCTATATTCGTCATTCAAAAAGGGAAAGCGAAAATAAGACTGCAGGTATACAAACCATAAACAAAGCAGCACTTGCTTGCCGTTTTTTGCTCTTATTCTCAGCACTGACTCGTTCACTAAACTGAACAGCCAATCAGAGTTCTCTCTCTCGCACAATTGTCACCAATTGCCCCCAACAAAAATGATGGCGCCAACTAGAGCCAATGCTTCGGAACACATCGAAAAAACGAAGTCAGTCGACGCTCAAAAACGGCCCAACGTTGCCCAACGACCGACCGTCGGCTTAGTGTGTTCCTGGCTTTACACAACTTGTGCTCAGGAGAGCGGACAAATTTCTAAGCACACTGCACACTCTGCGTGTATGTAAAAAAAACAAAAAAACAAAACATGATTTAACATATAAATAACACTTTTTAATAACCCTCTTAAAGTGTTTATTACAAATAAATTACTAAATGCTAAAAATTTATAAATGTAAACAAACAAAAAATTGTGTTGCATTTACAGTCCTGAGAACAGCCATATGGATTTCATAACTTCATAACAGTCACATACTGACAGCACGTGAGCTGAAAGAAAACTGTTAGTCCACCCACATAAATTCCAGCTGCAAACCAACAAATACATCCACCCGCACACACTGTTTGTTTTCCACTGAAGACATAAATCCAGAAAGGTATGACTCTGGCATCCATATTAATGAGATCGCAATTAGCCTACCAATCTTTGCCTCTTCAATGTCTATTGTTATGAATATGTTGACTCTCTCCTTCTAAATGTTTGCATGCACTGAAAAAAAATGTGTTGACAATTCTCACTCAGAAATAAATTTCATAAATAGTTAAAAAGAAACAGCAAGCACACACAGTTATGTGAACTTAAATATTCATGTGCTTTATGCTGCTTCACACTGGAATTATTGTAAATACAGAAGTTGCGCATGAACTCCCCCACCTGAAGTTATAATTGCGACTCAGAAACTAAGATCATTTTGATTTGGGAGAAGTCATTAACTTTAATCTTGGTGAAGGCGTGGGGAAGTGAGAATTGGACCAAATACATTAACAAATACATATCCATTATTATCCGCAAGATGATAGCTAAATAGATTAATAGAGTCTGCAAGCATGTGGCTTATGGCTATCTTCTGCACATTCTTTGTTTTTCTTTATGGAATGTGACTGTAAATAACATGATTTTGTCTTCTATTGCTAGAATGTTTCAGTGACTCTATGTCAAATTAGGATTTCCCTAAGAAATATGCTAGAATAAAGCACTTAAACATGACATACCAGTACTTAGATTTCAGAAGTGGGTAGTTGGATCATTATGATAGCATGTGAAAGCAGCATTAATGTCAAGTCAGTGGAAAGTTCTCATTATTACCAGTTACAGTGTGCGCCTAAGTCTTGACAATGGGCAAAAAAAAAAGGCCATATGTGGTGTGTTGGTCCGACCTCAACCTCGTCACATTAATTCCAGCTATTAATGAGTGATGGTGCAATAATCCTCAACATTGTGTGACCATAATACCACAGGAGACATTGTCCCGAGAAACAAGCTGGTCTCCATGGAAAGTATGATGCGTGTTTTGATAGGATTATGAGTGAGCTTCGGAAAAGGCTGTAACTCCTGGAAACCAGCCAATTGAAATTGAAGCCTGGTACATCAGCTTGAGGTAACATTAGGACACAAGCAGCTGATGAAAGATGGGAGCACCTCTGGATCCACAATTCTTGTTATCGCAACCCGATGCAAACATGAAATGGGATGAAATAAGGTGGCTTATACAAGAAAATCTCTGACTTTAGAGAGTCTTAACATTTTTTTCAGGAAGTCAAACAAATAGTACATTCATGCAACCAAACATGGTGTGCTTCCCTCTTCCAACTCGGAGCCCAAAGCGTGTGGCACTTTTGGCCGTACAAACCATTGAGAGGCTGGAGAGGAGGATGTGCGGGGATGAGAACAGTGTGAAGCGGAGGAGTGCGGATGAATGGGGGAGCAGACACCCACGCAGACGTGTGGGGGGATTTGAGTGGACGTCACAGGAACAGAGTGTGTGTGGGAGAGGAAAGGAAAAGAAAGTGGGCGTCTAGTAGGCTTGCTGCCACTGATGCTCTCACATAGTGTGTTTCTTCACTCCTGTTCCTTCTGTTTCATACAACCACTCACTGAATTGGGTCAGAATATAAATTCATTTTCAATTCATAACTTATTTGCATGGTTAACATATACGTTGTTATATATAACGCAATATAGTTGTCCATGTAAAAGTATCACAGCCTGTTCTTCGGTTCCATCTGTGCTGCTGATTTTAAATAGTTGTTGTATAAGAACGTGTCAGACGGACATCTTCGGCTGTCTCACTGTTCATTCCGCGCCTTGTGGCGTGTGCATTTCGATTTTAAGATACAGCATATCAAGTTATAGCTACACTATGTCACTTTTTGGTTTTGTTTGAGCAAGTACATTTAAAAAAAAAAAATCTTCCAAACTGTGTTTTTGCCTTACCCTAAATCACTATGTTATGGCTATTATAATTATTTTTATTATCAGGACAGGTTTGCAGGGAACTGCAAATTTTGGTCATTCCTCCATGTGTGTTTACGTCATATTGTTAAATAAAAGAAAGAAGATCAGGCTTGTACTATATGCAAAGTAAGTGACTCATCATTGCCAAACTTTTCTCATCTAAGCACTTGTTTCACTTTATAAGCTACCATCAGAATTTGCCCTTTTCACTTAAAGGTGCAGTAAAGGATTTCTGAAAAACATTGTTGATATTTGAAATCAACCCAAACAAACACACCCCTCCCTTCATTGCTCCGCCCCCAAAATGCATGAACATGCAATGCAAGAGTGGATGTGTTTTTTTTTTTTTTTTTTTTATCATAGCAGAAATAAGCAAAATAAGGCTGCTTGAAAAATTACGCAAAGAGGAAGAACAACAACAAAAAAAAAACATACAGTACATGAGTATATACAAGCAAGAGTTTGTTGTTAGTCGCCAGCAGCACACAAAACTCAAAAACAGTGTTACTCATGTATGGAGCAGAAACGATGCAACCTCGCTGTCCGTTTCATGCCTTCCGGCTTACCTCCAGCACTGGAAAGCTTGTCTAATATTAATGATGGTCCTAAAGATCTTGCCTGATCATAACTCTTCTTTTTTCAGTGATATTCCTGACCTTTTCTCTTTTGTAATTTCTCTCAACCATATCTCTTTCTACAGTCTTTCTTCAAATCTCTCCTTTGCTCACTCTCTCCTCCCCCATCACGAGTGGACACGCCCCCCTACTGCTGATTGGCTACATGTTGTGGTGCTCAACTTGTATCATGATCATCAGACATTAAACATCATATAAATCAAAACAGCCTAACGTTACTAAATGAAATGTTGAACCCACGAAGAGGAAATTACTATGAAGCTTGGGGGGTGTTGATGGATGCGATCTACTCCATCTATGTTTTGATCATCGTTCTGAATCGTAGTCTTTGACAAAAATGCTATTTTCTCAGCTTTTTGTTTAAAATGTTGCTTTTTTAATGAAACGTACCCACATTAAAGAGTTGAATAACAAAGAATGCAGCTAGAATAAAATGTTTTTGGAATGGAAAAAGCCCTGTTTACACGAGAACGCTCGCGGGTGAATACGTAAAAATATTTTATCAGATGTGCCTTTCACCCCCATAATGCTCCTCTAAAATCACAATAAAAAGTGATAACGCAACGCCACTTTTGCGTTTTCTCTTCAGATCGTTTCCATGTAAACATAGCCTTAAAGTATAGTTAAAGATATATTTCAAATATGAAAAATTAAGATCAAAACAGGAACATACACTCTCAGAAAAAAGGTACAAAAGCTGTCACTGGGACAGTACCCTTCAAAAGGGCTCTAATTTGTACCATTTAGGTACTAATATGTACACGTTTGGTACCAATATGTACCTTTGAGGGGCTTATATGCACTCTTTAGGTACAAAGGTGTACCTTTTGAAAAGGTACCGCCACAGTGACAGATTTTGTACCTTTTTTTCTGAGAGTGTATAGTATTAATTATAAAATAAAAAATAATATATAAATAAAAAACTATAAGTACAGTGTTATGTTAACTTAAAGAAATTCTTACAAGTACACTAAATAGTGGGCCAATTTACTCCCAAGTAGTATTGAAACAGTACACAAACAAGTATACTAGTACATTGATATTAGTATACTTACTACATAAAGTATACTTAAAAATAAACTTCTTACTTAAGTATACTTAAAATGAATTTGAAGGATACTTATTTTTGTAAGGGTTGGAGTGTGGATTCGACTCTCGAGACACTGCATCTGCTGTCCTATAATCTTTGTCCTCAATTCTGACTGGCTGATGTCTGATATTCAATGCATGAGAGTCTGCTTGAACCTCCTGTTATGCCACTACCATCAGATGGTTGGGGTGCCCATGCTTAACCAAATGTCTGGAAGCAGATGCACATGTACCAACAATCACACAAACACACACTTACAATGGTGAGACAGATGAACTGAGAACACAATCTATCTAGACATGTATGTGATATTCTGAAGAATTCAGTTGTCCTCTACAAGCACATATATGGTGTGCTTAACTGTAGCTTTGTACATTGCTGAAGTAATGATATGTATGGAGCCTTAATGTAAACATTCACGGTGCAGCACTATTTCAGTGCATGTAGCATGTGAATAAAATTGATTTTTCATGTTTTTGTACTGAGATGCCATGCACAAAACTGTTTACTGAATTAATATTGAGACTTTTAAAGAAATTTTCAGAATTTCTGTAGATTCTTACTGGGAGATGCATGCCCTGTATTTGACAGGATGCATACTAATGTCACTTGAGGCTCTTTCAAGGTTACCATCCATCAAGAAAACCTTGGTTGTTGTCCAGGCTCGGCCTTGCCCCTGACTGTGACCTCATTATCATTTTCAACGTCAGGTCACAGAGCAGAGTCTACAGCAGGTCACGGATCAAAGCAAAACAACTATTCTGCTTCATATGGGAAAGTAAACAAACCACACATGCATGTATTTGGATAAAATAAGAGTCTCATGGAAAAAAAATGTAACGATTTTATGAGGTGACCATTTTGAACTTGTGACGTGTATGAAAACGTAACCCTAAACTAACCGTCAATGGGGCGTAAGCATATCATATGAAAACGTACAAACTCTTGGTGGTTAATTTGTATGAATTCGTAAAATCTCATTTGAATGTTTTCGTACAATCTGGGTTGGGGTGGACCTTCATGCTTTTTTCATATGTTTTTTAACTATTCACATTACTCACAGTAAACATTAAATATACCTACATAAACGTGCATTTTTCTTACCAGATATGAAATTGTATTTTTCATGGTGTCGACTTGATGAAACAGTGAACCGGAACTGATGTCATAAGCTGAACAAGGTAAAGAGGTTGAGGCCGTGTAACAAACCACATGGATTTTTTCAGGATCTTTGAGGTAATGAGAGTGATTGTCAGGAATTGGACATTTCCTCTCTGTCTGTTTCTAAATGTTCACTGCACTGATGACCTTTCACCTCTGACCCAGACATTCAACAGAGTCAACATCCTGTGAAAACCACCCTTTAGTGTAAACATACTACTCTGAGAGACACCGATCCGGTCTCAAATGCTGCCTTTAGCCCTTTCAGTTCTCCTTTGAGGTATGACTTTTGTGATGTATTGTAGACGAGTATAGACTCTTTTCAATCGAGTTTCCGAACACTCGCCTAATCTTCAATTGATCAGACGAACAGCACACAGCGGTGGTTGAGTTGGTGGTTGAATAAAGGTACACAGATATCCAGATATCTGATATTGGATATCCAATATCTGTCCAAATCATCTGTAATATTGGCTAATATAATATTATGTAAACTCTGGAGAATGTGGAGAAGCTCACATTTGGGGTGTCTCAATATACCAATCTTGATGATAAATGTTTTCTGAAGTTATGGTTACAAACTCTGTCTCCACCAACCCACACTCAAATGTTGAGTGTGATTCATTGGCAAAAATAAAATAAAAAATCACTGTAATTGTGTAGTAGTAAGAAATCTGATGATAATTTTGAAACACTTTCCAGAACATTAGGTATTCTTAGATTCTCAAATTTGTTTCATCCCGTACCCTGAACCTAACCCCCACAGAAAGCTCTCTGCGTTTTTATATTTTAATTAAGGCATTATTTAGAATCTTTATTGAGTAATTTTCCTTAATGGGGACTGTTGGATGCTCCCCATAATATGGGTGATTTTAGGGTTTACTATCCTTGTGGGGACATTTGCTCTTCACAATATAGGCAACCCGCAGACACTCAAACGTTTTATTGCATGACTCATGAACTGCGTTCTTCTCCATGGATTCTCTAGCCTCTGATGTTTGTTTTTTTTAAATGCTAAATTATGGCTAATACCAGATGTCTGCATATACAGGAAGTGATGTGATAATACTTCACATTTACTTATTGCTGTAGTCTAAATCACATACCCAGCACCATCATCCCTCATAAAGTACACTTTAGCATACTTTTACAAAAAAAGCATGCTTATTGTGGAAATAATACACTTTAAATCAGTGGTTCGATCTTTTTTTTAACTCCAAGGCCTCCCTACTTCTCCAAATCAATACTGCAAGGCCCCCCTAGAAGCTTGACATTTCCTCTTACACTGTACTTCGGCAGCCAAGAGAAAAGTGTTTGTTTTTAAACCTTTTTATTAAGAAAATGTGTTTTTGCTAGTGTTTGTCACGATTCATGTCTGTGTTCCCCGGTCTCATCCTATGTTTAGCAGTTCCCCGTTATGTTGATTAGTCTCCCCAGGTGTTTTTCATTAGCCACGCCCCCTTGTTATCTTGTTTAGCTTGTCTGTTTGTGTATTTAAGCCCTGTGTCCTGTTTCAGTCTTTGTGAGTTCTTGGTGTTGTATGTTGGCTGTTCCTGTTCCTGAGTCTCTGTCTGAGTTTGCTATCTTTTGAGTTTCTTTAATAAAACCTGCTGCACTTGGATCCTGCTTCTGCATCTGCTTCAGCCGTCTTCGTTACAGTGTTATTACTCTTCTACTGCATGTTAAATTTGAAACAAAAATGAATTCAAGAGATTTAAACCTTCAGTATTCTTTTTGCAAACATACTTTGTAAATGAAACCTATACTTATAACTTCTTAAAAAAAAAAAAAAAAAAAAAAAAAAAAACGGTAACACTTTATTTTACAGTGTCCTTGTTATGTTACATGTACTTACTGTAGTAATAACAGTAAATTATGCATAATTACATGCAACTAACCCTCAAACAAATCCTAATCCTACCCTAATCCTATAGTAAGTACATGTAGTTAATTAATATTTTTTTTTAATTAATTTTAAAACAATTTATAAGACATATACAAAGCTCCTGAATACACTGCAGAAATTATGTACAACCTAAAAAGTACTTACTCTTAAATAAGCACAAGTCAACCTGCCATACCAAAAACAGGACCACAGGGTGTTCCTCCTAAAGTCCACAATCATCTCAACAGTTTTGAGCATGTTCAGCTCCAGCTTGTAATGACAGCACCAGACAGCCAGCTTTTTAGCCTCCTGTCTGTAAGCAGACTTGTCACTATCCTGGATGTGGCCAATGAGTGTGGTGTGGTGCAAACTTGAGAATGATGTTGCTGGAGGTCTTGATGGAAGCATGGAGAGAGGGTGAGGGATGTGAAACAGGGTTTTCAACCCTGCAAAAAAAATCACTCAAATCATCGGCCAGTTGTTGATTCCACACAGTACTGGGGGATGGTGTCTTGTAATTGGTGATGTCTGTCAGGCCTTTCCAAACCGATATAGGGTCGTTGGCTGAAAACTGTTTTTTGAGCTTTTCAGAGTAGTTGCTCTGAGCTTCTTTGTCAGTGTGTTTTGGCCTGTTTATACAAGACTCTGTCCCCATTCCTGTAGGCATCCTCTTTGGCCTGATGAAGCTGCCTGAGTTTTGCAGTGAACCACGGTTTGTCAATGTTAAAGTTAAATGAGTCCTGGTAGGGATGCACATAGCCTCAAAGAAACTGATGTATGATGTTACAGTCTCTGTGAGCTGGTCCAGATCGATGGCAGCAGCCTCAAAAACACTTCAATCAGTGCACTTGAAGCAGGCTTGTAAATTCCAGAGAGCCACAAAGCTGCATGTGGGACAGAGCGATGTATGGATGCATTCTTTCTTGTGGTGTAACAGTGGTATATTACTGTCTCTGGAAGGATATGTAACGTGCTGTCTGTTTTTGGGCAGTTTTGGCTTATTTGCTTTATTAAAGTCCGGGTGTTTTTGCTCCGTATCTTTTGCAGCGCTGCGTTCACACATGGAATGTATGAATTCGTGGTGGAATGTAAACACTTACGAGAATGAGCAAGGAAAATTCCCGCAGCGAGTACAACGGTTTACAGCTGACGAAGAGCACTTCTGGATTTGGACAGCACATCTTCTTCAATGCTGTTACATCTGTACACCACCTTTTTTTGATGTAGAAGCATGTCCCATCACCACTCGATTTCCCAGCTGGAAGCCCGGCAGATGTAATGCGCTGTCCGGAAGGGGTTCATTTAGCCAGGTTTCAGTGAAACATAGAGCAGCAGAGTTTAAAAAGTCCTTATTGTTTGGGACAGGAGAAGAAGTTTGTCCGTTTTCTTGGGTAAAATCGGTGAACAATATGGTCATTAATGATTACCATATTGATGTACCATGGTTCTCCGAGGTACTTCAAAGAATGCAATAGTTACTGTGGTACATGACAATAAACAAAGTATGTCACGTTAGATACAAACAAAACCGAGGACTCAAATGCAGCCAAAACAAGAAGAACTTTAATAAAAAACACAATAACAAAAATACCCACGAGGGGGAAAAATACAAGAAATTCTGAAACAGAACTGGGACTGGAACAGAACACCAAACATAGACAACGTAACCACACAAGACTACAGACACAAGGAGACTAAATAGGGGAGCAAACAAAGGAGGGTAACGAACACAACAGGTGGGGCAAATTAACCAATAACTAGCTAACAAGACGGGCGGGGCTAACAATGAACATGAGCACCTGACTTAACATAACCAACACCCAAGTGCAAAACAAGACAGGACAGACATGTGACATAACCCCCTCCTTAAGGAGTGGCTTCCAGACACTCCACTAGAACGGGGGGACAGACCAGGGCGGGACGGGGGGGACAGACCAGGGCGGGACGGGGGGGACAGACCAGGGCGGGACGGGGGGGACAGACCAGGGCGGGACGGGGGGGACAGACCAGGGCGGGACGGGGGGGACAGACCAGGGCGGGACGGGAGGGACAGACCAGGGCGGAACGGGAGGGACAGACCAGGGCGGGACGGGAGGGACAGACCAGGGCGGGACGGGAGGGACAGACCAGGGCGGGACGGGAGGGACAGACCAGGGTGAGACAAGAGGAACAAACTGTCCATGGGAGGGCCAGGGTGGAGACCTTCCCTTGGGCGGCCAGGGCGGCGAAGACCCCTTGGGCGACCACGGCGGCGAAGACCCTTCGGGCGGCCACGGCGGCGAAGAACCCTTCGGGCGGCCACGGCGGCGAAGAACCCTCGGGCGGCCACGGCGGCGAAGCCCCCTCGGGCGGCCACGGCGGCGAAGCCCCCTCGGGCGGCCACGGCGGCGAAGAACCCTCGGGCGGCCACGGCGGCGAAGACCCCTCGGGCGGCCACGGCGGCGAAGCCCCCTCGGGCGGCCACGGCGGCGAAGAACCCTCGGGCGGCCACGGCGGCGAAGACCCCTCGGGCGGCCACGGCGGCGAAGACCCCTCGGGCGGCCACGGCGGCGAAGACCCCTCGGGCGGCCACGGCTCAGGAACAGGGACTGGCGGCACCGTCTCAGGCACTGGAACTGGCACCACCAACTCAGGCACTAGATCTGGAACCAACGGTTCTGGAACAGACCCTGGCACCGGCTCTGGGACAGACACTGGCTCCGGCTCTGGAACAGGCTCCGGCTCTGGAACAGACACCGGCTCCGGCTCTGGAACAGACACCGGCTCCGGCTCTGGAACAGACACCGGCTCCGGCTCTGGGACAGACACCGGCTCCGGCTCTGGGACAGACACCGGCTCCGGCTCTGGGACAGACACCGGCTCCGGCTCTGGGACAGACACCGGCTCCGGCTCTGGGACAGACACCGGCTCCGGCTCTGGGACAGACACCGGCTCCGGCTCTGGGACAGACACCGGCTCCGGCTCTGGGACAGACACCGGCTCCGGCTCTGGGACAGACACCGGCTCCGGCTCTGGGACAGACACCGGCTCCGGCTCTGGGACAGACACCGGCTCCGGCTCTGGGACAGACACCGGCTCTGGGACAGACACCGGCTCCGGCTCTGGGACAGACACCGGCTCCGGCTCTGGGACAGACACCGGCTCCGGCTCTGGGACAGACACCGGCTCCGGCTCTGGGACAGACACCGGCTCCGGCTCTGGGACAGACACCGGCTCCGGCTCTGGGACAGACACCGGCTCCGGCTCTGGGACAGACACCGGCTCCGGCTCTGGGACAGACACCGGCTCCGGCTCTGGGACAGACACCGGCTCCGGCTCTGGGACAGACACCGGCTCCGGCTCTGGGACAGACACCGGCTCCGGCTCAGGGACAGACACCGGCTCCGGCTCAGGGACAGACACCGGCTCCGGCTCAGGGACAGACACCGGCTCCGGCTCAGGGACAGACACCGGCTCCGGCTCAGGGACAGACACCGGCTCCGGCTCAGGGACAGACACCGGCTCCGGCTCAGGGACAGACACTGGCTCCGGCTCAGGGACAGGCACAGGCAGAGACTCTGGAACAGACACCGGCTCCGGCTCAGGGACAGACACCGGCTCCGGCTCTGGAACAGACACTGGCTCCGGCTCAGGGACAGACACTGGCTCCGGCTCAGGGACAGGCACAGGCAGAGACTCTGGAACAGACACCGGCTCCGGCTCAGGGACAGACACCGGCTCCGGCTCTGGAACAGACACTGGCTCCGGCTCTGGAACAGACACTGGCTCCGGCTCAGGGACAGACACTGGCTCCGGCTCAGGGACAGACACTGGCTCCGGCTCAGGGACAGACACTGGCTCCGGCTCAGGGACAGACACTGGCTCCGGCTCAGGGACAGACACTGGCTCCGGCTCAGGGACAGACACTGGCTCCGGCTCAGGGACAGACACTGGCTCAGGCTCAGGGACAGACACTGGCTCAGGCTCAGGAACGGACACCACCGGCTCAGGAACAGACACAGACACAGGCAGAGACTCAGGAACAGGCACAGGCAGAGACTCAGGAACAGGCACTGGCTCCGGCCCTGGAACAGACACTGGCTCCGGCTCAGGGACAGACACTGGCTCCGGCTCAGGGACAGACACTACCGGTTCAAGTTCAGACACAAGCTCGACGGCGGCCATCTTATCCGAAGACACAGGCTTGGCGGTGGCCATCTTGTCCCGAAACATAGGCTCAGCAGATGCGACGTGAACATTCCTGGGTGTTTCTAGGATCTTCCGTAGCGTTGAAAAATAATCCAACAATGTTCCAGAACCGTCTCTGGCTGGGCAGACGTGACTTGAACCGTCTCTGACTGAGCATAACTGACCTGAACCGTCTCTGGCTGGGCAGACGTGGCATGAACCGTCTCTGGCTGGGTAGGTGTGACGTGACCCGTCCTTCTTCTCCTCCTGCGTCTCGGAGTCCCTGGGATCATCGGCGTTGGAGTCACCGGCGTTGGAACCCTGGGAACTGGCGATGAAAAACACTCGGGGCTGAACCTCGTCGGCCCTTGGTCACGAAACGACCAAACTGGAGAGTACTGTTGGTGCTCCCTTCTAGCATCTCCTCCCCTGTGTCCTCCACGAATTCCCCTGAATTTAGCGAGATGGGTTCCTCTGAAAGACTCACTCTCCCACGAAACGAGCCCGTGAGTCTCCATGCTGCTGAGTTCTCAAGGTGGTGGTTACGTTCTGTCACGTTAGATACAAACAAAACCGAGGACTCAAATGCAGCCAAAACAAGAAGAACTTTAATAAAAAACACAATAACAAAAATACCCACGAGGGGGAAAAATACAAGAAATTCTGAAACAGAACTGGGACTGGAACAGAACACCAAACATAGACAACGTAACCACACAAGACTACAGACACAAGGAGACTAAATAGGGGAGCAAACAAAGGAGGGTAACGAACACAACAGGTGGGGCAAATTAACCAATAACTAGCTAACAAGACGGGCGGGGCTAACAATGAACATGAGCACCTGACTTAACATAACCAACACCCAAGTGCAAAACAAGACAGGACAGACATGTGACAAAGTATTTCCATGGGACTCTGGGGAAAGAAAGAAAGAAAGAAAGAAAGAAAGAAAGAAAGAAAGAAAGAAAGAAAGAAAGAAAGAAAGAAGAACTGGAGAGATCAAGAAAGAGATGAACTACTGAGCACAAATCTCTTTCTCTCTGAACGCTTGAGTCAGGGTTAAAGGCACACAATTTATTAGTGGCTAAAGGCTCATTATTTCTAATAGTAGCTTAAATTGAGCCAGAGGGACAAATCCAATAAGGCTGTAGCAGCAACGACAGACATCCAAAGGATTACCACAGTCACTAGATAATCACTTATAATGATTTTTTTTGTTTTTTTTTACATGGACGTCTGGAGAACATTCAAAACATAGCATTTAGCATTAGCCTGTGTCTGTAGCCATACCTTAAAGACCCTCCTCCTCTTTGTAGTTTTGTATCTAATTCCGTAGCATGTGCCACAGGCTTTATGGTGGATTTTGTCATACTGCAGGTTTGCATATGTAATCAGAGGCACAGTGCTTTCTCTGGGGCTTTGGAATGCTCGTTTCCTGGTGACTTTGAGAGGTTCTGCACCACCAGCTGTGCTGATCGCCAGTGTAAGATGGCCACAGCAAATGTATTCTGTTATGATAATGCAGTTGTTTTAATTTTGTGGCTGCTGAATTAATTAATGTATGTTCCCACTGGGGCATTTTCCTCAAGGTTGACAGGGTTAGGAAAATAACAAACACAAATCAAGCCTTTTCAACAAATAACAACAGCAAAAAAAAACAAAAACAAAAAAAACTACACGACTTGTGGCTCACCTGACAGAAAATTCAATACTGGTTAATATTATATTCCACTAGACATATGTTTGTAGTGCATTGCATGTGTCTGGGAGTGTACTGTATTCTTGCTTATACATTAATTCCTGTTGTCTGTATGTTTGTGTGTAGGGCAAACATGTCAGCTATTCAATTATTTAAGAGTTCACTTCTATACATTATGTATAAGAGGTGGGAAAGGCTAGACAGGTCTGGTGTGCTGTCTATAATGAATGGGCCTGAGGTGTGACAATTTGTAGTCATGGAGAGATACAACCATAGTCAGAAATTTAGAGGCAGTAGATCAACATACTCTGGCTTGACTTTTCAGGACTAGTGGCATATTTTTGACACTGTGTCCGAAAACTCCCCCCATACCCTCATTCACTATTGCTCAAATTGGTCCACTGATATAGTTCACTTGAAGAAGCAAATAAAAATGAGTGAACAAATTTGGACACTGAGTGTTCCGGAAGGGCTGCCACAATTGCATAGTTTGTGCTTGCTGTTTAATAATTATTTGAAACTTTGCAACCTGGCTGCTCCAGTAGTAAGATGAAAAGATTTATCTTAAACTCTGTCATGGAAACATCTAGGATACTAATTTAACCACCGTTCCCTGAAGGAGGGGACGGAAACGTTACGTCGGACTGACATCATGGGGTCTTGCCATGCACCAGTACCCAGGAGGAAGCAAATCCCCGAGTGGAATGAGCTCTCACCCCAAAGGGGCATGGCTCGCCTTGGGAATGGTACACCAAGGCGATGGCATCCACCATCCAGTGGGCCAACCTCTGTTTGGAGACAGCCTTTCCCTTTTGATGACCTCCAAAGCGAAGACAAAGAGCTGCTCTGAGCTTCTGAATCTCTACGTGCGGTCCACGTAGACGGCACGTAGATGTGCGTACGGGGCACAGCCACACGAGGGCTGGGTCTGCCTTCTCCGGGGGCAGTGCTTGCACGTTCACCAGCTGGTCCTGAAAGGGCTTATGGGCCACCTGTCTCAGGGCAACTTTGATGTTCACTTCGAGGGTTTAGCAATCTGGACGGGCTGCGTCGCCTTCCTGTGGGTAGCTTGGGGTGGACGGGATGCCTTCAGTCTTCCCGGAGCCGGTTCAGCCAGAAGGGGACGCCCTCTGCGACGAGCAGGCTGGGGGCCAGCCCGTGGCGGCTTGGTGTCAGTGTCGGCCGGGGCAAGATGTGCTTTATGGCGTCCGTCTACTTTTGGACCCTGGATGCTTTTAAACTGCTTTTAAAAACGCTGATCGCCCATGCTTGCTCTTTTAGGAACTGTTCTTTCAGCCGAAACGCCCAGGGATAAATGATGCACTGTATGGACAGCGTGCTGTATACACACACCGCTGGACCACCTTGTGTGATTATTTTGTTTATAGTGTTAATAAAAGTGCCTGCTGCAATTAGATATTGCCTAAACTACTCTCTTGCTGGATCCACCACCATCACATCTACCCAGCATTGCATATGCCCACTTTAAACCTGGCAAGTTAAATGGCACCTGAGATTTGATATTGACTTCAGTTGTATGGAAAATAGCTACTCAGACATTCTGCATAGCCCATAATCTTTTGTGTTCCATGGGATAAAGAATATAATAAACGGCAATAAGTGACATAAGAGCAATTAAATCATGATAAATCCTATGAACTATACCTTTAAAGGAGAACTCCGGTCAATTTTAACATTGAGCTCATTTTTTTGTAAATTTGGAGTGCTGTCAATACAGAGAACAACGACAAAAATCGGTGTTGCCTACACTGTGTTATCCTCTTTTTAAAATTTGCACCCTGCTGACTTCAATGGGGCAAGTTTTAAACCTGCTTTTAGCCTCTTAACATCCTTGATTTGTCATTACAAGTGCACAGCTAATGTGAGTGATTCCTTCAGAGTGAACATGAGTGAATCTGACTGCAGTAGATGTGAAAGATATGTATAAAAATGATGTTATTTCAGCCAGCACATACCTGTATTTACATCCTGTTTTCAGTCGAAGTCCATAGTAATCGATTGTCGAGTTCACCCGCATAGGTTTAGTTACCTATGATCACGCGCGTGAACTCGACAATCGATTACTATGGACTTCGACCGAAAACAGGATGTAAATACAGGTATGTGCGCTGGCTGAATTAACATCACTTTTATTCACCGATTTTTGTCGTTGTTCTCTGTACTGACAGCACTCCAAATTTTCAAAAAATTTACCGGAGTTCTCCTTTAAATGGGTCGTATTATGCTTTTTTTTTTTCATGTGTAATGCTGCTGTTTGAGCTTGAAAAATTGTGTTCTCTACATAAGTAAGCACTGTTTCTGAACTCCCTGAAATGGCTAGATTGTAGTCTTGAGTTTTCATCCTGAAACGTACATTACTGAACAATTACTGCCCAAGGCATAAGCCAAAAAAAAAGAGGTGAGGGCTGGTTGATTTGCATTAGTATGTTAAAACTCATGGTTATGGTAAGGGGTGTGACATTTCTGAAACGCACTTGAAGCAGTTGACAACACACAACATCACAACACACTTGACCAATCAGAGCACATTGTGCTTTTTGGAAGAAGGCGCTTTATGGAGACAGGAGTGCGTTTCCCAAAAGCATTGTAAGCCAGCTATGGTTTCTAGTTTTATTGAATTCTATTGGTAATGACGATTCTATTCTATGTTTTTTGAAAAATCAAGTATGAAACTATGCTAGACACCCAAAAACAAAATTAAGACTTTAAAAAAGGGGTCCCCTTTAATAGGTTTTTACTTTACTTACTTAAATCAGTGTCTATCTGCCATGGGAGAGACTGATGTGGGTGTTTGTGTCAGCATGCATTTAGAACGTCTGTCTCGGAGGAGCGGAGAGTAACCCACAATCCTTCAACAGGATGAATGAATGCTGTACGTCCCCTCCCCTAATCTCAATTCATCCCCTTGAACCACAGGCAGTGAACATGCCTCATGCTCTGTAAGGAGGACGCACAATGAACAAGCGAACTGGGGAGTTGAATGCCGACAGAGGGGGGACGAATCAGTAAATGTGCTTACACAACTCAAACACATGCTGGCTCGACACTTTCCAACAACCAACTGTCTCTCAATGTCTCCAGAGGAGCCTTAAGGGTAGAGATGGGATTTTAAAAAATGCCTTTCCATCAAACGATTCACAGCTGACCACCACGTTCGTGTCCAGACCTCAACTGTTTTTCATCTACAATGCCAAGAAACAGAGTTTGGTTGTGCATTTCACCCACATGTGCCCACACAGCATTATTTATAGTTCAGAGTACTTCACGTGAACTGAGTGAACACATGACTGAAACATGCTTACGGCATTCAAATGTGGTGTTATGATGGAGGTTCATTTTAATGCTGTAACAGCAAACTTTCCCTTACATTCATTTGTTTGATTATGGCTGTGTGGTTTGTAGCTGCAAGGTTAAAAAGCTGGTGTTGGTGCATTCCAGTGTCAGGTCAATAGGTCAAGGTAAAAAGCAGCGTGCCTGTTTTGTCGGCTACTCATTCAAGAGGATTGTGTACATCTATTGTTGGCTTCAAGACGGAAAGCAGAGAACAGGTTGACAGAGCCAGAGCCATCTTCCCAGCACCCAGGGGAGGACAGAAGACATGTCCTATAATGAGCGCTGTTGGTGATATTCTCTTTTTTTTTTTACTACAGATAGACAGAAGCAGTAACTCAGAGTTTCAAGAAGTCCGAGGAGATAATGATCCTGTTTTCCACAGAAAATACCATTCTTGGGAATCTGTTGAAGTTGTTTATTTTTGGTAGCACATTCTTGCTCTTGGTTTTATTGTGTACTTTAATTTAAAATAATGGTTTAAAACTGTTTATTTCAAATAACAAGGCAATTTTCACCAAGTGATACATTTTTATATTAATATTTAATAATACTATTAAATATCATTTATTTAATCATTTTAATTCTATTTAATAATAATAACAAAAATGTATTTAAAATATTTATTTAAAATAATAATAATAATAATAATAATTTATTTAAAACATTTATTTAAAATAATAATATTATATATTTAAAATATAATACTTATAATTATTATTATTTTATAGTAATTATTATTATTATGTTTTTGTGATTCAAAATGCTAAATAAACATTCTAACTATTTTTTTTTTTTTATTCAAATGTAAAAATGCAGAATGTTTTCTGCAATGGGTAGGTTTAGGGTTAGGGGCTAAAAAATGTTATTAGCTCAGTATAAAAAACAGGTTTAACCTTATTTTGATGGTCCCTTTAACACATTCTGTTGACTAAAAGTAACATTGGATCCTACATGTCTATTAACTCTCTTTAGAGTGTTAGTCGATTATTAGTAGACTAGTAGGGTTAAGGTTAGAATAAGATGACATGTAGGTGCTAAGATAGTTATAGTCAGTAGAATGTCTGTTGGAGGACCATCACAAACATATAGTCTACTAATACTTTAATGAGAGTTAGTTAACATGTAGCTGCATAGTTGCTTGTAGTCAACAGAATGTTCACAAGGGACCATCAAAATAAAGTGTTACCAAAAACCATTACGCTTATGAAATGTTCTCATAATGATAGGAGTACCAACATGTGTGTGTGTGTGTGTGTGTGTGTGTGTGTGTGTGTGTGTGTGTGTGTGTGCTTTATAATATGTGTTTTGCACCCTCTGACATTCTAATACCATATTATAATTTAAATGTATCCTGTAGTGTCTTGTAGAAACCATGGCAAATTAATATGGTAATGATTTGTTTATTATTATGACCCAAAGTATGTGGACATCCAGTTACCTTTATTCATTCAGCATACTTTTTTTTTTTTTTAATCCAAAGCAGCACACAAACGAAAGCACAGCACATACATTTAAACTGATAGGGAGTTGGTCTTCCTTTTGCTTCCACTCCTCTAGGAAGGTTTTCCAGTCTTTTGGAACATGGAAGCAGGATTTTCTTCCATTCAGACACAAGCGCATGAGTGAGCTCAGGCATGATCCTGGGCGATGGGGTCTGGCTCGCAGTCACTGTTCCAGTTCATCTAATGTTTGTGTCTGTGCACTAGAGTCATCATATTATAGGACACACTGTAGATTGGGGCAACATCTTTCTGATTGTGTGTGCTTGTCTCTGTGTGTGTGTGTGTGTCGCCACCATGCTGCTCTGACCTGTGTGGCGCAGGGGTCAGCTTTAAAACAGAGTGTTTCATCCATCATACCACAAAGCTGACAAACCAAGTCCAGCCTTATCTAGGATTCTGTCTCTCATCATCGCACCAAAAAAATCAAAACAAAGAAGTCAAACAACTGCCTATTACATGACTGATCACTAGCCAAATAGGAAGTCATTGTTCTGAACCAATAAATCAGCCCATGAAAGCTCGCATGGCGTGAGGCTCGCTCGTCTCCCTCCAAGACTGACAAATGCGCCTTCAGTGAGAAAACAAGATGGATGAACTAGCAGTAATGACTTTGGACTGGCTGTGAGCATGTGCTCTCCGTTTTGGTGCCTCTTTTTCACACCAGAGTGTGTTAGGGATGTGCAAAGCTGACTGACCTGTCTCACATTTACCAAAAAATGCTCTCTCTTCCCGGAGAGGTGACTTTGGCTAGCTTCGGATTCTGCTTGGTGAACTGAGTGAGTCACATTGACAGAGGCGTTCAAGTTTTCATTTGGATGTTGCTTCGTTTTATTGTGAATATGTAAATGTAACATTTTTACAGTGCATTGTGTAACAAGATGGACCTTAACACAGTGGATGTTTTAAGCTAAAATAAAGTCCATTACTAGCTAGGAAAGATGCTAATAGAAGATTAGCATTTAACATTAGATATATAAAACCTATTATCTGTTTAAAAACAGGGTGGACATGTTATGTTTTACACTATCAGATAAGTGTTGATGACCACAGAGAGTCAGGACCTCGGTTTAACGTCTCATACGAAGGACGTGTACTTGTTACAGTACACTGTAAAAATAAAAGGTGCCTGGAGGAACCTTTTGGGGTTCTTCACTTTGCCACACCGGCGGAACCTCAGGTTTCCTGAGGAACTCTTATATTAGGCACTGTGTGGAACCACTTTGGGTGCCTCCAGGAACCAAATTTCATTATTTTAAATATTTAATTTCATGTTGTTACTATGGTTACCTTTGACTTCTATTATAATAAACAAATTAAACCAAATACGAAATAAGAATTGTTTATTACATATTTGATATTCATTTTTATACATACACTTCCATGCACATGGGAAAAAAAGCTAACTAGATTAATATCAATGAATACACAAAAAAATAGTATAATACATAAGCAACATGAAAAATCAACCATGTATATACAATAGATAAACAAGAAAAGGCATCTCAACAAAATGCATGGAAACACATATGTTCCACGAAATAAATCAATGTAAAAAAATGACATTTTGACTAATTAAAAATGTCCATCTTCACTTAACTTTAAAACATTTGTGTTTCAGTCCAATGATAAATCTGACATCACTGTTTCCAAGTCCAAAAGCTCTATCAGATGCCAAAAACAAACATACAAACAGTGCTAATATACACTCATTGTGCTGTAATATTCCTGAAAATTATGATCTCTATACAGAAATCTCTGATGGTTAGTTATTCAACTTTTTTTAATCATAAAATGCTGAAGTCTGGGATGCCGTTAGACTGGAGACTGTAATGTACACTGTGGCTTTTGAAAAGCTTAAATGTGTGACTTGAATCAACAGTGTTCATAAATTGTTGTTGAGTATTCTCATGAAACAAGATAGAGGAAGTAGAAGTAGAGGCTTCGACCCGGAAACAGTATTAAGGTGCAGTAAAATTATCTGCTGTTCTGTGAATGTTCACTGGTGAATTCCAGTAATTTCAATAAGAATCCACACGATCAGCAATTTCGTTTGTGTTCAAAAATGTCAATATGTGACCAAGTTGGTGTGAGGTAGCCTACTTAAAGAGTTAGAAAAGTGAAAAGGTACAGCATCGTTTTCCGTGTGTTTTTCCTCTTTTCTGGTGGATGGTCGGTCCAGGCACTTCAATGATTTTCAGGTCTACAGGAGGATTTTTATTCTTGTTCAAACTTGTATTTCAGCTTACCGAGATCCCTGCAAAGTACAAAACTTACTGTTAGTAATGTTATTAAAGTGATAGTTGTGAAATTTAAATAATTTCTCAGCCTTGTGACGTTCCAGACCTGTTTGACTTTCTGTCTGTGGAACCCAAAAGCAGATCTCAGGCATAATGCAACCCCAGTCACCGTCCGCTTTCACTGCATGAAACACAAGCAGAAAACAAATGTGTAAATCATTCATGAAACCATTCTTATGTAGTTCAATTCAATGCAACAATTTATGTAAAAATGGTTAAGCTCCAAAAATGTCCCAGAAAAGATCCTAAAAATAATCAATGAGTTCACAACTCATGTGTTATGGGGTTGTGTTGTAAGTCTTCTGAAGCCTAATAGCTTTTTGTCGAAAAAGACTAAACTTGAAGTAATAATTCAGAGTTAAAATGTCTTATATTCAAATGCAAATGATAAAGATATAAGAAAATTGCATTATTTGTGAACCAAACCTGTGATATTATTTTTCTGAGTAACATGAATGAGATTTGAGAGCATGAGGGAAGATTTTCAGAGAATAACTGACTAAAAAACACAAGTACACAGTCAAACAATACAATTTCACACAGAGAAAGTTCATAGTAATTAAGTACTTGCAAGTGGTCCAGGTAACTTACTGTAATTCAATGTTGCCACTGAAATGTTCAGATTATTTTAGAAATGTAATGGTTGTTCTGGGGAAACAAAAGAACAAAGCTCATTATTCACAACATAATATTTATTGACCAGTAAATGGCTTTAAAATGGCATTTGAGAGAATGAGGGCACCTGTAGTAACGTTAAGTAAAGTTAGGCTAAACAAAAACAGATCAAACTATATTAACCTGCTTTTGTTATTCATAATAAAACGCCAAGAATCAGCTAAATTAGTTAGGCTATATCAGCAATTTGAAGACACAGTTGTACAGAATATGTTGAATTGAATGACTAAATCAATCTAAGACAATAAGTCACTCATTTCCATTTGTTCATTAGATCAACGTAACGTTAGTTAGCATCGCGGCTAAAACCTTCATACCAGATAGATAGCCTACTGTGCAATAAACGAGTGGTGAACACTGTAAAAACGTAGTAATGTATAATAAATTTAGTATATATATGTGTGTGTTTGAATATATAGTGAGTAGACTCTGTATTTATATTTATTTGGCGAGTTTACAAACCTTGTAACGGAGAGCCGAACAAACGGCGGAAGCTTTGATGAGAGGAGCCGTTACTTTCCTGATGACGATCAGCTGAGCTTTGTTGCGCGCGAGCAGCGCGAGCATCACTGAAGCGACGCCAGCAGAGGGATAGCAGGCAGCAGTTTCGTGACAGAATAAAACTTCTCTCCTCCTGCTTCTTCTTCTTCTTCATATAATATTATTATTATTTAGTGTTGTTGTTTAAGGTTTAAATTACTTAATAAAATAGGCCTATACTAAATAAATGTAAGCTACCCAAGTGAAAAAGACTAGGTTACTGTTAAATGTATTAAACATGCATTAAAGTATATTTGTATTGTAGGTCTACTAAAACCACACTCAAGTACATTTTTAATACATTTAATACTACGTCTTTTTCACCTGGGTATGTATACTGAATCAAACTTAAGTAGCCTATAATAATAATAATAATAATAATAATAATAGGATAATAATAATCTTATTCTGGCCTCACTGAACCATTGGGTTCCTCCAGATGCTGGCTTTAACATAAGAGATCTTCCAGGAACCACTTAAATGTTAAAAGATCTTCCAATAACCCTTTTATCGCATTTAAGTTCCTCTATTTTCCCCCAAAGCACTTCAAGGTCTCATGGTAATGAAAAGGTGACTCCAGAACGTCTCGGTTACGGATGTAACCCTCGTTCCCTGAGTAGGGAACGGAGACGTTACGTCGGATGACGACGAATGGGGTTTCGCTTAGAAATCCTATCATCTTCGAGTATATAAAACGAGCCAATGGCAATGAAATGCCATGGGTCTGCGGAATTTGCATAGCGTAACTCCGCCCCACCCTGGGGGTATATAAGGAAGTGCGCTGGCAACATGCAGATATGTCTTCGCTGAGGAGCCGAGACTGAACTCAGGCGTTCCAGCGGTACAGCGGAAGTGGCAGGGAGACGTAACGTCTCCGTTCCCTATTCAGGGAACGAGGGTTACATCCGTAACCGAGACGTTCCCTTTCATTGTCACTCCGAGTTACGTCGGATGACGACGAATGGGGTTCCCAGTGTAATCACGCCACCTCTCGACTGTCTACCAGTGCCCTGCGTAAGTCTGAGCTCCCTGTCGTGAGACTAGCACGGACGAAGGAGTCCTACTTAACACAGGAATACCAAGGTGCACTGGGAAGCATATCCAGTGGAAATATGCAATCATGCCCAACCCGAAGGGGGGGACTTGGAATACACATATGACCCCGAAGGGCTGCATACGGAATAACACTGGGGTGTCCAGCCGCAGGTGGAATATTTCAACCCCAGGGGTGGCAAGGTGGCTTGCCAAGGGAAAGACAGATGCTCAAAGAGGCTTACAGTGGAATACACATGTGGGGGTCACCCAGAGGGGGAACCATGCACATGGAGGCACCTAGCCAAGCGCGAAAGCTGCCGGTGGCATAACTCTGACGTTGACGTCATCAGTGCTGGAGGAGACTCAGGGCTTATCAGGCTCACCTGAGGAAATATATCGCACGTATCCCGTCCGTGGAGAGGAATGGCGAACAAGCGAAGACACCTGAGCAGAATCTCTTACCGGCTAGTTGAAGCGAGTACATGAGAAGAAACTGGCTCCACTCGGAGATTATAGAATCTCGCGAATGTGTTAGGTGTCGCCCAGCCTGCAGCTCTGCAGATGTCTGTTAGCGAGGCGCCATGCGCTAGAGCCCAAGAGGATGCCACACTCCGGGTGGAGTGGGCCGTCACACCAAGGGGGCATGGTCGACCTTGCTGCTGGTATGCCAAAGCAATGGCGTCCACTATCCAGTGAGACAACCTTTGCTTGGAGAGAGCCTTTCCCTTCAGCTTCCCACCATGACAGACAAAGAGCTGGTCTGAGGTCCTGAAACACTGCGTTCTGTCTACGTAAGCACGGAGTGCGCGTACTGGACAGAGCAGTGCCAAGGCTGGGTCTGCCTCCTCCAAAGGCAGCGCTTGCAGGTTCACCACCTGGTCTCGAAAGGGTGTGGTGGGAACCTTGGGCACATATCCAGGCCGGGGTCTCAGGATCACGTGAGAGTTAGCCGGTCCGAATTCCAGGCACGCTTCGTCAACCGAAAATGCCTGCAGGTCCCCTACCCTCTTGATGGAGGCCAATGCAACCAGGAGCGCTGTCTTCATAGACAGGAACTTAAGCTCCACTGATTGCAGAGGCTCAAAGGGAGCACTCTGCAGGGCAGTTAAAACCACTGAGAGGTCCCAAGAGGGTACGAGGGGAGGACGAGGAGGATTTAGTCTCCTGGCTCCCCTCAGGAACCTGACGATCAGGTCGTGCTTCCCTAAGGATTTACCATCAACTGCATCGTGATGTGCGGCAATTGCGGCAACATACACTTTCAGGGTGGAGGGAGACAGCCTACGCTCCAACCCTTCTTGCAGGAAGGAAAGCACGACACTGATGGGGCATTTCGTGGGTTCTAGATTTTTAGAAGAACACCAGTTGACGAAGAGGTTCCACTTCAACGCATAGGCATGTCTCGTGGACAATGCTCTAGCGGAAGTGATGGTAGCCACCACCGCTGGTGGTAGGGTACTCAAACCTGCCTCATCCCGTCCAGGAGCCACACGTGGAGGTTCCACAGATCGGGACGAGGGTGCCATAGGGTCCCCCGTCCCTGAGAAAGCAGGTCCTTCCTCAGGGGAATAGGCCAGGGAGGTGCTGTCGCGAGGAGTACTAGTTCTGAGAACCAGGTGCGGTTGGGCCAATACGGGGCAACCAAAATTACCTGCTCCTCGTCCTCCCTGATCTTGCGCAAGGTCTGCCAGCTGTGCGCCAGTGCATCCGTGCCGAGCGTGCCCTCGGTCAGGGAATAATACAGGTCGCAGTGGGACGAGTCGTGGGAGGCAAACAGGTCTACCTGTGCGTCCCCGAACTGATCCCAAATCACCGTCTGGGGATGGAGTCGCCAATCTCCAGCGAGAGGCCGAAGCCGAGACAGCTCGTCGGCCGCCTGGTTCAGGTCTCCCGAAATATATATGGCACGAAGCGACCTCAGATGCTTCTGACTCCATATGAGGAGGTGGCGGGCGAGTTGTGACATACGGCGAGAGTGCAGACCACCCTGACGGTTGATGTACGCTACAGTCGCGGTATTGTCCGATCGGACCAGTACGTGTTGACCCCTGAGCAAAGCATGGAAGCGGTGCAGGGCAAGACGTACAGCCAACAACTCGAGGCAATTGACATGCCAAAGGCGCTGGGGTCCTGTCCAGGAGCCCGTGGCCGCATGTCCATTGCACATGGCGCCCCAGCCCGTGGTGGAGGCATCTGTTGTCACAACAACATGCCTGGACACTCGTTCCAAGGGCACTCCGGCCCGAAGAAAACTGAGGTTCGACCACGGGGTGAAGGTCTGACGGCAGGTCGGAGTCACTGGAACTCGGAGCGTGCCGTGGTGCCATGCCCACCTCAGGACTCGATCGCGAAGCCAAAGCTGAAGTGGTCTCATATGAAGCAACCCGAGCGTGACAGCCGCTGCGGCTGCCATATGCCCCAGGGGCCTCTGAAATAGTTTCAGTGGGACCACACTCTTGCCCTCGGACTGACGAAGGCAAGTCAGCAGTGATTACGCGCGCTCGCTCGTAAGCTGCGCGCACATGGCGACCGAGTCGATCTCCATACCGCGAAAAGAGATCCTTTGCACGGGGCAGAGTTTGCTCTTCTCCCAGTTGACCCGAAGGCCCAGACGAGCTAGGTGCCGGAGCACAAGGTCCCTGTGTTCGCAAACCTAGTCTCGAGAGTGAGCTAGAATTAGCCAGTCGTCGAGATAGTTCAGGATGCGAACCCCGTGTTCCCGAAGGGGAACAAGGGCTGCCTCGACGACCTTCGTAAAGACGCGAGGAGACAGGGCTAGCCCGAAAGGGAGAACCGCGTACTGGTATGCCTGCCCCTCGAAAGCAAACCGTAGAGACGGTCTCTGTCGAGGAAGAATGGAGACATGAAAGTAGGCGTCCTTCAGGTCGATCGCTGCAAACCAATCCTGCGGCCGTATGCACTCGAAAATGCGCTTGGCCGTGAGCATCTTGAACGGCATCCTGTGAAGGGAGCGGTTCAAGACGCGCAAGTCGAGGATTGGCCGTAACCCACCGGATTTCTTCGGTACAATGAAGTAAGGGCTGTAAAAGCCGGACCTCATTTCGGCTGGAGGGACAGTCTCGATCGCACCCTTCGCCAGTAAGGTAGCGACCTCCGCTCTCATAACCGGGGCATTGCCACCGACCATAGTGAAGCGGACTCCCCTGAAGCGGGGAGGAGACCGCGCGAACTGAATCGCGTAGCCGAGCCTGATGGTCCTCGCGACCCAGCGGGACAGCCTGGGAAGCTCTAACCAGGCTTCCAGGAACTGTACCAGCGGGGTCATACGGACCACAGACGTACCCTCGGTGGTGCAGCGAGGCGGAATGACCGGCCCAGGCGTGGGTGGCATAGCGGCCCGGTGCGGGGGCACGGTCATTAGCCGCGTCCTGCCAGAGGAGGCCAGGGGAGGACGAGCGTCCCACTGGGGCGTGCTCTGGCAGGGAGCTGGCGAGAGAGGGGGACGAGAGTGGCGAGGCTCGTGAGCGGCGCGCACTGTCATCCGGACACTCTGTGTGCTCAGAGATGGGGAAGTGAGTTCTTTCTTTGACCACAAAAGGGTGCTGCCCGTCGTGGGACGAGCAGCGGGGTGGGAAAAACCAAGGATTCTCCCCCGGCCCTCCACCGGGGGAAGGAGCGGCCCTGCTACCGGCTCCTGGGAAGAACTCATCGCCATCTCTGAGCAGCCCGTCTCAGGAGCGCCGCTTGGCCTGGCGTTTAGCGGGGCACGGGGCGGGAGAGGGCTGTGGCGCCTTCCTACGGCGTCCTCCACGACGCGACCCGGATGGAGGCTGCTGCTGGGGCCGTGTGGGAGGGGCGGGAGCCGTAGAAGGACGCCCTCGGCGGCGAGCAGACTGAGGCACCTGTGCCGACGGCTGGATGGAGGCAGCAGCTGGCCGTCGGGGCAGGACATGTCTGAGAGCCTCAGTCTGCTTCTGGGCGGTCGAGAACTGCTGGGCAAAGTCCTCAACCGCACCGCCGAAGAGGCCAGCCTGGGATATGGGAGTGTCGAGGAACCGGGTCCGCTCGGCCTCACGCATATCGGCCAGGTTGAGCCACAGATGTCTCTCCTGGACCACGCAAGTGGACATCACCTGACCCAGGGAGCGTGCGGTCACCTTTGTCGCTCGGAGAGCAAGGTCGGTGGCGGCACGCAGCTCATCGAAGAGCGCTGGGTCAGTCCTCCCCTCGTGCATGTCACGCAACATCTGGGCCTGGTAGACCTGGAGTGTCGCCATGGCATGCAGTGAGGAGGCCGCCAGCCCCGCAGCTCTATAGGCCTTCGCCACAAGCGTAGAAGAGAACCTACAGGCTTTGGAGGGGTGCTTTGGGTCCCCGCGGGAAGAAGCACTCTGAGGACACAGCTGCATCGCAACAGAGCGTTCAACCTGGGGAACCCCAGTGTACCCTTTGGCGGCCGCCTGATCGAGAGGAGGCAGGGCGGAGGAGGTCGCCGAGCGATCACGAGAAGACAATGGTGCCTTCCAGGACCTCGTGACCTCCTCATGCACGTCCGGGAAGAAAGGCATTGGGGACGCGCGCTGACGGGGATCAGCGGCGGCACCCAAAAACCAATCGTCCAGCCGCGAGCGCACCGGACCAGGTGGCGGGGACCACTCAAGCCCAATGGCCGCGGCTGCCCGGGAAAGCATGGCAGTCATCTCGGGATCAGACTCGGGCAATGCTGGCACACCCGAAGGTGGCAGCACAGCCGAATCCTCACTTCCCAAGGACTCTTGCCCACCCTGTGATGCAGCGATCGACATCGAATCTTCCTCTGGAGCGCCAAATGAGATCCGCGGCAAGTCAGAGGACTGTACTGCGGGCTCATTTGGACCACTCGCGGGTTGCACGGCACTAGAGGACGGTGTGGAGCGTGGAATAGTCGGCGCTTTGTCCCACACCGTAACCCTCAGGTCACCCTGGCCGCCAGCCGAAGTACTAGCTCTCGCGGAGCCTGTAGATCGGGGTGCGGATGAGGGGACTCTACCATGAAGGTCATTGAGTCTCGACCGTAACCGTGCGATGGGCATGTTCCCGCAATGGGAACATGACTCATCCACAAACGCTGCCTTAGCGTGCTCTAAGCCCAGACACACAAGACAGCGATTGTGCCCATCAGAGTCAGAAACAAATAGACCGCAACCAGAAGTGCACGGGCGAGGCATCTTTAAAAAGACGTGCCGCGTGCAAGCTCTTTTAGAAAGGAGATTTCTCCACAAATGTTGAAGCGACCAGGGAGATGAACACACAAACTCTGGCAAATCACTGCACAGATAAGCAGGGAATGTGCACTCGCTGGAACTCGCTGTCACACCAACACTTGGAGAGAGGCTCGTCTCGAAGAGAATGAAGAGATGAATCTCAGGATTGGCTGTGGAGTGAAGTACATCAACTTGGCTCCGAAGCGAAAAACATATCTGCATGTTGCCAGCGCACTTCCTTATATACCCCCAGGGTGGGGCGGAGTTACGCTATGCAAATTCCGCAGACCCATGGCATTTCATTGCCATTGGCTCGTTTTATATACTCGAAGATGATAGGATTTCTAAGCGAAACCCCATTCGTCGTCATCCGACGTAACTCGGAGTGACAACGAAAGGGAACCTCTGAACTAAATACAAAGTGCTTAAAGGATCCCATAAGTTCCAGCAAGAACCTCAAAGATGGTCAATGCTCCTCCAGTAACCCTACTATAGGAGAAAGAGCTTTGAGGCACCTAAATTACATTTTGAAGTTCCTTGAGTATCCGACAGGATATTTGAGGCTCCTTTAGTTTTTACAGTGTATAGTGTCCCCAGCGCACTGGCACCGTTGTACTGTTGCTGCCGTTGCATCATCCAAATGGATGCTGTACACTGGTGGTGGTTGAGGAGAGATCCCCTGATATGATTGTAAAATGCTTTGAGTGTACAGTAGTACATGAAAGCGCTATATAAATGCCTCATTCATTCATTCGTAATCCAACCTTGGTTGCAAAATCACCTTTACCAGTCCAGGGGAAAAATCCAGACAGGAGGAGGCGACTGACAAAGCTTGCAGATCTCTTACCCTTTTGAGATAGATAATAGCAATTAGAAAATCCACCTTAAGAGTGACGTCACCTTTATTTATATAGCGCTTTTTACAATACAGATTGTATCAAAGCAGCTTACAGACATTCCCAAAGAAACTTCAGTTTCCTTCAGAAACCTCCAGAGGAGCTGGAGGATGGAGAGAATACCACAGGGAACAGTGTGTTGACTCCTCGGAGGCAAACAAGTCCACTTCCTTGGAGTTGCCAATCCCTGGGCCTCAGCCCATGCCTCAACAGGACATCTGCTTCCAAATTGAGGTGTCCAGGAATGTAAACTGCCCTCAGGGTGAGCAGTTTACCATCCGCTCTATGAGCAGGACCTGCTGTACCAGCCTGAACAGGGGGCGCAAACGTCAACAGACCGAGAAAAAACGCAGAGCTTGTTTAAAAACTCTATCTGGGAGCCACATGAGGGAAGTCGACGTGCTGCCTCCGCAGTCGTGTGACCCGTCCCATGAGGTGCATAAGTAAAAGTCCCCTTATTATCAAAGAGAGTGAAACCAGAATGGAGCTTTCTGATGTCGAGAGCTAATCAAGCCTAGAACTCCCAAACAAAGAACACATAGCTCAAGTCGGTCGTCCCCGATAATAGAGAGGGGGAACGGCGAAACACATTTCCTAAACTTAGAATTTTTTTTTTTCACTCCTGTACTACAGACAAACAGAGACAGAGAGTGACTGACAAGTGGCTTCTGAAGTCATGAAGCTGGTGATGCTCTCAAGCAAGTGTTATATATAGAATTGATTAAGCACTGAGTTGCGTCACCTGACTTCATCTTAGGCCAATGCTTTGGTGTGTACTACAGATACAGGACTCAGATAAAGGCAAATTATGTGATTTCGGATGCAGCCTATGACTGATTCTTCTTGGAGTTGCTTTTCTTCCAAGGAAATGATGTCACTTCTTGCAAGTCATGTGATTTAGGGCGTAAACTTAAGATTTTAAAGGGCAAGTAGCACCTATGTAACAGGGTGGACTAAAGTTGGAGGGACTTAAACTAATTAAATGGTTTTACACATAAAAATATGTATCACAATCAATTGCAAAAGATAGATATTATTATTATAGATACTAATCATTATATGTATTAGCCGGGGTTCATCTATGCATGGAAAATCATGTTTCATGAAAGATGACGAACATTTTGTGTAAAATATGCAGTATTGTTTAATGGGGACATACTATCCACCATATTATACTGTAGGAATGACCCTGCTGCTGTTTTTCACTTATAGGTTGTATTTTGCCTAATCAGGCATGTGATAATGAGGCTTTGCGTTGGGTGGAGTGTTATGGTCTCTGCCCTTGTTTGTGTTTGTGTAGCATGAGGCAGATCGGCATGTTCAGACACGCTGTGTTGCTGATGTTAACAGAAGAGGTGTTTATGGCCTTTTCTGATTACAGTCGCACCTCACTGCCAGGCACAAGATGTTCAGAGTAAACCACCACTGCGGCACACGGTGGCAAAGTTACTTCACACAAAGGTCTTGGTGTATCTTCAGCTAAACACCTCTCTGGAACCTTGCCAACAAGTGATTTTTATTTATTTTGTATCTTCATCAGTAAAATCATCTAGCAGATACCTATTTGATGCATCATGAAGACTGGAGTAATGATGCTGAAAATTCATCTTTGCCATCAAAGAAATTAAATCAGTGCTCAAAGTAACTATCGCAACGCTGATGACAAAATTTGAACCCAAATGTTCAAACTACTTCAACCCCCCAATGTTCAAACTACACCCTTGCATTCCAAAGGAGACAACCAATCCACCATCTCGCACCAAGATGAGCGAGAAGAAGAAAAAGAGCCTACTTCACCTTTCCACAAGGAGACAGTGAGTGAAGCGGCTCCCGAGGCTTCCCATTTCCAGAACATGCATATTTCATCGCTGGAATTCCACGACACAAATCAGCACAATGCCAAATGATTTTGTCTTATTATAACAGCGGAAACAACAACTTAACTACTTAATAATCAAAACCTTTTCTATTCTTGACAAAACATACCATCGGAAAAGGTCTGAGTCTCAAGATTCCATATTTGGCGACTATTTTGTGATAGAAGTGATATTTGGACAGAAATGTATTAATATGTTACAAGAGAACGCATACAAAATCTATGGAATGTGGATGATTTGTATGAGTGGCTATTTTTGGTACAGTACCTAAAACAAAATTTCATGGGAACTTACATTTTTGTGATAGGCTATCAAAATTAAATCCAGTCACGCAGCAGACTCTTTTGCCACTCAGTCCGGCTGAGGGGGTGTGTTCTGGTGGGAAAGTGACGTCAGTGCCCTCTATATGCTACTAAGCTCTTGCATGACATCTGAACTCTTGTTTTGGGTTGGTGCATATATCCTCTCTTCTTCCTCTGCTCTTTTTCCTTTTGTAGCAGTTAGCAAACAGCATTACATTACCACGCGCGCCTCCTCTGGATCGGAGTGTGGATCACCTGTGACTGACTGTATTCGTTGTCTGACTGTATGAACCGTCAGATGAATACATGTAGCCTACCATTACACCCCTAATATATATGGTACTCAGGGCTGTTAACTAAGACTAAAACTAAAACCATTTCCGTGAAAGAGAGCATTGAAATGCTGCCTCAACAGAAGAAGACCAACGCCTAATTCTGTAGCCCTGACCACCAATTCTTACATGACATATAATAGGTAAATAACATAGGCCTACGTGGCGCTAAACCTGATCGAGCTACCAAGCAATAAAAATGCCGCTGAAGATTATAAAATATAGTGCAGTGCCTGGTTGTGGAAGAACACAGCCGCTGCATAAGCTTCCTTCATATTCCGATTTTAGGAATGCGTGGTTGAACTTTATTTTTAATGAAATTCCAGCTCACGTGGGTAAGACATTGTGCGTTTGTTCGCTTCATTTCACCGCGGATTCTTTTGTAAACAAGACACAGGTCGAGGCTGGATTTGCAGACAGAATGAGATTAAAAAACGATGCTGTGCCTTCTATATTGCATCCGACAGGAATGGTGCAACACACTTATGTGAGTAAATTTTTTTATATGTGCTAGTATTGCATTGCTACAGATAGTTTGATATCTACTGATTATGTGTACGTGTCTAACCTGTCCCAGAAGGGTCCAACTATGAAGGACATAGCTTGTCATAATTAACGATAACTTACTACGCTGTCATAAGCTGGAGTATCCTTTGTATATAAGGTGTTGTTGGCTCATTGTCCTGCGATTCGTGATCAGACACTGGGTCGAACATGTATGGGCGAATCATTCCGGTTGCCATTTTTCCACTTTGGAAGTTTTCAAAACAATTCCCTACGTGAACTGACGGGGGAGTGTCGAAACTCATTATAATATGCAAAACTGTTATCCAATCATATCAGTGGGTGTTTACTTCCAATCCTTCAATGCGGCACGCCCATAAAATCCAAGCGTTTCAGGAGCTGGGCACAAAACCAGTGTAGAAAATAGCCTATTACTTATTCATTATTATGTGTTTGAATGTAAAAACCATGCGAACGCTATAAGTTGATCTCAGACAACAGTATACATTTTTTTAAAAGCCAGTTCATGACCCCTTTATCTGAAATAAAATAAAGTATAAAAAAAGTATTTTATTTCATTTAAATTATTTTATTTAAAAATAATTAAGAACTATATAGACATTTTAAAAAAGTCTGAAACCTCATTGAACATTAATTTAAACCTAGAAAAAGAGAGAGATTCTGAAATCCATGCTTTGCTTCACTCAAATTTGAATGTTAATAGTATAATTTAAAAAATAAAAGGAGAAAAAATAGAGACAATACAATAATAAAAATAGAAGCAGTTTCACTATTGGTCTATTGAAGCCAAGTATCACAAAGGCACTTTGTTTCTGTCGGAGGTACTACAGTATGTGCTTGTGAAAACCACCCACTCCTTATTCTTTAAGCAAACCCTTGGAGGAGCCATGGTTGATACCCTCCAGATGAAGAATATACAACTGAATTCATTACAATGGCAATAAATAAATAAATTATAAAACAAAGGCGAGATAAATATTACCCCTGAATGGGGAGTGAAAAGACAGGGTGAAAGAGGTTTATTGCAGTAGTGATCCAACACACAGCGAGCGCTCAGGGCAGCTCTGCTAACTACAGTGCAGGAGAAGCATTCTGCAGCGCTGCCAAGCTCACACACAGAGCTGTCAATCACAGCACCATCTCAGTATTCAGTGTCGGGCACTGAAAGTCACCCGGATTCCTCTTGGAAAAATCTGCATGTTTTTCAAAGCCAGATTCTGTTTGTTTTATATCTTTTTTCATTTTTTTTTTCATATGATTTCCTTTTCTTTAATTTTTTAGAAGGATATGGTTTAAGGCCAGTTTAAAATTACAATACTTTTTCATGCTAAGCCTCTTACAGCAGACCTACATAAAACACTGGTATTTCATTAATATATATAATTTATGCATAAGTGTGTGTGTGTGTGTGTGTGTGTGTGTGTGTGTGTGTGTGTGTGTGTGTGTGTGTCAGTCTACCTCTCGCACTGCATTATTCTGTATGAATGAGGCACATTTGCTCTCTCCAAGTGCTGAAAGCTTCTGTTGATATCCTGTATAACACAGGCTCTTATTTGAAAATAATCCTCCAGAGGTGAGAGGAACCTCAAATGCTCTCAGTCAGGAGGGCATGACAGGAGAGAGAGGAGCGAGCCGCTTCAGATTCCTCAGATTCTAGCCTATCTCTCATCAGCAGAACAGAGATGCCTCTCTCTCCCCCCTTCAGCCTTATATAAACCACTCACATGAGAGACAGACTGAAGGAGAGAGAAGGAGAGGACACAGGAGATGGTCATTTATTGCCCAAGGCCTTCATTGTGAGTCATACGCAACAGTATGGAATCTAAAGAATGTAGTCCAGGTCACCTACGTTGTTAAAAGCGCTATATAAATGAAGATGACTTGACTTGACTTGACCTTAAAATCAAAACTGAGAAATAGACAATTATTACATTACATTATCTGTGTTGTTTTTGTTAACTAAAACAAAAACTATTAAAATAGTCTTCATTCATTGAAATAAAGGTGAAATAAAATAAATTATAAAAGATGAAAATCTTTTGAAATGGAAAGAAATTGGAAAAAGCTATATATATATATATCATTATTATTATTATTTAATATTTTAGGATCATTAAATACCCAATGAAATAAAAATAAAGATGTTGGTGGATTGAATCAGCTTTGAGATCAGCTATAAGCAAGTATATTTCTAAAAGCTGACAAAAATATATATATTTGAATGCATATACACAATTATAATGTGGAATCCTCCTCTTCTTGGACATTTAAATAAAAATATTTATGACTATTTTTTCAGTTGTTTAAATTGTAAAGGATGGCACCAGCCAAGACAAGGTCATAGGTTCGAGTCCCAGGGAATGCATGAACTGACAAAATGCATATACACTGAATGCACCTTGGATAAAAGTGTGTGCAAAATCAAATAACCAGATTTTTCTCCAATCAAATTAATTAATTACTATATGATCTTACAACAATGCTGTGTGAAAGCTTTTTTCAAGACAAATAACTGCAAATATTTTTCTCATCACTGTAATGCAAAATTCTGTATTATTTAAATTATATTTTTAAATGGTTTCATTTATGAAGTATTCGTACATAATTCTTTCAACTTTGACCCCACTCTTAAATCTGCACTCACTCAAATGCACAAACTTCTGCACACAGAGCCACTCATTCTTGGAAATGTGGCTCTTTATTTAGCGCAGACAGCAGAGGCTGTCGTCATCAAGAGACAAGAAATGTGTCAGGTAACTGGATAGTGGTGGAATGTATTTTCCGAAGCATGGCAATAGAATAGGTATGTGGTCAGCTGGTTCACTCAAACGTTAGTGCTGTGTGGTGTTTCAGAATGTGAACTTCTGACCCTGGAGTCACCTGTCATGCCAAATGAGCTGTGACGTCTCTCACTCTCTATCTCTCCCCCTCACTTCTGTCAGTGGACCACAGCTGCCATTTTCACACTTCTACACACACACACACACACACACACACACACACACACACACACACACACACACACACACACACACACACACATTGCCTTATACACACTGAACAAATATCCTTCCTTCAATGGAAGACTTTTCCCAACAATTTAAGTTTAAAAATAATGTTGCTTTAATACCGCACTACTCAATTTCATATTTATATAAAGTTGTAATCAAAATGATTCAACCCCCATTGCAAATCAGGTTTATTGACAAAATGTATAGACTTTCAGCTGTTTGCAACGAACAAATCAAACAAAAGTAATTGAAATAGCTCAACACAACAAATGCTCCTAGAGACACGGTTGGAAGCATAGTTCGCAAGTTCAAAGTTAAAGGAACAGTGGTTACACTTCCTGGACGGGGCAGAGAAAGGAAGCTATCAACTATTGTGACCAGGTTTCTTAGAAGGCAGGTTCAGAAAAAAACCCTCGAGTGACTGCAAAAGATCTGCAGCATGACTTGGTGGCATCAGGCACTGAGGTTTCAGCTTGCAAAGTAAGGCGCGTACTAAACGCATAACAGAACTCCAGGACGTACACCACTACTGACCCAAAAGCACAATAAAAGTGCTCAGAATCATATAAATAAGCCACATAAGTTTTGGGATTAATTCCAACAGGACAATGATCCCAAGCAAACCTCAAATTCCACCAAGGCTTGATTGCAGAAGAAGTCCTGGAAGATTCCACAGTGACTTGAACCCCATAGAAAATCTTTGGTGGGCTTTGAAGAAGGTGGTTGCAGCACACACACCCAATAATATTACTGAACTGGAGGCCATTGATCATAAGGAATATGATAAGAATCATCAGAAACGCTGCCATAAGCTATATATATATGTATGTATGTATGCAGTACACCACAAATACACATTCAATACAGTTAAGCTTTTTTTTATGAGAGCAAGGTATTTGTGTGTAAATTTTCCTCACTCCCGGCAAGTCTTGAATACAAAAACATAACTGGCAAAGTTATGAAACCTCTCTTCAGCACAGTGTATGATTGACAGGTGATTGAGCATTTGTCGAATTTTAAAAATTTTTAACTGATGATTATATGCTTTCTTTAGCAAAGTTACTCAATGGATTGCCTCCTAATTCAGTCTGTTTTGTTCATGTTGGTGCAGTAGTATTCTTATTTCAGCAAGCTTCACATTGATTTGCTGCCAAAATGGGCTACTGCAATCCATGACAGGGAATTGGAGAGAAATGTCACAGGCAGTCGTTTAGTCTGTCACTCCTCTTCCATTCTTAATCAGTGAGTGTGACAGACCTCCGACCGAAGAGGGTGAAATTTCAGCAAAAACAGTCGGTAGGCATGACATTCACTTCAAAAATCACATTGTTTAGAGATGACTACTGGAACGCCGCCTTTTGTCAATCAGAAAACTTCAAGTACCTTTCTCTCTATGAATAATTTTGCATGTTCGGGCTGGCTGACATTGGGTTTGATGTCTGTAGAGGGTGAAGATGTAGAAAGAGTGGCGTTGGAGTTAAATTTAGTCGTCTGATGGTTAATAAGACAAGTGCCTTGCTAAAATATTAGGAAACTTATTCATAAGTGTGTGTTTATTAAAATAGGCTACAGTATGAGTGACAAGTTCATTTGAGCACCACACAATTGCAGTAGATTGAGGGTGTGTGTGTGTGCATGTGCATGTGTGTGCGCGTTTGTGGTATTACCATCCCCACAAAGATGGTAATACCAAGTCAAATCAAGTCACCTTCATTTATATAGCGCTTTTAACAATATGGACTGTTTCAAAGCAGCTTTACAGTGATAATAGGAAATTAAAGTAACAGATTGTTTTGTCTTTACAGCAGCTCTAGAATAAAGTTATTGTCCAGCTAAAGTTAGTTTTGATCGATTCACTTCCGTTTCAAAGATCATTAGTTATTAACTTAGGGGCTGCTAACACGACACCGTTCTAACAGAAACCCCTTAGATTAATGAGCTCCGGCCCGCTCATTCGCACAACAGCAGTGCTCGAGTAATAAATATGTTTTTATTTATTTAATTTTTTTTATCTCTGCGCAAGCTTTAAAAACGCAAACCTGTGAAAATGCTGACACGTGCACATGCGTATTATGTGTTTAGTCTATAGGTATGCGCATTTGAATATATACAGTGCTCAGAATTAATCATACCCCTGGTAAATCTGATCAAAAATGGCTGAAAAAATAAATCTGCATCGTTTATCCTTTTGATCTTTCATTCAAAAAATTGGCAAAATCCTAACCTTTCATTTAATGCTGCCGTCAGCAACATTTTTTTTATCATATTCAGTGAAATCGACACTATAATCCGACAGAACAACATAAATAAGTTGGTTTTAGAAAAAAAAACTGAGCTTCTAACTCCACCTGGAGCGTGTTATTTGTTTTGCAAAAATCCACCGCTTCCGGATCATCGGGTCCAATCAGCGCAGGGGGGTGTGAGATCTGACTGTCAATCACAGTTCGTGCACATGCCACAGATCCCCCCTCCCTCGCGCACGTTACAATCTCACATGCACACGACACGCCTGAAGTTCGCCTGAAGATTGCATGAAGCGTGATGGCGGAGAGAAAATCTAACAAGCTAACAAGCTTCCAATTCCTCAGTTATTGCTATCTATGGATAGATTAGCCAGGGCAGCCTACCTCCGAGTCCATGGTGTTGATCGATGATGAAGAGATGGACGCGTTCACAGAAAATCAGGTACACATACACGCACGAGCACGACCTCGATGGGAGGATGCTCACTGGTAGTGGGGGAGGGGCATGAGAGTTGTAAACATTCAAAATTTTGGCTAAGTCGACCCAATCTGCCAGACTTGCCGACTGCAGCTTTAAGTAAAAGAATCGAAAGTAAGGGGGAAATCACATTATAAAATAAATGTTTTTCTCCAAAACATGTTGGCCACAATACCCTTTTATTAAATACCTTTTTGCAATCTCCTTTTGTTTTCGAATTCTTATTGCCAAGATAACTGCTCTGAGTCTTCTTTTATAATGCCTGATGAGTTTGGGGAACAACTGACAAGAGCTCAGAGACCATTCCTCCATACAGAATCTCTCCAGATCCATGTTGGTGCTTCTTCTCTTCAGTTCACTCCACTCATCAGGTCAGGGAACTGGGGCGGTCATGGCAGAAGCTTCATTTTGTGCTCCCTAACACATTTTTGTGTTGATTTTGATGTTTGTTTTGGATCGTTGTCCTGATGGAAGAATCCAATTTCATGTTCCTAGTCACCCTGGTGTGCTAAAAATGGTAAATATTAATGGGAATATACTTCAGAGATATTTTATTCATAAAAAATTCTAGGGGTATGAATAATTGCGGCCAACGTGTTTTGGAGAAAAACATTTATTTCATAATGTGATTTCCCCCCCACTTTCAATTCTTTTACTTCAATGAAAGGTTAGATTTTTTGCCAATTTTTTGAATGAAAGATCAAAAGGATAAACAATGCAGATTTATTTTTTACAGCCATTTTTGATCATATTTACCAGGGGTATGATTAATTCTGAGCACAACTATATGTGTGCAAGCGTGTACCAGAAATCTGAAATCTGTGACCAGAAATCTGTGACCTTGTGGGGACATATTTTTGATCCCCATGAGGAAAACAGCTTATAAATCATACAGAATTATGTTTTTTTTAAATGTAAAAAATTCAGGTGTTTTTTTTTTTTTTTTTTTTTTTTGATGGCTACCCAGACATCAACATAGTGTCGGCACAGATCCGGGCTACATCTGGTACATGTGGATTCAACGCGTACCAGATATGGGCCAGATCTGGACCGACACTATGTTGCTGTCTGGGTAGGTTTAGGAGTAGGGTTAGGGTTAGGGTAAGGGGATAGAATATACAGTTAACAATCAGAATATACAGTATAAAAATAATTATGTCTGTGGAAAGTCCCCATAAAACATGGAAACCCAACGTGTGTGTGTGTGTGTGTGTGTGTGTGTGTGTGTGTGTGTGTGTGTGAGAGAGAGACCTCATTAGACTTCTCAAACTGTCACTTAACTCCAACAACCATTACCACCATCTCCTCCTCCTTATCATCATCATCAAGTTAGACACAAATGCACAATGAAGCAGTAACCGGCGAACGTTCAAACACTTTTAAATCCATCAAATAAACCAACAATAAAACAAAAGTAAAAGCGGCAGCCCCTCATGGACGACTGCCACACACACAACAAACATAACATAAAGTCCAGGCGTGGTCCTCTCTCGTCTTTCACTGTCGTCGCTCCCCCTTTTATGCTTCTGAAGCTCCTCCGTGAGAGATATGAGACCTCGCGCTGTTCTCTCACGGCCCTCGACCTCGCCCTGCTTGCCACACCCTCATTACCTCATTTCTTCTTGACTTATTTACAGTCAGACACATACAGTAGATACAGTACATATAGACTCAATGAACGCAGGTGTCCTTACAGAAGTGCCTGTACTAATCCGAAGGTTAAGATTAAAGCTGGAATTTCCTTTTCAACAATCAGAGAGATCAAAGTGACAGTTTTAATTCCGGCCTCCTAATCCTCCACTTCCCACAGTTCAGAAAGAAACAAGAGGCGCACAAGCGATTGAGGCTAGAGGCTGCAGTCTTTAGCGTCCTTGTTATCGTGCCTGCCTTCCATGCCGGAAATGCCAGGTTGAATCCCGCTCAGAATGGTAGGAGTACAACTGGAGGGGTTACAAGTGCACAATTAAAGCTTCCAATGTTTTTTTATTAATTTATTAATTTTTATTAATAATGTTCTAATACAGGTGTCCAATTCTGCTCCTGGAGCTTCAAGGTCTGGCAGACCTCCATATTTATTATGATTTTTTGATTTGGAGAGTGTTCTTAATTTTCATGAGATAGATAGATAGATAGATAGATAGATAGATAGATAGATAGATAGATAGATAGATAGATAGATAGATAGATAGATAGATAGATAGATAGATAGATAGATAGATAGATAGATAGATAGATAGATAGATAGATAGATAGATAGATAGATAGATAGATAGATAGATAGATAGATAGATAGATAGATAGACAGACAGACATATGCATATATGTGTGTGTGTGGGTCATGCTGTACAAATGCATTTAAATGTCTCTTTTAAGCACACACGCCCTGCAAACAGACATGACTGAGATAAATCATATGCAAATGTCTGTGCTCATCTTGTTTTAAAGTGGGAACCGTGAATATACAACCATCTGTAATGTGAACGGACTATGATGTATGTGTTTGTGTATTCATTTCTGCATTTATTTTCCATACTTAAAGGAAAAATGATATTCGTCATCGTTTACGCACGTCATTCCAACCCTGTTTTACTTTCTTTCTTCTGTTAAACAGAAAAGGATCATAAAGGACCTATATTTCAGGGATTTTCAAACTGGGGCCAGCCTCAGGGGGCTGCAATAGGGTTCCAGGGTGTCTGTTTAAAATTTGAAAGGAAAAAAAAAAGTTAATTGTAAAACTGCTTTGAAACAATTCTTATTGTTCGTATTCAAATACATTGGATTTTACTGACACATCTTTACTCTTCAAGTATATACAGTAGATAATTTCTAGATTATAAAGACCTATTATTGCTTTGAATTGGCTTCAGTGCAATGGCAATATCAAAGATACTTCTTGAATAACACATACACAAAAAAAAAAAAAACCTTTATACATTGTTACACCCTGTCTTTTTATTCTCTACCTGATGGTGGCAGTATTACATCCGACTGTGACGTCACTGTTAATTGGATAATTGATGGGTGGAGAGTATAAATGTTTGGACTGATGTACCCAACGTTACTTCCTCTGGTGGAACGTAGTTCTCCAAAAAAGTTGTTTGCTCCAATTTGTTCTATTTTAGTTTGTCAATTATTTACCAACATTTATTACCCCATTGGATTTATCCCCCTATTATTTTCTCTTGTTTATTTAAATCCCTAGACATTGTGTTATATGTTTGTAACATCATTTTTGTTCTAAATAAATAAGCTTGCAATGCAAACTGTATGTGGAAACCTCTTTATGTTATGGTCGGAAATGAGCTGGCCGTGACAACATATAATATATTATTAAAATATGAATGTAATATATTCAATGCATTTTAACAATAAAGTCCCTGGCAATGGGCTCATCAAATCAAACCATCGGTAAATACCATCAGTATTACCAGAAGATTATATCACTGAACAAAACTTCAGTCAAACTTTAGCATGTTTGTCCCATAAAGCTTATTTATGGCTTTAAAAGATTTGAAATATAGCTCAATATATGTGTCATTTTTTGACCACTTTTATGACACTCTTGACGTGCTTGTTTTGGAGCTTGATAGTATAAATCACTATGCACTTTTGTTGTATATAAAATAACAGCTTGAACACTTTTCTCCTATTATGCTTTTACAGAAGAAAAATTAATAGAGAGAATGATTAATGACGGCAAATTTATCTTGCTTATAATGCTGTTCAATTTCTGTTGAAAAATTATGCAAAAAAATGTCAAGAGATTCGCCATTCAAGACACATATCATTTCAGCAAATGTCAGATGGGGGAGTGTTCGGAAAACCTGTTTGAAAACCGTGATTATTTTAGCGATCTGTGGTTACACTGCTTTAAATCTCACCATAAAGTCAAACACGCTGCACATAATTCTAAATCACCAGCAAAACAAGCATGTCTGATGGCAAACAGTTATTGGGTTCCTCTGCACACACCCTGCGCCCCCCCCCCCCATCTCTTTTATGAGGCAGGCAAAGAGGAGGGACATGGGGGCACTGATGCATACTGAACACCTCTCCCTCCTCCTCCTCCTATCCTGTCTTCCCTCCACAGCTGTTCCCCTCCCCATCTCTTTAGCCTCCCATGAGCCAGTGACGATGATTGATCCCACTTCTAATTCAAATGTTACATGTAAATCTATTTACGTGCCCATATATTACCCTTATCAAATCCATACAGATGTCTTCCTCCATCTCCCCTTCTCTTATAGACAGTCTGTCCTCATGGCGTGGTGGAGAACCTTGCAGCAGGATGGAAATGTATGCAAATGATAGGGCGGAGAGAGAAAGAGAGGCGAAAGGAGACGTGTCTCTGATATGTTGTTCCTATAAGTAAACTGCTGTCCTGAGATACAATAACAACCTTGCTGGTGTCTTCACAGAAGGGGGTGGACATGTCACTGTTTTTAAAATCATCTGTTTCCTTTCTTAATGCTTCAGCTGTTTGTACCAGCCAAGTCACTTCCATCTTATAAAACAGAACGGTCTTACTCTGAAATCTGATTGGATGAGCCTTGTTTGAGGCCACCTATAAAATAAAATAAAATAAAATAAGACACACCGCTATATACACACCTGTGTCCGCACATCAGTTGAATTCAGTATTAATGCCACTACTTTATGTATTGCTTTATAAAATATAATCATTAAAAATAAAAAAATAAACACCTGTGACCACACGTATTATTTTAACGCTGTGTTGCTTAGCATAGCAACTATATAGATGAAAATTCATAATATCTTGTATAAATAAACAGTAAAAACTAAAATCATTATTTTAAATGGATTTGGGCGTTGCAACATCATTATGTAAAATATATGAAAAACTGATATACATGTTGAAATTAGCTAAATATTACATTTAACAGGATTAATAAATTATTCATGCTTTTATTTTATAACTTTAAGTGAACTTTAGATGATGGAAAAATGGTCATCTAAATGTAAAAGTAGAGGAAATGAGCATGAATAATTCAATATCAGCCGCTACTGCTAAATTTAAAATTCAATAATATCATCAGATATAGCATACATCCCCAATTATTACTATTAACAGTAACACTTTACAATAAGGTCTCATTTGTAATGCAATAACTAACATGAAATAACAATGAACAATATAGTCTTACAGCATTTCTTACCCTTTGTTAATGTAAGTTAGTAAAAATGTTCATGTTCATGTTAGTTCACAGTGCATTAACTAATGTTAACAGATACAACTTTTGATCTTAATAATGCATTCATAAAGGTTGAAATTAAGATTAATAATGCTTTAGAAGTATTGTTCACTGTACGTTAAAGGTAACTAATGTAGTCAACTAATGTTGACAAAAGAAACCGTATTAAGTTTTACCCTATTGATACTTTGCACGTGACGTCAGTTGTACTGGCTGGTGGGCAAGAACGTCATTCTCTAGCAACGAAAACCAGTAAACTAATCAAGGATCTTGCCAGGACGTTACCAGTTTTAATATACAAAAGTTGGCGTTTTGAGGTGTACACGACATGTCAGATAGTTGTTGTGTGATTGGATGCTCTAACCGCGTTTGTTGCCCACCAGATATCACGTGACTGCAAAGTATCAATAAATACAAAAATAATAATAAATAGTAAATAAAATAAATGTAGGCTAATACAAAAATAGTGATACAAAACAACTGAACAATGATCCTTTTTATCAGCATCTAAAAGCTACTTATTTCGTAAAATCGAATGTGTTGCTGTGCTATAAAGTGCAGTTTTTAATGTTAATAATAAAAATGGAAAACGTTTCTGTGGTGACATTTCTATATTTCTGTCAGGACCGCTATCGTCAAATACGATTGGCAATTAGCATACAGTTAGGATTAGCTGGTTCTGTTTTGGGTGAGAACTCCCTGTGCATCTATGCAGCCTAGCATGGATAAGGGCAGAGTGAGCAGCAACTAGATGTACCGCAGGGCGGTACAAAATATGACCGCCGCTCAGGCCTGCACTGGCTTTCCACAAAAATAAATGACGTGGAGCAATTTGGCTGTATTGCGTGTTTATGTATATACCTAAAAAAAGTAGTAGTATGTGCATGTCTGTGTGTATGTGTGTATGTTTGTGTATGTGTGTGTCTGTGTCTGTGTGTGTCTGTGCGTGTATGTGTGCGTGCGTACATGTGTGTGCGCGTGTGTGTTTGTGTGTGTGTGTCTGTGCATGTGGATTTGTATGTGTGTGTATGGGTGTGTGTCTGTGCGTGTGGATGTCAGTGTGTGTGCATGCTTGCGTTTGTTTGTATTCCTGCATGTGTGTGTGTGACAGTATCATCCTAAACCAGCAACCCTTCGCTCAACACCACCATCTACAGGCCGATGAGTGTACAGTCACTAAATGTGCACGTAAATGAATTTATTTTATACCCCCCCATGGATGAAATTCTACGAAACTTAGCATACCCCCAGAGGATGTCAAGTTAATCATACACATGAAATATGGTGCAGTTCTGAACATCTCAACTGAAGATAGGGGCGATTAAAGTAGAATAATATTGCATTTTAATTTTTTATGGGAGTGGCGTAAATCACAAATGAGTGATTATGGGCTAGGTTGATGTGGGCCCTTAAGAGCAACATACCATAAATATTTCTTCATCCTCAGTGCCACGGTTCAGGTAGTTATTTAGGAAAAACTGCATTTTTTTGGGTTTGGGGGGGGGCCCAGCGCGGGTGGTGGGAGGTGGGGGGGGTTGGCCCCCGGGGACCAAACAAAATTTTTCCGTAAAAGTCTAGTAGACCAACATACCATAAACATTTCTTCATCCTCTGTGCCACGGTTCAGGTAGTTATGTTGGAAAAACTGCATTTTTGGGGTTTGGGGGGGGCCAGCTCGGGGGGGGGAGTGGCCCCCGGGGACCAAACGAAATTTTTCCGCAAAAGTCTAGTGGGGCTACATGCCCACAAAATTTCATGTTCCCCGGTGTTTCGGTGTCCCTGGTATCGTTGACGGAAAATTCAGTAGATGACGAAAAAAAAAAAAAAAAAAAACTTTGACAATCCCTATATGACCGCTTTCGCTAGCTACGCTAGCGGCAGTCATAATAACCCCCTTAGGGTAAACAGAACTGAACCAACATGAATGTATTGCAGATATCATTAATTCAAGATTTTAAAGTACAACATAATTCGAGAATTTATTCCGATTCAAGGGGAATCAGCATCAGAATGCCATGCTAACTGATGAGAGGAGGAGCTGGAGATGGAGAGGGGTAATTAGCTCCTGAGAAACGCGATAGCTGCTGATAATACTGTAGGAGCTTATGAATACAGCGTTGTATTCCTATAGGTAGATGTGGATCAGCTGATGCAGGCTTGACTAACGTGACCTGCAAGAACTGATGCTACGCTTAATAATGTTACATTGCGTTTTGCGGCTCTTTCTAGTGAGTGGTGTTAAAAGCTCATTCAATTTAATTCAAAACAGACGAAAGTGGATGTGGCAGCATTTTATTACATTGCTTGTATCGCAGCAGTTTGAAAAAGAAATGTCCAGAGAGTGCCGTTGAAAGGTTAATGCTCTATCGCGTTTGAAAATAACATATAACAAACACTAAGCCTGTTAACAAAAGCGAACATGAGATAAAAGTGCATTTTTCGTAAGTACCCATGCCAATTTAGCTTGCTTTTACAAAGTTTTTATCATGAACTTTTATAACTTTGTATCATGATTCGTACATGAGCGCTCCACATCACAAGTGCTGTACCAGGTGTACAGAGCAAATTTACAACATCAGAACATCCATACATATGGAGTTTCTTTGTGTGACGCCAACATGAAAACATGTACTAGTTAACAAATAAAGCACTTAAAAGTTAATGGTAAAAGGGTTTTGAGGTCATAACATAGTATTGTGCAAAATCAGTCTTTATTAACCCTTTCACACATAAGTTTAAAATACTCTGGCTGACCCCCAAGCGTGAGTTTTGTAAGGCGACCTTTATTAAGAACGTGTCACTTTATTGTTTCCATGGTGACATGTCATTGTCACGTGACACACCGCAGCCACATAAGCTCTGAATGACTGATGATCTGCTTTTATTTAATTTTACATTTTTTATTCAAAATATTCAAAAATGTGTTAGGTATAGCATGAAATATCTGATATTCTGATTGTCAAAAATGTGCAAGTGGATGTGTTTTGTTGTTTAAACACCTTTATAATGATCGTGTTAGTTGAGCTCAGTGTTGGGGAAAGTGACTTTTAAAAGTAATGCATTACAGTATTGCGTTACTCCCCAAAAAAGTAACTAATTGCGTTACTTATTTACTTTTTATGAAAAGTAATGTGTTAAATTGCTTTTGCATGACTTTTTCTCACCTGGACTGGGCTTGCTTGTTTGTTGTTTAATAACAACAACAACAAAAATCTATTTTTGGCAAATGTTAAGGCCCTTACACACCAAAAATTATAAATAAGCCTCAGGCTGAAGTAAATGCATGTTTACGCCTGTACAGTAGAGGGCACAGCTCAAAAAAAACTTTCAGCCATTCTAGATTAAAGAACAATAGGATAATGGAGAAGGAATCTTAAGTAATTTTTGCTTATTAGTATAGTTGAATCAGATCACTGAAGGTTAGCAGCATTGGTTAATAAAGTGAGATTAAATACATCAAATATATTTGTGTAATTTAATATAGTTAATTATAAAAATTCTGAGATTGCATTTTACTGTTTTTTTTTTCATTTTGAGGAATGCTGTTTTCGTGCAAGTGAGATGAGTAAATGCATGTTCATATTTAGTCTAGAACTACAATAACCACCATGTTTACCATGTTTGCACACAACACCTCCTCACTTTATTTCTCTCAACATGAGGACAGGAGAGCTGTCAGTCAATACTTGTGAAAAAGTAACTAGCGTTACTTATTTGAAAAAGTAATTTAGCTATTTTGTTGCAAACTGAAAAAGTAATGCATTACTTTACTAGTTACTTGAAAAAGTAATCTGATTACATAACTCAAATTACTTGTAATGAGTTACCCCCAACACTGGTTGAGCTATATGCACGATGGGCGCCGCCATGTTAGTTTGTGCCTCATTTCAGAGAATCGGATCTGTTGGATTTACAACATGTGAATTCATCCACTTCTCCCAAAATACATGAAAGTGGCCGGTGAACTGGGAAAAGAATAGAGTAAACTTTAAAGTTACTTATACAGTGTGTATCTGAATAAAACGTGTCGTCTAATTATAATGGAAATAATTATTATTGCCGCTTCCATACATCAGTGTGTATTGTACAAACTCAAAATGAATCGTTTTTTTAGTACTTATGTGAATTTAAATATCTGAAACCTAAAATAAACATTATGTGGTTGAAAAAAATGAAAAGTTGTGATATATGACAAGCGCTGAGCGCATCTGTCTCAGTGCCAGTCAATGTGTGAAAGTACATTTGAATTTAGCAGTTGATCACGTGATGCACTGACCGTTCTAATCACACCGGTGTGATCGTACTCCAGGGACCAACCTAGAGTGATAACACCAGTGTGATCGTACGTGCGAAAGGGTTCATCCAAAAATTCTTTATTTATCAATAATCTGCCCCTGCAACACCAATTTGTGTGAAAGGGAATAAAAAAAAGGTTGTTTAACTGCCATTATTGTTAATTGTATATATAGGCAAGTTTTTGGAGTTTTGCGAAAAATATAGGATTGAGCTATGAGCCTGTGTTGAAAATAATCAATCTGATTCTAATGAGCAGTGCTGTATCTGAGGTTCAAGTTTATGTGGCACATTACACAGTAAGAAAGAATGTGGATGTGAGGTCTAATTCTCTCTCTCTCTCTCTCTCTCTCTCTCTCTCTCTCTCTCTCTCTCTCTCTCTCTCTCTCTCTCTCTCTCTCTCTCTCTCTCTCTCTCTCTCTCTCTCTTTTAAGGAAACATGGATATGCCAGTGCTAATTGGAGAAGCGAATCAAAACCCTAAGGGCCGAATCGTATTGTTTATTGCATAGTTTAAAGGCTCTGCCAAATCATACCAATCCTGCCTGCTGTGTTATGGCTTTTTAGACTGGCAAAAGTGGAAAGTCCCATTGAGGCATGTTTGTACCGCTGCAGGCCCGCTCTGCTGATGGCCCTCATTAGCCGGTTTGATTGGAGGCATTGAGAGAGAGCCATTAGGCCTAAACATAATACATTTTGTAACAGGCATCCAGCCACAGCCAGGCTCTTAATTGCTTATGGTCTGAACGGTCTGTATATGACAGATCACAGGATCATTGAAAAAGTGAAATTCTACATTCATAGCATGCACTGAATTAAATTAGGAACTTAATTTTTACTGCCCTTTTATGATGTATGTTTTCTAGGTATGTAGCATTACTATTTATCTCATTGGCAGTCCCATCTGATGCAGGACCCCACAGAAGTGTATGATTTGAAAGCGGACACCTTTGCTCATGGACACTCAGTTCTGGACACATCTGTTTTTGAGTCGATCACCTGAGCTGTAAATGTCATGTGACTAATTACTATAGAGAATTTGACAGTTTTAAGAGCCCTCCAAAAGAATTTACAGTACAACTCGTACATTCACTTCAATTACCTCTGTTGTATTGCCATATACTGTACTGATAAGCATTTATGGTAAACTAAAATATAGCCTACTTTAATGTCATTAAATATGTACTGTTTTTTTTTTCCTTTTTCATAAGGGTTTTCAACTGAAGTTCTGTTTGCTACTATTGTGTAGGAGAGAAGTATATGTATTGGACAAGAGGGTCTTTTTCACGCAAAAAAATCCTGCTCATTAAAAGGTGAGTATGTCAAATTAACAAACTTTGGGGTAAAGGAATGCCTGGCTCTCCATGTGGTAAGTAAAGCCTGTGACTCAGTAGTGTGACGGTATGTGCGAAAGAGGGAGCGACAGACCCTCAATGTTTCGCTTGCCTGACCAGATCATCTCCTCACCCCGACATTGACATACCAAGTGTGTCCTAATCATTTATGTCCTATCCTCCACACTTCACTACTCAGCCCCTCCTGAGACACACTGGCGAACCAAACAAACCCTGAGGGCAAAGTCATGAGAATGAACCAGTCAGATAGACTGGCTACACAATGAACCGTGTGCTACACCTGGGAAAGAGATTACTTTAAGGTTTTCCTCTGGTGTTGGCTTCAAGAAACTGGAGAGAAAAGTGGGAATTAAGAGTGGGCGGTATGTATCTTCTTGTCTCTTTAATATTTGGCCAGGTTTGCAGACACATTACCTGTGTTAATGCATTTTTTAAACAGCTTTATATACAGTATATATTTATACAGATGTATGTACACAATATGTATATAGGCCTACTGCCATCTAAATGTATATTATATCCTCATTTTGTTGATGCCACCCAGCCATTAGGCAATAATAACTCTCATGCAGATACAGTTTTATTTACATACTGTATAATCCTATTATTTATTTAGGCTATTTTATTTTTATAATTTTTTTGGGAACTTGACAGACATGACTGTCTTCTTTCTATTGATCACATTATCTCTACTCTTTCTTCATTTTTCTCCAAAGGTGTCCCATTTGTGTACAGTTAGCTTCACTTTCATGGACTTTTAGGGCCTGTTTACACCTGGTCACTTCATGCATTTTTACTGATCAGATAGCTATCTGATTTATTAAAACAGTTCCATTTACACATGGTCACATAAATGTGTTTTCTCAAAACGGATGTAAATCCGATCTTCAATTCCCGCGCTATATGCAGATTTGATGGAGTTCACGTCACCGAAAGCAACATATATGAGCAGCATTTTATTGATCATTAGCTAATTTCAAAATCAAAGACCGCAATACGTAACGTAACGTCTCAGTTACGTATGGTACCCCATGTTCCCTGAAAGAGGGAACGGAGACGTTCGTTGGAGGGATCCGACAGAAATGGGATCTTCGCCGAGGGACCAATCTACTTCGAGATAAACTAAACGAGCCAAGGCACATTGGCATGCGATAATTGCACCAGCTGCTTCTATCACGCAGTGCGGGTATAAAATGAGCAGCAGGTGCAACGAATCTTTTGTTTTCGCTGAGGAGCCGAGCCAGGGACCCGGCCATCTGCAGCGATGGTACAACAACATGGCGAAGGGACGAATGTCTCCGTTCCCTCTTTCAGGGAACGTGGGTTACCATTCGTAACCGAGACGTTCCCTTTCATGTCAGTCACTCCAACGTTCGTCGGAAGGATTCGACAGAAATTGGATCCCTACCAACACGCCATGTTGTTGGCCCATCCAGTGCCCTGCATAAGCCTCACTTCTCTCCCATTAATAGGGGTAGAAGCTTATGCGGGGAGTCCTGGCCACTGATGTTCTGCAAGACCCACTCAGTGAGAACACTGGAAACCAACCTGCGCAAGCCACGACCTGCCCGGAGGGAGGTAACATGTGGAGAATACACATATGGACCAGCCAAGCAGGGTAGTGCAACATATGGAAGTATCAGGGGCGGTTCCAGCCTAATCCTAGGGGGGAAGCGCACCGGCAGAGACAGCAGAGCGGGCTCTGCCAAGGGAAAGACACTGGCTAGCTGACAAGGTAGCCGTACTGTGGAATTTACACATATGGGGTCGCCGCAGGGACCGCTACATATGGACACCCAGCCTAGCACAGGTTCCTCAATGCATGCGAGTGTTAGGCATGGCGTCAGATGCTCCGCAACGTCTGACTGCTGTAGGGGTGGCGGAGGAACTCAACAGGGTTAGCCGCTGGAGCAAATAGACACACGTATATGGCCGACCAGACAAGAATGGCACAGCAAGTCGACACTTGCACGGATTCCCTGCGCTACTGGCCACTTGGGGCGAGTATACGGGAGGATACCAGCTCTACACAAAGGCTATAGAATCTAGCGAACATGTTGGGTGTCGCTCAGCCCGCAGCTCTACATATATCTGTCAGCGAGGCGCCTTGAGCCAACGTTCTAGTTGAGTGTGCTCGCAACCCGAATGGGCAAGGCCCATCTTGGGACTGATACACCAAGACAATAGCATCCACTATCCAGTGGGCTAACCTCTGCTTGGAGACAGCCTTTCCCTTCTGCTGGCCTCCGTAACAGACGAAGAGCTGGTCTGAGGTCCTAAAGCTTTGCGTTCTGTCCATGTAAAACCGCAAGGAGCGGACGGGACAGAGCAAAACCAGGGCTGGGTCTCTAAAGGCCGTGGTAGGAACCTTGGGGGAATTAGAGCAGCGAGGCATGGCGGCGCACAATGTCGTCCCCACCCTCGTGGGACCCAGAGATTTCAGAAACTGCTCTTTATTGAAGAGACGCTGAGACGAACGGCGTCGTTTCCCTGCAAGGCTCAACGCTCAAGCCCTTGCGAGAAAGGGAAGGCAAACAACGTGATGACGTGGTCATGTTCTCCTGAGAGAACATGAACCACCAACGAACGCAGATTTAGCATGCTTAAGCCCAGGCATGTGAGACAGTGATCGTAGCCGTCACATGAGGACAGGGAACGATCGCATCCAGCAACACACGAGTGGAATGTCCCATTCGTGTAAGCTCTTTTAGGAAAATTTGCTCTCTGTAGTGCTGAAGCACAGGGGGATGTCTGCGGCCAACAGCGGGAAATAGTGCAATCCGCTGAGGCACTCAACCAAACCACCACGCTCAGAGCTGTGAAAATAACGTTTTTTTTTTGTTTTTTTGTTTTTTCTGAGGTGATCCTGCTGTAGCGTGCCATGACACCAACATGAAGGTGAGGGCTTCGTCCAAAAAGAGCACTCAAAAAGTTGTCTCTTTAGAAGTAAGACTGCTGGAACAGAACATGAATCAGCTCGGCCCCGAAGTGAAATGCAAAGATGTGTTGCACCTGCAAAGATGTGTTGCATTTGCGATAGTTTGCACGTTGGCTTGATGAATAGATGCTCAATTGTTCATCTGCTTTGATGCGTGATACAGTAGCGCTGTCATATCAGGCTATAACATGACATATAGCCTATTACACGCTCTCACACGTTTATTTTTCAGCATTGTTGGGAGGAGTTAAATTTACATATGTGGTTTCAACAACTAGATGAATTTAGACTTGTCCAGTTTCGTCTGGAATGCGCCCCTGACCACCTCCTGATGTGGTTTGAGCGACCGGATTTAAATCCATCTCAGATGCGTTTCGGAAGGCATTTACACCTGGTATTTTCACAATCAGATAGCTATCCGATCTGAGAAAACGCATGAAGTGACCAGGTGTAAACAGCTCCTTTGTTTGTTTGTCTTTAGTCACATTTCATTTGTTCTCATTTCCTGCCACTCATCAGTAACCATGGACATTCATTCATAATAGCTGTTCGTCATTTAGTTCATCACCATGTATGTTCGTCACCTTCACTCAATGTTTGTCCGGTCTCGTTTAGGTAATGCTCTTTGTAGGTTGTGTTTTCTTCATTTACCTGTTTATGGAATGTCTTGTGAAACTAATTTACCTTCATCTTTGCCTTTGTGCGTTTGCCACAAGCCCTTGCTGACAAAATTATTGTGCTGTTTCCTGGTCTGTCACTCATATGAAAATAGCAGTAATGTAAAAGTTGTACATGTCCTGGATGTGGAACAAGTAAGTGATTCCGCAGTGTCAAGGTTCAGATATGTCCATATGACCTACATGGTAAAAGGCACATGGTCACATAAATCATTTTTATGCGCATGACCATGTGTGTGCATGTAAGTGTGAAAGGGTTAAAGATGAGGAAATGTTACCTGTCAGTTCTTACAAGGCCTGGCTGACAAGACTGATGACAGCTGTTGATAACTTATGTGTCCTGATTGTGTTTTCCTTTTGACACACTGCAGACATGCAATACATTACGACAGCAAGAGTACAGTACATTCTGTCATGTTACACCTTTGCTCTTCCTGTTAAGGCCTTGTGCATTTCCTGTTCTAACCTGTGTTGTTGTTAACAGCTAACCTGTAATTACCTGCTGATTGGTGTCGCCTGCTGGGAAACAGCTGAAAAGCCGAGGCACACCCAGAATGAGTCTGAAACCGAAGGCAGCTGTCTTGTCATGTAGTCAGCCCGTCATTGGCCTATTACACAGTGTTTTAGCATGAAGGCACTTTCCAAGACAGCATAACGTCATGTCTGATTATCTAACGTCATGTCTGATTATCTTGCAGGGGACATAACCAAGCAGATAATTATAGTGCCCCTATTATGCTATTTTAAAGGTTTTTTTTAGATGTCTACTTTTGTTTTGGGGGCCTTCTACAATAGGTTTACATGCATCCAAGGTCAGAAACTCTTTAATGTTCTCATAATATACATCACAGCATCACCTCTTTTCTCACAGTGTCTGAAACAGTTGGCTCTCCTTTCCGAGAGATACTCTGATTGGTCAAATGGCCAAATCTGTTGTGATTGTTCTACTGCTTAATGCTTTCTTATTAGTTGTAAACATTAGCAAAATTCATAATATGAAATAACAAATTGGTGTGCAGACCACCTTTTCACATGTGGGTACCCGAGTTTGAAAAACTGCTTTCACAAAAAAACAAATCAAACCAATCTGACTTGAAACAAATGCCAAAGCTTTAGTTCTACAGCGGCCTGCACTCTTAAAAATACAAGTCTGTTATTGGCATATATGGTTCCATGACAAAGTCTCTTCGTAAAGGAAAACAGTTCTTCAGATTATTAAAATGTTCATGACACTAAGAAAAATGGTTCTTTTAGGAACTGTTCACTAAATAGGTTATTTGAGGAACGCAAAATGGTTCTTCTAGCCTGGTTAAAACCAGACCATTCTCAGTAGTAACTGAGTTATGGTCTGGCAAAGCTTCATTAATAACTCATTTCCAAAGGGGCGTCACCAACGGACGTCGCTCAAATGCCTCTGGGCGCAATTGGATAGACCTAAAACCAATCAGAGCGATCGTCATCGTGTAATATGCTGCGTCCCAATTCGCCTAAGTTACACTACGCCATAAAAGTATGTACTCTTTTTGTGAAGAAAATGTATTTACTTTTGAATGTGTAGCAAAAAAGTAGGCAAGCTTTGGGACATACTACTTCGTCATCTTTATCGGACGGATCTGTCGCGTGCATCCTGTCACGTAAACTGCCCTGTCAATCATCTTGTCACAGTTAAAATCCTCTATTAAATCTAATTTCATTTCCTACCGTTTCAGAGAGAAATGTAGTAGCACGTTCATCTGCCAGCGGGTCTTTCATGGAGACTGTCCTCATGTGTTTGCAATTTGAATATAATAATGCATTTAAAAGTTGATGCGCTTCACCAAGGGACGTCGCTCAAATGCCTCTGGGCGCAACTGGATAAACCTAAAACCAATCAGAGCGATCGTCATTGTGTAAAGCCCGTCCCAACGTTTCTGATTGGTGCCGCGATTTCGACGGATTAGAAATGGGCTTGAATGAGCTCTTTGCCAGACTACTTGCAGAGCAAATCTAAATTTGCCGGAAGTTGTCTGGGTTTTCCCAGGCTATGGTTCTTCAGTAGCCTTTTGGAACCTTAACTTTTTGATTTCTTTAGCCAAGGCTGCAAAAACTGTATAATTGTACTTATGTTGAGAACTTAACATGATAGATCAACGGCTGAATGTACTACATATGTTCATACATGCTTTAGACTGTGGTTAATAACATGTATATTAATGGTTGTCGGTAAAGTGATATCATGTCACTTTAGGGCAGTTTGTGTAATGTTCCGCATCAGATCCACAGTTCACATCAACTAATTTTGATTGATGACAAGATCTTGTAAAGTCAACAAGTAAAGTCCCCAGTGGTGGTCAAAACACTTGAACATCAATACTTAATATCATCTTCATAAAGATCTCTCTGCATGTTCACAGCATGCAAACCTGAAAATTCCATTTAAGACAGCTGTCGTCAGTTGTCATGATCAATTATGCAAATAAAGACAGGATGAATTATTGATTGCATGCATACTGATCAAGGATTAAGGGTTGTGTCGGAAATGTATTAGAAGTAGAGACGCATGATGAGGGTCGGGGAAAGGCGAACTCCTGGGTTTGGAGTTTGGTTCAAGTATACAGAAAGGTCATTCTGGTCCACTGCTGTCTCACTGCACTGGCGAAAAAGCCCAGAAGCGTAAACACTGGAGTCCGATTCCTGCCAATATACTGATGGATTCCTGGAAAGTTTCACTGCTGAACACCAGACACTAAAAATATACCTGTATTTGACAAATTTGAGGGGACACAGCTTCCTGGGCAGTGGTGTGCCTGAATGGTGAGTGTATACACATGAAAACTGTTGACATAATTGTGAGAAATCCTGAAATTTGTAGATTATAAACCATATGACTCTTAATAAAATTAAAAGGCTCTTAATCTCAGTAGATGTTGGCATGAAAGCTACTATTTGTGATTGTGGTGATTATATCTGTGTCTATTTATGGTGTGCCTCGGTAAAGTATGTGTTTTTGTGGATGCTGTTAGTAAACACCACGATCAGACCCCAAGAATAGTGTGGGAATATGTTTTGCCACATGCAGTGCTCCCATAGAGGGTCTCGGGTTCCTCCGGCCTCTCCTTCCATCTCTCGATCTCCTCGTCTGGAACTTTTCCCAGAAACTTTGGCCTGGGGAAAAGACTGAGACCTCTCTCCCACACACAAACTCAGACCCGGCCTTTAGCGCTCTGCCAAATATGGCCGCTCAGTACACTCACGCAGCTTCTAAATATAGCCTGATATTCACATGATGTGTCATTTAGAATAATATTAGTGGCACACATGCCTTAAAACAGGTCATTGCCTTTGTGATTGGCTGGCAGAGAATGGGAGTGCATGGGAGTGGGCTGCATGTGGGATGGCTTCTTTCTGCTCTGGCTTTTTGTTCCTGAGCGATTTTGCCTACCATCAAAAGTCTGTCTTTCATGAATTCAAAGCAAACAAAGTTAAAATGCATTTTGGCAAACTGCAAATAAGGTGACCATCCTACTATGTTTAATCACGTTAATAATGAACTTAGCATCCTGAATAAAAGTATTCATACCTTAAAGAAAATCTACATGCATTATAAACATTTGTCTCGATTCATCAACCATCTTGATTTTTTTTTGTTTTCACTTGTTACAATGCATTCTGGTATTACCTTTCTTTTTCTTTTCTTTTTTTTGTCAAGAATATATGCAATTCTGCCATAAAATATGTCCGATATGAAGCGTCTTTGATGTCTTAAAATGGGATTAAACTGGGTTTTGAAACAAAACTAAAATAGATATTTTTGAAAACTATACAAGTATTCATCACCTGTCTGTAATTTCTGAGCTAGAACAAACTCAACACAATCCATGAGGATTCTACAGGGTGAAAAACAAAGGGGATAGTCCCAATTTCCCTCAGGTCATTTTGTTGTAGTACAAGAAACAGAATTCCAGACCAGGGTCTCACGGGCAGCTGTGCTTCCATTTATACCATTCCCATGGCCAGAGGAGTCTCCACAAAGTAATCAAGGAACCCCATATCTTCCCCCACGGTCTCAGGCAAATCTCATCTCTTCCTCCCCCACCGTAGCCAAGCTCCACTAAGGGGTACAGAACGTATTCATTGGCCATTTAACAACCCAGTGCCAATGGGCATCAGCTTCACAGGAAGGTCTCTGGTGGACAAAACATGGTTACAACCAGAAAGTGAGTTGTTCTTAAAGAATATAAGAGTTCTGAGAATCATTCAAGGAAAAAAAAAGCTGCAAGTAATTCACCAGCTGCTTCTTTATAGAGATCAATAATCCAGAGGAAAAGCTCTTCCACTTTTGAAATGGAATAGAATGGATTCAACTTCTTGGAGTGCTGAAGGAGAACAAAATACAATTGTGTGTGATTTATGATGAAGGCAAAAGCAATATGGCTTCCTATGCAATTTTGAAATGATGATTATAGACCATAAGTGTGGTTCAATATAGGAAACTACACAGTGATTATTGTACAAAACAGCTCCTTCACAAAAAGAGCATAGCTATTCAATGCATTGTAATACACAAGCTATCCACAGCTAATCCAGGAGTATTATAAACCCCCATGCCCAGCGCTGCACTCTCAGCCTTAACCTTTGTTCCTTCAATATGAAGCTAATAATGCTCCACATGGCAGGCAGCATATGTAGGGCATTAATATTTAAGGCCAGAGGCTGAGAGGGCAGGAATGAGAGCAGCCTTATATGACCAGAGACAACATTATGTATTAATGACCAGCTTAATAGCCAAACACCTCATATGTCTGAAACTGCGTAAAATCTCCAGCAGCAGTTAAACAGACTCGACCTGCAATGAAAGTCAGCTGTGGTGATGATATTAACACTAATAATACATGAAAGTCAATGTGCTCATTTTTCAAATGATTTGCTTGAATAGGATAGAAATTCATATGAGGGATTATGAGCCACATTATTTTGATTCATCAATTATGTGGTGACATTACATACTCACCAAACCCATTAAATTTCGAATTCCATGAGGACCTGTCTGTCACAATTTCCTTCATTATACTGCACTGCCACACATCTGCTGAAACATACTTATTAGTAGTGCTTACTAAGGCAACCATCATTATATCTGTCACTTGGGGATATGAACAAACCCCTGCGTAAATATGGCACTTTATTCTGTAGTTCTGGTCTTCGCATCTGATTGGTCGAGCTGACTTTCAAGAGTGCTGATATATCTGGTCTTTGTGGGTCCTAACGCCCCAGTGTAGTGACGGGGACACTATACTGTCAAAGAGCACCGTCCTTCGGATGAGACGTTAAACCGAGGTCCTGACTCTCTATGGTCACAAAAAATCCCAGATTGGGGTCCCAAATTTAGCAACTAAACAAGGGACTGCTTTTATGAACGAGTCATTGAATCCTTTACTTAACTGATTTGTTCAAAAACACATTCAGAAATGAACCAAGTGGCTCTAAGAGTGAGTCATTTGAATCATTCTCTCAACAGCTGAGTTCAAAATGCTTGATTCATTTAGGAAAAAAAACAAGTAAGTGTTTTTGTGAATAAGTTAAGACTTTAGGTCTTTCAGTAATGACAAGATAATGTTTTTTGAACGATTCACCTGAATTCAACTGATTTGTTCAAAAGCACTTTCATTCAAGACCGAAACAAATGTCTGTCCCAATGAATGAATCACTGAATCGTCCTGCACTGCTACAGACATGAATGAGACCTAAGATAACTCAGCTTAATAGGCTACTATTACTTTTCTTTTCAATCGCATTTATGTATTTCGGGTTGATAAACGAATGTATTAATAAATAGAAAATAAAAAAGGTAATAATTTATCTTGTAATAATAATTTGCATTAAGATGATGGTCTTTGGCTCCTAATATTTCATAGCCTCAGCTGTGACAGTACAGTATATATATTTAATATTCTGCAATTCATGTTCTGTAATGCATACTGCATAAAAGAGGGAGTATGGCGTGATATATGGCACAGCATGCTGAGTTAGGTGACAGAAGGCCCCGTGTCTTTACCCAGCGGCATTGCAGGTGATTCATCCATACATTAATTAACAGCTCATTCATTTCGTTTAATAACTCATAATGCATAATTTAACCTTGTTCTTCCTCTATCATATTACTGTGTCTAGCCATTTTCTTTCTGTTCTTTCAAACTCATACACACTTCAACACACACAATAGCCACAAAACCTCTTGATTTGTTGCCTCATAAATAGCTGACTATAGTGATGTGAGATTTGTTATAGGAATACGACTCCTCTTTGAGAGGTGTGTGGAGAGAGAGGCGGATATATCCTCGCTTGACCTCACTGAGATAAAAAAAAATGCTCCAGAAAAAGCTGAAATGAAGAGGGCTTGTGTCTGTTAGAAATATATAATTACAACCTAAGTGCTCTCACATTTCTGCCATCTAGGCAAAGCATCTGCAGAGAACCATGACAGAGTGTGAAGGATTGTTGTTGTTGTTGTTTTTGAGGGTTTGTCGCAGTCTTGATATATGTGTCTTTTTCATTTATTAGTTTAATCCACAGTAATCACACTATAAAATCTCTTAGCGCCCTGCAAGACCAGTTAGTGCCCACAGCGTGGGCACAGTAGTCCGCCCAGGCCGAAGGGGGCAATTATGCCAAACCAGCAGTGCCACTGTCTGAGAGACTACCCACAAATATGAGCCACCAAAACACTTTGCCATCATGTTTCCTTGTATATGTTTTCTCTGAACCTATTTCTGAAGGATGAACCTACAGTAAGTACACTCTGAAAAGTGATACCCATCTATTTTTCCATCTATTTTTGCACCAAAAACAGTATTCATGGTTTATCTGGCAAATCTGTGATATCAAATAATGTGTTTGTGTGTATGTCTGCTAAAATGTCTACGAGTGTGTCTAGACATTGACTTTCTTTCTTTACTGGCTAAAAATGTCATTGTTACGATGCATTGTTTTTATTTCTTTTCTTTTTTTTCTTTAGTCGAGTGTCTTGAAATGTTTATCCCACAAATGCAATGTAATGAAAGGGTGGGGCTGTGGAGGATTTAAGAGTTTCAGCAGGACATGATATAACTTGCACAGATCTGAATGATGAATTCACTTATGTTTAGTTACAAATAAGTGAAAGTAAACTCACTTCAACATAACACTTAACATGTGGATAATATAAGTAATATTTCCTTTTTTTGTGTGTGTTTGTTCTATGGTATATGAGGATGTTGCTCACTCAACCCTCATATTCAGGAAAGCAAAAGTCAACAGATAAGCAATAAACATTTTACACATCACTTGTGACATATAATGGTGAAAAGTGTTGCACTTAATTGAAATAAGAATATCTTTTGATTTTCGCTATTCATTCATTCATTGGTTCGTTCATTCATTTAACAGGTGTGTTTGACTTGAAGAGGCACTGCAGACTCATTTATGGGGCTTAATATGCATAATCAAATATAACCATGCAATTATTTATGCTTTGTTTTAAACTTTGTAATGGACTAATATGCTTTTTGTGTGATTGTGTTGAAATTTTAGAATTGCAATTCCTCTTCCTATCATTCCAATTTGGATTCCAATTCAACATACTGCGGGTCATGGCCAATTTAATTCAAATTCACACTCATGAATTTAAAGTTCATGAGTGTGTCTGCCTCACTGACATTAAATCCTGGATGCACTCCAATTTCTTTTAACTCAACTGCGAAAAAACAGACATGATCATCATCTGTCCCAAACCCATCACTAAAACCATTCGCAGCTTCTCCCTCACTGTTGACACCTTCACCCTGTCTCCATCCCTTCACAGTCACAACCTCGGAGTCATCTTTGACAATAACCTCTCCTTTGAACACCACATAAAACAAATCACCAGAACTTGCTTTTTTCACCTAAAAAACATCGCCCGATTCCGTCCATCACTCTCTTTCTCCGCCTCCAGAATCGACTACTGCAATAGCATCCTGTACGGCACAACATCCAAAACCTTAAATAAACTCCAATACATCCAGAACTCTGCTGCTCGTCTGCTCACACCCGCACCCGTGACCACATCATCCCAGTCCTCAAGAACCTCCACTGGCTCCCGGTCCTACAACGAATTCAATTCAAAATCCTTCTCCTCACACACAAAGCTCTCCATAACCAGGCCCCTATACCTCACTGACCTGCTCCGACATCCACAACCCATCTCGTAGCCTCCGCTCATCTGATGCTAACCTCCTGACTCCACCTCCCAGGACCAAGCACCGAACCTGGGGTGACAGAGCCTTCTCTGTTGCTGCCCCCTCCCTCTGGAACTCTCTCCTCAAACAAATCTGTGACTGCACTGACCTTCCAACATTCAAATCACTGACAACAACTCACCTTTTTAAAATTGCTTTTAATGTTTAGCTTAGTCCAGTGTGTTTTTAGTGTATTTGATGTTGTTCCTGCTGCTTTTATGATTCTATTCTATGTAAAGTGTCTTTGAGTACTCAGAAAAGCGCTTACAAATAAAATGTATTATTATTATTATTATTATAAAGAGAGACAAATCCTCGCCCAGCTCTAAAACACAGATGATGATGATGATGTTGCAATGTATAGGGCACAGCATTCAATCCAGATAACATGTATAAATCTCTCTCCGTGCTCTGCTGTGTGCCATATCTTTATTATTAGACTAGGGCCACATGCAACTCTTTTAATATAGACTTGAACATTGTGGCATTTTCAATTTCCTTGAAATCTTACTCTGACATTTTATGTGTTACCTTGACCTCCCTGTGTTTACATCCCTTTTCAAATGCCCCAGGCCATCACATGCAAAGAAAAAAAGAAAAAAAGCAGGAGCAGAGGGGAAGAAGGAAGGGAGATTGGACACCTGGTACATGACCTAGGATGAATTCCACTAAGTCATGTGGGAGAGTAGGAGCAAAGAGGGAGAAGGAGAGTAGAGGAGCAATCATTACGCAGAGTCAGTTCCCTCTTGAGATCGCCACATGGGGCCGGTCTGAGAGAGCAGTACAATTAGAGCTTCAGGCCCGGTCACGTTACACTAGCAGCACCACCGTTTAATATAACACTGGTTGTGTTTTACAATCACCTTTTCACATTTTTACATCTTTAATAATCTCACAGGCAAACAAAAACCCAAGTTTGCACGTAGAAAAGGTGAATCTCTTGAACATTGTTGAGAATAAAACGTAAAAGAAAGTAATCACCAAACCTGCAACTGTAGAAAGACCAGTGTCTTTAGCATTCCTCATCATGTAAGCTTAAATTGTGCTGCTATGCTACTCAGAATAATATATCAAATGGTATAAATGTCTTTTAAAACTACAGCCTTGCAGTTAGCCTTGCAGTTAGCCTTGAGTTGCGTAAGACAATAATCTGTTCCAAAACCTATGAGATGCCCACAGACAGCATTGCAGGGAGTTACTCCCAAAGGACTGTTTAAAAATGTAGGCAGTAATGGCATTATTCTAAGACAGGGTTTCCCAAACTGTGATTTGTGCAAATCTGGGGGTTCATTAGAGAACAGCAGGGAGTTACTTGAGTTGATGAAAAGCTAAAAATAAATTTTTTGGACGATATCGATTTTAACAAACAACTACCGGCTGATTCCGATATAACTTTTGTCATTAACATAGATTACTGTTTTGATCATGTTTTAAATGAGCAAAGTTCAAATGTGCATGCATTAATGTATACCAGCAAGTTTATTCCTGCATCATCAAATCATCTTCATTGAACATGGATTGAATCCATTTAACAATCAACAGGCCAACATAAATACAACAGAAATAAACAGTGCTTTTCAATCAGGTCTAAAAGAGGTTTTCATGTTCAGAAATGAATCAAATGTAACATTGCACTTCTGTATAAATCCTTATTAAAGTGAGCGATTTTTTTTTTTTTTTTTTTTTTTTTTTTTGGTTGTTTGATTAATATTAAAACAGACAGCAGGACTATTAGGCTGCTGTCACTTTAAGAGCTGTACAGATTCAATACACTGATACACATGATATGTGTTTTATTTCCTAATTGTTTACATTCACTTAAAATCTAAATGGGTATGTACATATTTTAGGTCAAAGGGGACACATTATTTTTGGGAATCCCTGTCTAAGGCCGTGTGTCCACCAAAGCGTTTTTAGCCAGCTGAAAACGCTAGACGCTCTGCTGAAAACGCCTAGCTGTGACTGTGAGCGCTTGAGAGCGTTTTGGAAGCGTTGCGTTTTTTTCAGTTGAGACACTTGTTATGATACGGAAGATCCGCGAAAATGTTACTAGTATCTCAATTCACACATATTTTGTTTCTGTGTTGATTCTATATTAAAATGTCGATCCAATGTAATGTATTTTCTCTGGCTCTCTTTTTTTTCGTTATTATGCTTGTCGTTATCATCTGTTGACGTTGTACAAGCAGAATGTTGCGGTTGGTCGGTGTGGTCTTAGTCCTGCCCCTCCTCCACTGTGATTGGACGGTTGAGTAAAAAGTGACAGTGATGAGCGCAGCGTTTTACCCAAAGTTGAACATTCTTCAACTCTCGGCGACCTGTAAAAAACGCAGAGCGCTCAGCGCATCAGCGTGAAAAAAACGCTCAGCACCTCGCTACGCTCATGACGTTTTAAAAACGCGGTGCTCCCATTGAAAACAATTGAAAAAAACACGCCAGCCGCGTGAAAAAACGCTTTGGTGGAGACACGGCCTAAGATACCTCATTTTGGCCAAATAGTGTAAAGGCTATTCAAGCATGCATTGCGACATGTTTAGTTCCTCAATCTAATAAAAAATTTACAGTTTTTCCCAATATTAATGTGCTTTGTATTTTATTTTATTACAGTATTGTGTCATTATCTTAGCATGTCAAACTCTGTTGTAATCAGTTGTTAGTCCAATCTTTGAAAGAAGGAATGCTGTTCTGATGACACATAGAGTTGCTGCCTTTATAGGTGCCCAAACGTTTTACTATAAAAGGTCCAGAATCGAAAAAATAGGTGGACATGGGCTGAAAGTAAATTTTGCATTATACAATTTGGCTGAATCCCAAAGCTGACTTGTTGCCTCGCTACCTTATCAAGCAATGACTTTGCAGGCAGTGTTTGCACACGAAGGTATAGCTCATGAAACTGATTTCAGACAGACTTCTGAGGCAGCGTAACGGTTTAATGATCTACAACAAAATAGAGAGAGCTATGGTGACAACTAAGTGAATATTTAATCACTACAATAGCAATATATTTTCCAAAATTAAGTTTTAATAGTGTTTTCATACCGTGACCAGAGCCTTCCGTTTGAGAAGCACCCCACGCTGCCTTCAAAAACCATTCAGATGAAGCCAGGATGTGACATGATCATTGGATTCGACTGTTCCTTGCCTCCCTACCTTAGTATGCTGCCTACGGAGGCAGCGTTTTTCAGCTTTCGGACGCAGTGTATTATATCATAATCATTTAAAAAAAATCAAATCAACTTATCTTGTCTGTATTGCCAACCCGATCTCACGACCAATTCGTACGAATTTTAAGAGGTGGCTAATTCGTACGAATTCATACGACCTCACTCGTACAAATTTGTACGATGCTTGCTAAATCGTACTACATATTTTACGAGTTTTACGATGAATGACCTGACCCCGCCCTAAACCTAACTGTATGTTTACAATTTATAACATGTGACGTTATGTTATATTATTTCCACATGCGATGTGTTTTAATTTGAAAGCAGACATTGTTCATTCAGTCCACATGGGATAGGCCTACTGTTAGTTTGTTTTGTGGCGTTGAGACTGCGGAGGCAGGAGAGAAGAAAAAAGAGCGTGAACAGAAATGTAAACAATTGTAACGGAGATTTATAAGTTCACTAAAAGATCTAAAAGCTGTTTTGCTGTGTCAGAGTTTTATTGAGAAACTTTACACTAACTGTCACTGGAGTTTAGACAAATGAACGAATTCGTACGAGTGAGGTCATACGAATTCATATGAATCAGCCACATTTTACTCACTCGTACGAATTCGTACGAGTTGGTCTTGAGATAGCGTTGGTATTGTAATGCAATAATTAAAAAAAAAATGTTAAATCAAAAAGATAAATTACAAATAATTTTAATCCCATGTGTTTGCATCTAATAGGCATTGGATAAGCATAAGTTCATTCTCACTAATGCTGTCCAGCTCACCTTAATGTTGTTGGCTGATTGTTGTCTTACGGCAAAGTGAAGCCATTCTTAACCTTTCACCTAGTCCATCTGTAGTAATGGAGTTTTGAATGACCCTCTGGGCTCCACTTTGCTTTTGACAGCTCTCAAATAGAGAGCTCAGTACGGACAGATAAAGAGATCAGTTCTGCACTACTGTACAAATATAACCTGACACAAATAAGCAGACTTTTATGGGGCTGTTAGAATCTTAGATGTTCACATTCTCTTCACTGGAATCTCATTTTAATTCAACCATAATCCATGACAAGTCTCTTACTAGGGACATAAAGCTCTTTGTATAGAAATAATATAAGATGGTTTAACTTGCCATGCCTTCATCTGAGGTCAGCCACTAAACAATGCAGCCTGTTAGAAGATTGATGTCATGATGAGCAGAAACAATGGAGCAGTGATATACTTGCTGTTTTAAGTAGCATTCTGTATCATCTAACCTCCTTGACTTCCACCTACTCAGCTAGATGCAAAAGCTGGCCCTCGTTCATTGTAGTGGCCCCATTGCATCAGTGCCGACCCACATTCACATGATCAATATACTGTAGACCAGCATCACACTTGCTCCACCTCTTGAATTATGAGGCATTATAGGTTCATAGTTTCCCCCACTACATGCTAAAGGTGAAATATATAGAAGAACCCTTATTAGAAGCTGATACTGAATGGGCTGTGTGAGTATATACTAGAAGATGAGTTAGTGTGGCCTCCTAGAGAAGATACTGAAATATGGGCCAGTGTAGGATACATTCCTGTTCCTGTAGATTCAGAGATGATTTTATGTAATTTTCCATGTAAATGTTTACTGTTTTACGTATGGGATAATGTAAACCCCTTAAGGCTGATGCAAGACTCCTCCGCTTCACGTCAGGGTCCTGATCACCCTGTCGGGGTTTATTCTGAGATAACAACCAGCTGGATGCACATCTAGATTAAAAAGTTCTAGATGTACATTAAATATTCATTAACATTAAATTACATTAAATTAAGTCGAAATCTTTTATACAGTCTTTAAACGCAAAGCTTCCACAGAGAGAGCAGTTGCTAGCGCGGCAAGTTCAAACTAGACTGACATTTAAGGGAAGCGTTACAGTCATACCACTTTTTACACAGCATTTCGCCACATAAATAATTATGGGGATAAGAGAGATTGATTTGAGATGAAACTGCTTTAAAATCGTACCTGTTTTTTCATTATCCAACAGTGTACAAAACAATAGTCGCAAAATGGCAGCAGCTGCGTTTGTCGCTTGAGATAGTGAGTCCACGATACTGAATGACATAATTAAATAACTGGACACAAAATATTGAATTAACTTAATTAAATTAAGTTTTAATATTTTATTAGCTCACCAAACGCAAAACTTCCACAAAGAAAAAAACATTCCTAGCAAGCGTATAGCGCTGCTGACTTCAGTAACCCGGATGAGCCTGTGTTATCTGTTTTCAGCGGTTGTTATCATGGAATAAAATACCGCTGGATGGCACGATTGACCAATCAGAATTGAGTATTCCACAGAGCCGTGTAATAATACATTATGCACTAATGTTTAAGTGTTTGTTGTTAGCTTTGACTTATGTTAACTAATTAAAGAGAGCATCCCTTCTTTTAATGATGTGATTTTGAGTGTGACCAATTGCCTAGTTAAATAGCCTATTTTGAGTATTTTATTTTATTTGTTTTTGTACATTTAAAAATAAAATTAACTTATATTACACTAATGCTGACCTTAATGTTGTTGGCTGATTTTTGTGTTACGGTCATTGCTAGTACATAAAACTTAAGTGAAGCCATTATTCTTAACCTTTCACTTTCATTATTATATTTTATTTTATTTTAACATTTTTTTTTCTATTAATTCTAACAAACCAGTAATTCGATTTAATGGCACATGCATCTAATGTTGTCAACCCCGTGAAAGAAATTACTACTGAAATGTCAAGCACCGATTCATCCTGAACCATGAGGCCTGTCTCAAAGAAAATTAGCTGGCTAAATGTGTTTTATTCATATATGTTATTAATTTTCATATCAGAACACTGATCCAAACTGAATTTTATTCATGAGGTAAGCTAAACCATGAAATGTAGATTCCCGTCCCTGTCATCTCTTCATCACTGCAACAACAAGGGCTTTTGTCACCCCGAAATATATGATCATCCTTATGCGAGGGACCCCGTATTTTGTTTATTTTTTGTGGGTCTAAAATAGATTTGTAAAATATTAAGTTTATATTGTTACATTATTACCAGTGTTATTTTAGCATCCGTTAGATACTATTACAGTTGAAAAAAAAAGAGGGAAAAAAGGATCTGAATACCCTACGGGTCTCCAAACTCTGTCATGGACGGCCACTGTCCTGCAGAGTTAGCTCCAACCCTTTAGAGACCCCATAGAGAGACCCCATAGAGAGACCCCTTTAGAGACCCCTCTGTGTTTTTTTTTTTTTTTTTTTTATAGTCCATGTAAGTATATCACCTTTACTTGCTAATAATTTTTGTTATGAATCAGCTTTTGTTTTTGTAATTTTTTTTTATATTTATTTTAATTTCAGTTGAAGTTTTAGTCATTTTGTTGTGTGTTTTTGCAATTTTATTATTATTATTTGTCAGGTTTATGTTATTTTATGTGGACTGTTATTTTGACATTCTGTTCTGTTTCCTTTAGTTCCGGTTTGCCGCTCTGTTTAGTTTCAGTTTTCCTTGGTTACGGATTATGTCCTCATTTGTTTTTATAGTTACGTATTAGGGTATGTTTTCACAACAAGGATCAAAAGTCCCTTTAGGCAAGTCATTTAATTTGGCAACCATCTTTGAAATACCTCTGGGGCAGCTATTTCAGTCATACAAGTACAGATCCTATCTCTTTGAATGGGGAAACATCAATTTATCTGAAGCTGTTCACCAAGCTTACAATGGAATTTCATATTTGAAATCACCAATTAAATCTGACAACTGCCTTATAAATGGGGTTTCTTATGGCATACATTCTCTTCTCTGTTCCGGAATACATTTCTTTGGTGTCTACACAGATTTTTAAAACAGCACCACCACTTTTTTGTGCAACAGCAGCGACTCGGGTGAGCTCAAATCTAATTGAACGGCTCATTTCATCGTGGGGGCGATGGGGAAAAAATCAACACACTGTGTGTGTTCCCCTTCGAGGGAACTCGCACTGCGGCGTCGTCGTGACGACACTATGGGAACGCCCCCAGCGTAACGCATCTGAAGTATGAATGAAATCTGTCCAATCCTGATTGGTGCTGCGTCATGACGTAGTAGATGACGGCATACCCGGAAGATACAAAGGGACGCCGGCTTACACACACACTAGCTTTTGCTCTTCAGCTAAGCGCTCTGTGTTTCTGTGAGTCTTATTTGGTGTTGTTTGTCCAAGTTTCACAAGCATTTATAAAGCATGGCAAGCGAGCAGTTTAGGAGGTGTGTGCATCCGTGTCCGCGTTATCTTTCGGGCACGGACACACACCAGCTGTGTGTGCATTGTCTCGGCGTGCAGCACGCTAGGGCGGCTCTCGAGGGAGCCGCTTGTAGCGAGTGTGAGAAGCTGCCGCTGAGGGTTTTGCGCTCGCGGCTTGATGTATTTGATCAGCTCGGCCAAGCTCGCGAGCCTCGCGGTTCTGGGCCCGCTGTTGCCGAGGCAGCGCGGCGCCGCAGATCGTGGGGCTCGCAGATGGATCTTTCAGCGGGACTCGGGACTGATTCGTCATCTTCCCAGTCCTCGTCTGAGGATTCAAACGCTCTCCCGCCTCGTGTGGAAGCCCGCGATGCGGCTTCTTCCCGCGAGGTGGAGGCACCGATGCTTCAGCTATCTGGCTCTGAGGGGTCAGATGCTTTGAGCATCGAGGCGGGTGTTGTGGAGCCCCATCCACCACTTCATGCACCCGCTCAAGAAGAGCTGGTGGAGGTTTTGACCCGCGCTGTGGCCAAATTAAATATTGACTGGCCACAAGAAGAACCTGTAGTCCAGCCGGCCAGTAAGCTGGATGAGAGGTTCTTTAAGTGCAGGGCTCAGCCTCCACGCCGGGGCCTTCCGTTTTTCCCTGACTTGCACAATGAGTTGTGCAAGTCGTGGGAAAAACCGTATTCAGCCAGGCTCTCCAACCCCCCAGTGCTAATGTGCTGGGGGCGGCTGAGCGTGGTTATGGGAAGATCCCTCGGGTGGAGGAAGCTCTCGCGAGCTATCTTTCTCACGAGGCCGCATCATCCCTTAAGGCCCCGGTACTGCACACCAAGCCATGCCGAGAAACATCTTCGCTGGTGGGCAGAGCTTTTATGGCGGCTGGGCGGGCTGGTAGCTGCCTGCATACCATGGCGGTATTGCAGGCTTATCAGGCCGACCTCCTCAAGGAGCTAGATGAGGGCGAGGGTCCTTCCCCCAGTGATATACTGGAGTTAAGAAAGGCTACTGACTTGTCTCTCCGCATTACCAAAGAGACGGCCCGTGCCATCGGCCGCTCTATGGCTGGTATGGTATGTGTGGAGAGACATCTCTGGCTTAATTTATCGGGGATGAAGGAAAAGGAGAAGCATTTTCTTCTTGACTCCCCGATTTCGCCTTCTGGCCTCTTCGGCGGTGCGGTTAGCTCCGTAGTCGAGAGGTTCCAGGAGGTGAAAAAGCAGTCAGCGGCCTTTCATCAGTACCTCCCTCGCCGCCCTGGCTCCTCGGGGAAGACTGCCTCGAAAGGGCAGCCTCGGCCGTCTACCAGCTCCGTGCACCGTCAGGAGCAGAAAGAGAGTGTCGCCTCCCGCGCCCCTCCTGAGGGAGCTTGGCAAAGGAGGCGACGCTCTCGAGGTAAGCCCTCCGAGCCTAAGGTCGATCTGAGGACCGTCCTTCAGGCGAAGAAGACTTCCTCCAAGCGGTCCTAGGCGCGGCCGGACTGCTGAGAGCTGTCCCCCCCGGGATGGAGCGATTGAGGTCGCCTCCCTCCCGGAGCTCTCGGGGAATCAGTGTTGTGCTCCCGCCGTCCAGTACGCTTCGGGCCACACTGATTTCCCGCGTACGCACGCCGCTCCAGCCGCCTCTAGAAAGACCTGCGGCTGGGCAGCGAACGCGTATGCACACCGAAAATCATTCTCGACTATTCCCTGCCGGTCAGCCGCTTCAGGGGGTCGGGAAAGAGTCTCGGTTAATACCCGAGGCCAGCCTCGAGAGGCTGGTTCCCTTAGTAGATTATCTCGGCGCATGGTCATGCCTTCCGAATATATCTGCGTGGGCCCTGCGTACTGTAGAGCTGGGTTACAGACTGCAGTTCAGCTCCCCTCCTCCAAAGTTCAACGGGGTGGTCTGGACTGTGGTCGGCCCAGAGCAGGTTCGGGTTATGGAAAAGGAAGTTCAATCCCTGTTGGTCAAGGAGGCCATAGAACGTGTTCCTCTGCCAGACAGGGAGTCCGGATTCTACAGCCGGTACTTCATAGTTCCCAAGAAGGATGGGGGGTTGCGTCCAATAATAGATCTCAGGCACTTGAATCGTTTTCTGAGGAGATTCAGGTTCAAGATGCTCACAATTCCAGCCATCGTGAGTCAGATCCAGTTCGAGGACTAGTTCGTCACGATAGATCTGAAGGACGCATACTTCCATATCTCCATCCTTCCATGTCACAGGAAGTTCCTGAGGTTCGCTTTCGGGGGCGAAGTGTACCAATATCGGGTTCTTCCCTTTGGTCTAGCTCTTTCCCCTCGCACCTTCACCAAGTATGAATGCAGCGCTGGTTCCGCTGAGACTCCTGGGCATTCGTGTACTCAATTACATCGACGACTGGCTAATATTAGCCAAGTCGTACGATATGGCAGTTCGGCATCGAGATGTCGTTCTGGCCCATATCAGGTGCTTGGGGCTGAGACTCAACACAAAGAAAAGCGTGTTGACGCCCTCCCAGAGGACTATGTTCCTGGGAGTTGTATGGGACTCCACAAATGTCTCCTGCACGGGTGGGTTCCATACAGGCGATGGTCTCCAGAGTGAAGCTAGGCCACAACCTCACTGTAAAGCAGTTTCAAGTACTGCTGGGGCACATGGCAGCAGCGTCCAACGTCATACCTTTTGGCCTGCTACACATGAGACCCCTACAGTGGTGGTTGAGAGCCAATGGGTTTTCCCCGAGGGGAAATCCGTTCCGTATGATCAGAGTAACGCGCAGATGCCTTCGTTCTCTCGTCATATGGAGGAAACCTTGGTTTCTGTCCCAGGGACCAGTGCTGGGAGCATCATGTTGCCGGAAAACCGTTTCAACAGATGCCTCCCTCACTGGTTGGGGCGCGGTCATGGACGGCCGCTTTGCGAGAGGTCTGTGGGAGACCCGGCACTCTTCCTGGCACATCAATTGCCTGGAAATGCTGGCGGTCTACAAAGCTCTGAGGAGCTTTTTCCCTGACCTCCGCGGCCACCATGTCCTGATACGCTCAGACAGCACTTCGGTAGTCGCGTATCTGAATCATCAGGGTGGTCTGAGGTCGCGCCCTCTATGCAGACTGGCGCACCAGATCCTTCTGTGGTCCCAGGGGAAACTGTCGTCTCTCAGAGCGATGTACGTCCCCGGGGACCAAAATCAGGGAGCAGACGTCCTGTCGAGGCAGGGGCTGAGGCCCGGGGAGTGGCGACTCCACCCAGAGGTGGTGGAAGCCATGTGCGTGAGGTTCGGCCCAGTGGAAGTGGATCTTTTCGCGTCTCAAGAGACGTCCCACTGTCCACTGTGGTTCTCTCTCAGGCATCCAGCTCCGCTGGGGCTGGACGCCATGATGCAGACGTGGCCGAGGCTGCGTCTGTACGCATTTCCCCCGATCGCTCTGCTCCCGGGAGTCCTGGAGCGGGTCCGCCGGGAGGGGATCAGTCTACTTTTAGCAGCACCCCGCTGGCCGACCCGGGTATGGTTCTCGGACATTGTAGCTCTGCTGGACGGCCTTCCGTGGCAGGTCCCTCTGAGGAGGGATCTGCTGTCACAGGCAGGGGGCACAATATTTCACCCCCGGCCAGAGCTGTGGAACCTCTGGGTCTGGCCCCTGAGGGGGCTCGGTACCTAGAGGCTGGCCTGTCAGCAGATGTTGTCGAGACCCTACTCAGCTCCAGGGCTCCTTCTACCAAGAGACTGTATAGCCTGAAGTGGAATGTGTTTTCCACTTGGTGTAGAGAGCGTGAGGTGGACCCAGTTAACTGCCCAGTGGCTTCAGTGCTGGAGTTCCTCCAAGATCGTTTCTCTGCCGGTCTTACCCCGTCCACACTTAAGGTGTATGTGGCTGCCATTGGGGCTTTCCACTCGCCTGTAGGTGATGGGCCTATGGGGAAGCACCATCTGGTTGTACGTTTCCTCCGTGGGGCTCGGAGGATGAGGCCTGCGGCTCGCTCCAGAGTCCCAACCTGGGACCTGGCAGTGGTACTTGAGGGGTTGGCTGAGCTTGCTATCACTTCTCTGAGGAGAGTGGGGGATCTCCAGGCCTTGGCGATATCGCCAACTTGCCTGGAGTTTGCCCCTGGCGGAGTTAAGGCCATCTTACATCCTAGACCGGGCTATGTGCCCAAGGTGCCATCTAATGTGGCACGGTCGGTGGTTCTTCAGGCTTTCCATCCTCCACCTCACGTGACGGCAGAAGAGGGGAGACTTCACCTGCTCTGCCCAGTCAGAGCCCTGAGAGTGTACCTTGAGAGGTCTTTTCAGTGGAGGAAGTCAGACCAGTTGTTGGTGTGCTTTGGTTCACCCAAGAAAGGGCTGCCTGCATCCAAGCAGACAATCAGTAATTGGATTGTTCAGGCTATAGCCACGGCTTATCAGGTGCGCAATCTGCCTTCACCTATAGCTGTGAGGGCTCATTCTACCAGGAACATGGCCTCCTCGGTAGCCCTCCTTTCTGGAGCCTCGCTTCAAGATATTTGCGAAGCGGCTGGGTGGGCCACTCCGCACACCTTCATAAGATTTTATAGTCTGCAACTCCCTGTGACGCCTGGCGCCAGAGTGATCGCGTCCTAAGTGTGCCTGGTCTCCCAGCTTCACACTAGGGTGGCGTGCTTACGGTGTGGCATAGTGGGCATTGCGTTCCCATAGTGTCGTCACGACGACGACGCAGTGCGAGTTCCCTCGAAGGGGAACGTCTCGGGTTACGACTGTAACCCTTGTTCCCCGAGAAGGGAACGAGACACTGCGTCTCGCCGCCACACCTATCACGTTCAGAGCGCTTGCTTCATCGCAAAGTAGCTAGTGTGTGTGTAAGCCGGCGTCCCTTTGTATCTTCCGGGTATGCCATCATCTACTACGTCATGACGCAGCACCAATCAGGATTGGACAGATTTCATTCATACTTCAGATGCGTTACGCTGGGGGCGTTCCCATAGTGTCGTCACGACGACGACGCAGTGTCTCGTTCCCTTCTCGGGGAACAAGGGTTACAGTTGTAACCCGAGACGTTTTTTAAACATGATTCCCGTTCACTCGGATTTGTGAAAACGACTTAAAACTCTGTATAATGCTGCCAGGCCAGTAGTTGTAAAGATACACTATGTGCCTATAAACTGAACACATTCAGTAATACACATGCGCATGTTGTCACCATTTTCACAAATTCACATTTTTGTAGTTTACATGGAGACAATAACAGTAGGCCTATCATGTTCATAAACTTGCACTTTGAAAAATGTTTTCAAAAGCTTGCAATTTTAGGCCCCCCAAACACCGTCGTTGTGTAAATGAACGGCCAAAACACATTCAAAAGTTTCACATTTTAGTTGCCGTGTAAACTGGCCCCTTAGTTCAATTAACAATGTTAACAAAATAATGTGGTAAGCCATTTCTACTTGTTATCTCCAGTGATCTCCTGTATTTTGAGTTGATTTAAATAATGACAGTTTATTGATTACTCCTCCATCATCTCTTTGTGTACTGTTAGATGTATTATTTATTTATCTACTTAAATCTATTAATTTAGTTAAATTAAATTTTTTAAGTATTATTATTATATATTTACTTATCTTTTTTTTCACACTCTTTTTCTCTAAACTTTTCCATTTCCTTGTGGCCCCTCGTGTGAAGACCCCTGCTCATCAATATTGTAACTGCATCCTTTTGTCGCTGTTTTCATTAAAGTCCCCCAGTAGTCAATATTTTTATCCCTTAAAACTCACCTTTGATCACCAAAATGACTAATTTAAACGTTTTAAAAAAATGTGTCATGCCTTAAAATAGCTTGAATGTAACTCTACACCCTTGCCTCATTTAGTATATGTGGTTATATGAATATGCAAATTATCCCCACCTCCACTCACTCACTCCAGCTCAGAGATCCACTCATTGGCGATCACACGTTGACCCGATTGGTTACAGGGTAGTTTGTGACGTCAGAAACACCAGCGATTGAGACTGTCTTTGGTTCACTGCAGTTTTAAGGAGAAAATACTCTGCAATTTTTTTGACATATGCATTTGAACATGGTTTGTCTTAAAGCGTATTAAAAACACCACATAGGAAAACATTCCTTTCATAAATGAGGTGCCAAAATAACACAGACCAGACGTGCAAATAAATCACGCTATATTAGTGGCTGCAATTCATTCTTATAGAAAATCTTTTCTTTGAGGGTGTATTGGCACATATTTTCAGAGTCAGAACTGCATCTGAGTGTCCTAATAAATAGGAATTTTGTGTCTCAGACTGTATATGACGGTAGGGCCGGCGCGTCCATATAGGCGAACTAGGCAATTGCCTAGAGCGGCACTTTTGTAAGGGCGGCAAAATGTGTGCCAACCGGGAATGAACAATTCACAAAATAGGCTATATGATTTGCTGAGCTGCCGCTCCCCCGCCCCGCCCGGCCCCCTGATCTCACGAGTCATGACTGAGTGATGGGAGGTTCGGATCATTTTACTGACTCTCTTGTTCGATCTCGTTCATGAACGAATCTTTATTTGAGTAATTTTGTTAATTTAAGTGGCTTTAAATGTTATACTTTTAACAGCCAAATTCCCCGATCACATCCACCTACGCAATGTTGATCATATTCTGAATTAAGAAATCATTATAATGCAGTCAAAAATAATTTACAGGGAACATAATAATTACTTTACCTTCCGAGTCTTTCGTTCATTTGTCACCTGACATACGCAATGAACGGATCATTCATGAATCGAGACTTTTGAAGGAGAAAGCACACCAACAACAGAGGGGTTCGTTGTTAAAATATATTGATCCAGGGAGTATTTGCAAGGATGACACGCCGTCAAGTCCACCACAGAATAGTCAGGGGGCCAATTCTGAAAAGGGCTTCCGTTAAGACTTTTGCGGACATGTTTTGGTACAAGCTGTCACCCTATTTTTTTAGTTAGAAGACACCCATAGGTAAGATATTAGGGTGGTTGTCAAGCTGAATTTTTTTTGTGTGACTTGTACAAGCAATTTCAGGCCAATTTTTTGGTTTCCTGCTCAACACAACATGCCAACAGTAAATGTTGAACATCTCCACAACCACAAGGACCATATTCATAAAAATGGTATCAAATGAAAGCCAACACTCATGGGATGTCTGCTGAAGTGTCAGAATGAACATTTATTGTACAGTGTAAGAGACAACAGAACTAGAACATGAAAAAAACTATCTCCGCCTAAAGAGAACCAGTTTTCAAAGTGAATATCAGCTTGGAAACATAACCTAGTATCCCAAAACCTCTATCAATCAGTACCCATATCTATGGGAATGAGTCAAGCCAAGTTTAAAGCTTGTAGGGAGAGACAGTGCAATGCTGCACAAGTTATAATACTTTAATGTCAAGGCGGAAATTTAGAACTGTAGATGATGGTCTGTGGTGCTATTTGACTTAATTAGTGTACCAGGTTGTAACACAAATTATATTACATTCACATATAAATATAGTTATTAATTCCATCCTAACAAAACTGCTCTCTCACTTCTTTAGGGTTAGGGGTTAGTAACTAGTTAGTAGTAATAACTATGTAATAGTCGTATGGCAAAGGTATGTTTTTCCCCATCAAAGCAGTGGCTCTCAGGTTGTCAGTTTCATCCCTTTGAGACTGAATGGATTGAATAAGCAAGGTCAAGCTAAGCGCAATGCAAATAATGGTGTGTGTTGATTATATTGCAAAAATATTGCACAATATTATACTACAATAATCTCCAGAAAGAGCACAAAGACACCACTTCCTGAAAAATCACTTCAATCAAAGGGCTTTATCTTGGCTGTATTTTCCATATTTGTCTTGACAAATGAAACAATGTTCCCAATCAATATCTCTTCCTATTTGTTTTTCTTTGGACGCTAGGCTTACAGCTTCCTCTGGATCCATGTTATCTCATCTGAAGGCAAATATATTTTTCACTACACTAGTCTGATTGGTTTCTGAGTGGATCACTACAATGTCCTCTGACATAAGCTGAGGGCTTTGCTATCTAACAAACTTATTAAGGCTTTTAGCTATAGCAGACTGTAAAATAGGCTGCTGTGCAGCAAATAAATTAAAAACAATATTTCCATTACACATCTGCACAAAACTTAATTTACCTATTAGTAAGTAAGCTAGTAATTATGAAAGTAAATTAGCCTAGCTATACACTCACCTAAAGGATTATTAGGAACACCTGTTCAATTTCTTATTAATGCAATTATCTAATCAACCAATCACATGGTAGTTGCTTCAATGCATTTAGGGGTGTGGTCCTGGTCAAGACAATTTCCTGAACTCCAAACTGAATGTCAGAATGGTAAAGAAAGGTGATTTTAGCAATTTTGAGTGTGGCATGGTTGTTGGTGCCAGACGGGCCGGTCTGAGTATTTCACAATCTGCTCAGTTACTTTTCACACACAACCATTTCTAGGGTTTACAAAGAATGGTGTGAAAAGGGAAAAACATCCAGTATGCGGCAGTCCTGTGGGCGAAAATGCCTTGTTGATGCTAGAGGTCAGAGGAGAATGGGCCGACTGATTCAAGCTGATAGAAGAGCAACTTTGACTGAAATAACCACTCGTTACAACCGAGGTATGCAGCAAAGCATTTGTGAAGCCACAACACGCACAACCTTGAGGCGGATGGGCTACAACAGCAGAAGACCCCACCGGGTACCACTCATCTCCACTACAAATAGGAAAAAGAGGCTACAATTTGCACGAGCTCACCAAAATTGGACAGTTGAAGACTGGAAAAATGTTGCCTGGTCTGATGAGTCTCGATTTCTGTTGAGACATTCAGATGGTAGAGTCAGAATTTGGCGTAAACAGAATGAGAACATGGATCCATCATGCCACTGTGCAGGGTGGTGGTGGTGGTGTAATGGTGTGGGGGATGTTTTCTTGGCACACTTTAGGCCCCTTAGTGCCAATTGGGCATCGTTTAAATGCCATGGCCTACCTGAGCATTGTTTCTGACCATGTCCATCCCTTTATGACCACCATGTACCCATCATCTGATGGCTACTTCCAGCAGGATAATGCACCATGTCACAAAGCTTGAATCATTTCAAATTGGTTTCTTGAACAATGAGTTCACTGTACTAAAATGGCCCCCACAGTCACCAGATCTCAACCCAATAGAGCATCTTTGGGATGTGGTGGAACGGGAGCTTCGTGCCCTGGATGTGCATCCCACAAATCTCCATCAACTGCAAGATGCTATCCTATCAATATTGACCAACATTTCTAAAAAATAAGGGTGTCACAATTTCGATTTTAAATCGAAATCGATCGAAATTAATGCTCAATCTCGATTATCGAATCAAAAAATGGAATCGTCGATGCTGCCACGCCCCCATGTCACGGCAGCTCGGCTTGCCTGTAATAGGTAAAACTCCTTTTCTCGAGAATATTGAAGCCTTTATTTTAAAACACATTGCAGCTGCACAGCGAGAGCATCATATCTCGTCTGAGCGAGCTGATTGTCTGTGCTGCGGCAACTGCACGAACCTATGGCGAGTTAGCAGTGGCGTACGGTCCAATGGGAGCGCATGGCGCCCTGGCCCTGCCAACCTCGAGCGCGCCAATTTGGACGTGGCTGGAGAGTATAATTCACAAAAAACTCGCCAAAGGATTTAATGTTTAAATCGACTGAAGCGAAGTACCTGATATGAGCGAAATAGCACGGCAAGGCAAAGCAGTACTCGTTCCCTTATCTCTAAGGGAACCGAGGTTACGCAAGTAACCAGGTAGCCTACGTTCCCTTACGAGAACGTTCTCTTGTACTGCGTTGCAAACGCTGTGGGAACCCAATTTAAAACGCCGTGCTATTTGCCTGTGACTGCTCTGAGGAGTCCAGGGAGCCCCGGGACTATAATAGCCAGGTAATAGGTTATATTGTTTAAGTTTCCAATTGACTGAAGATATAAGTTATTGTTACATTATGTTGTTAATAAACGTTTTAAATTTGACAATGTAGTGTGTGGTATTGCGAACAAAGGTCAGATATTATTATATTGCATAAAAGTCTTAAAATGGCATAGCTTGTGCTTTCAATTTATTTTTTTAAAATCAAGAATCGAATCGAACCATGACTTTAGAATCGAAAATGTAATCGAATCGAGGATTTGGAGAATCGTGACACCCTTACTAAAGAATGCTTTCAGCACCTTGTTGAATCAATGCCACGTAGAATTAAGGCAGTTCTGAAGGCGAAAGGGGGTCAAACACAGTATTAGTATGGTGTTCCTAATAATCCTTTAGGTGAGTGTATGTCTGGTAAGTATATAGCTAGTTGGAAAACAGTTTAGCTTACCTGTTTCTGGCAACATTTGATGGTAGAATGGTAGAAACTTGAGATAAATGTTTGTGTTGACAAATAGATCAAGGTAATCTGTTGTGTGATTGTGTGATTCACTCCTTTATAAAGTTTTGTTCAGACTGTACTGTTGACACCTGCTGTGATCATCTTCTCTGGATCTGCTGCCTCAATCTGCTGCCAAATCACAGCTGCGCTGACACAACAGTGCCCCTTGTGGTGTGATACTCTTGTGGTATTTATTGATTATTATTTTTTTATGATCATGCTTGCACATAAGTTGGATTATATTGCACATTTGCCCAAAATTACAATAGGTAACATGGAAGAAAATGGAAGCACTTTGGGGGAAAAAATCCGCTTTTACCACTTTTAAGAATATAGTGTTAAAATGGACAAAAAAACATTTTCTAAGCTGACAACCTGGCTAGAACACATATTGAGGGGATAAATATTAATACTGGATAGGTTGTATACTTGTACCAAAAAGTGTCCGACAAAGTTTTAATATCAGTTTTGGCCCCCTGACTAGAACCAAGAGACCGCTAGCACAGCTAATGTTACCGGAATTTCTATTAAAAAAAATGTTGCACACCTGGCATCCCTCTCGAAACGGTTCTCATTCGCGCTTGAATATGTTCAACACTATAAAATCTGGTGAAATACAATATGCCTACTCGTTTTTTTTTTTTTTTTTTTTACAACTATCTTATATAGCCTATAGCCATTTTAATAGGATGGACAGTTTAAGGAACCCAACCTAATATATTTGCTTCCTCTTGGCCTACTAAAGTGTTCATACAACGGGAGTGTTCTCTGGCTAGAGCAGAACAGTGTGTGTGGACAGAAGTGCCTGAGCTTGTGTTTTGGGTTAAACTGCGTTGCTTTGACATTGTGGAAAATAGAATAACAGAAACAAAATGTATTAGCCTTTTTACCCGTTATTATCAATCTAAATTAACCTAGTTTTTAATTTAACTTAATTTCGTTTTTCTTTATTTAAATTTAGTTTTTCTTTATTTAAATTTCGTTTTTTCTTTATTTAAATTTCGTTTTTCAAATTTCGTTTTTTCTTTATTTAAATTTCGTTTTTTCTTTATTTAAATTTCGTTTTTTCTTTATTTAAATTTTGTTTTTCTTTATTTAAATTTCGTTTTTCTTTATTTAAATCTACCCTTTACTGTGTCAGTAATTTTTTAGTCAAAAAAATATTAGACTACCTTAAAAGTAGCCTATTGCTTAAGTTAACAGACCTGTGTGTGTTCGTTTAATAAATAAGCATATAAGCTGCTTCCCGCTCGCGCTGTTCTGTATACTAAAAGTTTATAAATTCTGAACGTGTCGCGTCTCGCATGTCCATCTATATTGCACCAAATGCGACACTGCACTCCCTTGTGAAGTCGATTGGATGAACGGTTCTCGAAATAATCAAAATGCAAACAGACAGACAGACACATAGAGAATACTGCCTATTAGAGAGAAGAATATGTTCAGCCCTCTCTCCCCGAAGCTTCAAATATTCGATGTTCATTACTACCGAAGCTTCGAAGCTCAAAAATGGTATTCGGACCAGCCCTAGGGGCGGCACAATTGTTTTTCGCCTAGAGCGGCAGAAGTGCACTCGCCGACCCTGTATGACGGGAAGGCAGCTATCTTGTGCCAGAGCTCCACATACATGATCTCATTCAGATGTTATATTTCATATTAATTCATCTCTCGAAATGGTGTCTACAATCTGATCACCAGTGACATAACGCTCAGGCTGGCTGATTAAACGACTTTCGGCCCTTTCACATTTCCTTCCTTTCCAACCCTCTGTTTTTCATCCTTTCCTTCCTCTCTCTGTAAGACATACATTACACGCACATCCTCCCACTCATGCAAACAGTCCCAAAACAGCATGTGTATCTGTGCTGCGCTGAGATTAAGTCTGACGAATGAAATCAATGATCTCTGCTTTACTCCAGTTCTCTCACTGCTTTCTCTGGCTGACTGAATGATTCATCCTCTCGTCATCCCTGGACTGAGTGGGATGTGGAGGCAACTATGTGGGACTGTGTGGAGGAGAGAGGCAGGTGCACAGATCCACCCCCACAAACAAGGAAGCGAGTTGAGATGGAATCAGAGTTCAATCCCCTTCACCATTGACATAAAAGGATGGGACCGCACTGACTGAGAATGCACAACTGGGGAGTACTTTATCTTCTTGAAAATCCAACTTTTACTACTAAACTTTTGCTTTACCATAAAAAAAATAGATGTGAGAAATGTCTGTGCGCATCATATGTTATCGTTCTCTGTGTAACCCTGTTGTTCTATCTACTGTATGTTCTATTTTCTGAAGGAGAACCAGAAGTTAGTGGGTGAAGCTTACGTTTACCAAAAGAAATGAAAAATTAAACATTATCGGATGGTCTAAATTAATTTATGTATGAATACGTTGAGGCTTCAATAACACTGTAAAAAGTGAACAGTTGGATCAACTTAAAAAAATTACTTCAATTGGTAATACCTAAAGAAATTAAGTTTTCTCAACTTAAATTATCACGTTTTATCGTGAACAATGTGATAATTTAATTGAAGTAATTTTTTTAAGTTGATCCAACTGTTCACTTTTTACAGTGAATATCTTCAAAATGTTTTTTTAATTATTTGCACATGCTGATTTTGGGTTTGTTGTATGTATGTATGAATGAATGAATCGTTCAAAAACTCAAAGAAAGAATGAATGAATCAATCAATCAATCAATCAATCAATCAATCCTCTCAGAAAAAGATTTAAATTCAAGTTAAAATTCAATTGCAAAAATCAAGACATAAGAACAAAAATATTTTAGAACATTAAGCATCGACATTTAAGGAGAGTAACACTTTACAATAAGGTTTGTTTGTTAAAATTAGTTAACTACCTTAGTTAACACAAACTAAGAAAGAGCAATACTTCTTTAGCATTTATTAATCTTAGTTAATATTAATTTCAACATTTACTAATACGTTATTAAAATCAAAGGCTGTATTTGTTAACTGTAGTTAATGCACTGGGAACTAACGTACAAACAATGAACAGCTGTATTTTTATGAACTAACATTGACAAATATTAATAATTGCTGTAACAAATGTATTGCTCATTGTTAGTTCATGTTAGTTAATACATTAACTAATGTTAACTAATGAACCTTATCGTAAAGTGTTACCCTAAGGAGCTTCTAAAGGGACATGCTGAAGAAAAAAAAATGGGATGGCGAGAGAACGCAAAAGCATTGAAATATATTTTTTCCTCCCGTCTTATAATTTTTTTTTCCATCACCATGTCCCTTTAGGAACTCCATAAACACCAAATGTCAAAATCAAAATTTAAACAGGAAGCTGTTATTCTGCTATTTTCTCTATTCTGTCTTTCTGTATCCCCCCTCCCCCTCAAACAATACAAATGACCTCTAACAGAATTCATCATGGACTCAACAGTTATTAAACCTATACATCTCTAGAATTGCATTTCTCTGTAATAGGGCATGAATATTGATGCCACTGAGAGAATGTCTGATGAGAGAGGGCAGATACTGAATGCTTGAACAGCTGTGTAATTGAATCAAATTCATATTACATGATCATGAATTGAGCTCTTTGTTGTTTTCTCCATAATAGGCTATAGCAGAATATGGCCCGGTGAGAAGAAAGTAAAACAACAAAATTAAGCAAAACAAGAAACTAAGGGCCAGGTTTACTAAAAAGGGCAAACTAGTGTGAGCAACACAGTCTACCAAGAACAGTGCAAACTAGCGTCTGGTTTAAGATCTTTTGGGCGGTATTTAATGGTGCAGATACCAGTAAATTGACTAGTGCAAACCTTAGTAAATCACCTTGCATGATTAATTTAAATATTCTCCTCCCATACATTTTGCATCTGAAAGGGAAACTCCTACAAATGCATATGCAATAAGGTCAGCCACAAAAAAGCGGTAATTTTTCACTTTGCGTCTTATTTAACGCCAAAAGATTGTTCACGCTGGCGCAAACTGTTAATAAATCTGGCCCTAAGTCATTATAAAAAAAACAAGGTCAAGGTCATGCTGAATGTAAATGTGGGGGAAGGTGAAACTGTGTCAGATGGTTAACCTTATTCTTATCTTTTTTTAAAAGACTGTAAAACCCATTAAGCCTGGAGTAAAACAATCAAAGGAAATCAAAATTGTAATGAATTATTAATTGGCTGAATGTAAAGGCTTGTAGTCTTGTCCAATAGTCAAACCGTGGACAGGCTGAGTTTTAGAGATATGTGGTCCTGATGTGAGACAATCCAAAAGCAATCCATCAAAAAAATATGAATCTATTCAGGTTTTTCTTGTATCAATATCTGTGGTCTTTGGGGCAGGAAGTTCCTCTGACTGAACATTGCTATGTGAGCTGTTATGAGATATAATTGTTTGACTGATTGTATACAGTGTTACATAAAATGAAATTCAGCTCTGCAACAGCTACTGTATCATGACTTGTCTTCCAACAAACACAATAAAAAAAGAAAAAGTTGATGCTAAACTGTCTAAAACATAATAACAGTGTGGGAAAACTGTTACTCAAATATTGTATCAGGATCTGTGATTTTTGAATCCAACACAATGTAACACAACATAAAGCTTCTGATGTTTGATAGTGCTTTCATTGAAAGTGTTATGATATTCTGTATTATTTGTTGGTATGGAACTGCTACTGAGGTACAGATGAAATTAAGAAAAGTAGTAACAAGTAAGTAAATTGTTAGGGACTGCTAGCCTGGTTAAAACAAGACCATTCTCAGTAGTAACTGAGTTATGTCTGAAGTGTGAAGGACGCCATGTGTTAATGGGCCATTGCAGTTCCTGCTCCAGCCTACAGGAGCGCTGCTGAGTATGGATTTAAACACACACACACACACACACACACACACACACATGTAGGTCCCAACATGGTCAAAAATGTAACAAAATTCACCAGAGCGTTTTTAGCTGATTTTAACATGTTTTAAAGCATGACCAACAGGGGACTTGAAAAATGTCCCCACTTGGCTCGGCGGTCCCCTGTTGGTGAGTGTGTACGACACCAAGGTCCCCACTTACAGTAGATAGGTAGACGAGTACACACACACACACACACAGAGAGAGAGAGAGAGAGAGAGAGAGAGAGAGAGAGAGAGAGAGAGAGAGAGAGAGAGAGAGAGAGAGAGAGAGAGAGAGAGAGAGAGACTGAACTCATATTTTACTGTGAGCAGTCAGAGAGGGAATGGAGTGGAATGGTAAAATTATTACAATATACATCAACACAACTATAAAAAGTGCATCCTGTAAAATTATGGAAATACAAATTTAGCTGTTTTGAACTCCATTTGACTATTTGAGCTCCAATCCAGAAAATATATGCATGTTCCCAGAACTCAACAGTATCACGGACACTTTTCACTTACAATTTTAGTGTCTCGGTTATGTCACACATGTAGTTTAATTGTCAACAGAAAAGAGAGTCTCAGTCCAGAACGATCAACTTTACACCCTCGTAAATAAGAGTTTGATGGGCGTTTAATTAACTAGTAAATTAATGGATCACAGTGTGTAAATTTCAAGCTGATACATATGCATGATTTAATAAAGAACCTGCATGGATCAGTAAGAGCAGATGGACCTGAGATGGGCCTTATGTTGAGTGTGTGTGTGTTTGATTTATATTACATTGTGGGAACCAAATGTCCCCACAAGGATAGTAAAACCTGAGATCACCTCCATTGTGGGGACCAGCCAGCGGTCCCCACGAGGGAAATGGGTTAATAAACATACTAAATTATATTTGTTTGAAAATGTAAAAATGCAGAAAGTTTTCTGTGATGGGTAGGTTTAGGGGTAGGGTTAGTGTGAGGAGATAGAATATACAGTTTGTACAGTATAAAAACCATTAAGTCTATGGAGAGTCCCCACAAAGATAGTGAACCAGTGTGTGTGTGTGCGTGTGTGTTTATGTGTGTAACCCCTGCTTTGCATGTTTGTGAACATGCATAATGCAAAAGAATCATGCACCTTATTGCAATTTTATGAAGCCCTGATTTGCATTTTACTCCTGAAGACTTTGTGGATAAACACACACATAAAAACACACGCATGAATAGTTTCTCTCATCTTCTCACACAAACAGACAGGGCTGGAGAGAGGGAGGGAAAACAATATGTGTTCTCTCTACATGTTGTCAATTACAAACAACCACGCTTAATTTGATCGCATTATGTATGTTTTACATTGTGAATGTTTTCTCCTTTTACTTCTACATTTGTCCAATGCCTTGTTACCGCAGAACAGTGTGGGCACGTTTCCCACATAATAACAAACGAGAGACAAATTAATGTGACAAGTGCCGCTATTGTTCACAATGGCTAGCCTGCCAAGTTAGGCTTCAGTTTTTTTTCAACACTGAGTCCATCGGGGGTCTTTCTCAAGTTACTGCAAACACTGAATAAGGAACATTGGACCTAGAAACTGAACCAGACTTTTTTTTATTTATCAAAGGAGAAAAACATATAATAAAAGAGAGCTGTTTGGGCCAGGCTTACTATTTTAATCCCTAAGAATTAAACTTTAGCATACTTCTAAAAAGAATACTTATTACGGAAATGCTATACTTTAAAATAATACTTAAGCGTGCACTAAATGTGATGTTTTCAGAAATTTCATTGCTTGTTATTTAAAATGAAATGAAAATGTATTGCATACATTTAAAGAGCAGGCTACTGTACATCTTTATATGAAATTTCATAATTTTAGTACATTAAAAGTATATTGACTTTAAATGTGATATTAAATACCACACAACAGTTCAAATTAGAATCAAATACATGTGCTTTATGTTAGTCAAAACATCAAAAGTGTACTTCGAAGCATAACAAAAAAAATATTAAAACACAATGATATAAAATGTACTTTAAAGTTCAACTTTTAATTTATTATTACAAAGTGCATGTTTAAAGGTGTACATGTTATGAAACATCGTAATGAAAGTACTCTTTCAGTACACTTAAGTGGCCTTTTATTTCAATAAATTCTATTATCTGACAGTCCATACACCACATACATAAATAGGTATAGTAAACACTACAACTGCACATTCAATACAATTAAGCACACTTCTTTTTCACAAGGGTTGTGTCTGTATTTTGACACAAATACACAATGACAAAAAAGCTTTGGTTCAGATGGCTGGAGATGGATGGATTCAACCCATAATTTGACTGTATTGAGCTGCTGGTTTGTTTATCTACAGCACTATGCAGCATGCATTGCACAAATAAAATGGAATTATTGTATACTCAATTACTTCCAACAGTTCTCATTTGACATACATATACCTCCTTCACTCAAGCTTATCATTTGCTTATTATTGTGAGTTAGTATGGGCCAGTAATTCTCAGCCAATTACTAAGCTGTTGCATTGAGTTAGTTTAATTGACAGGCAGAGGACAGAAGCAGCAAGTATAGGCATTTTGATTTAATTTCCAGTCATTCCGGTAAAATCCTTGAATTGTTCCCCTGATTGACACATTCACAGCTCTGTATAATTGACCTTGCCACTAAATAAGTAGGCGAGCTGAGCGCTGAGACAGCAAAAACTGTTTTCTCTGAACATGTGAGGAAGGGAAAGGAATCCCTGTGGGACTTTTTCAAGGTCATGCACATGAGACCATTTATACGATGATGGTTTATGGGTTAAATTTGCTGAGACAAAAACACTGTGTGTTTAAGGTCTCCTTTAATGATCTGCAGAAGACAAGACAAGCTCGTTTTATATATTACATAGATTTTAGATTTTCATTTAGATTATAAATATTAAGAGAGAATATAGTACCGGTCAAAAGTTTGGAAACATTACTGTTTTTTAATGTTTTTGGAAGAAGTCTCTGCTTTTTTTCATGATTCATTGATGAATAAAAAGTTAAAAATAACAGCATTTATTCAAAACTATCACTTCTATCTCTTTTTTTGATCAATTTAACACATCCTTGCTGAATAGAATTATTAATTTCTTTTAAACATAAAGGACTGACCCCAAACTTTTGAACAGTATTGTTACAAAAGATTTATATTTTAAATAAATGTGTAAAAGTATCACAGGTTATATTAATCAGCACAACTGTGTCCAACATTGATAATAAGTCAGCATATTAGAATCATTGCTAAAGGATCATGTGACACTGAAGACTGAAGTAATGATGCTGCAAATTCAGCTTTGCATCACATAAATACATTATATTTTAAAGTATATTAAATTGTAATAATATTTCACAATATGACTGTTTTTTCTGTATTTTTTATCAAATAATTGCAGGCTTGATGAGCATAAGAGACTTCTTTCAAAAACATTAAAAATAGTAATGTTTCCAAACGTTTGACCTGTAGGCTAGCTATATATAGCCTATATCCACCCATTTTCAATTTTCAGCATGAAAGAGTGCATTGCAGCCTACATTATAACAATTCACTCAAAGCAGACATGACAGGGAAATTCCAGCATAAAAGGGAGGAATAGAAAAGAAAATGAGAAATAGAGTTCTTGTAGCCTGTCATTGCCTTTTTTTTTTTTTTTTTTTCTTTCAGAAAAGTCAGAAGAGACATCTTTTCCCGGGAGGTGTGTGCTCTTATTGGGAAACGCACAGCTAGACAGTATTTCAGTTCATCTGAGAGGAGTATAAGCATCTATCTACGTACATAACCAGTCACTGACGTATTCAATCCTCAGCAGACCCTGCATCGCAACGTCATCACTGATAGCCTAACCCACCAAAAACTAGAGCAAAGCTGATGCAGTGCTACACATACTGACACAGTTTCGCTGACATTTTACTGTTCTGGGTTGAAACGCTTCATTTAATTATGTTATAAATACAGCACGGAGTGAGAAACACGACGCGTAAACGCTCGCATTAAGCTAACTTTGTCGTGCGCAAGCAGTGTAGTTTCATTCATTATATCTGCAGTGCTCTCTGCTCCCGTGTAGTGTAAGGGGTGTTGTAGTACATTACACTGTGAAGGAGGAGTGCGAGGTAAAGGCAATGACCGGAAATAATCTTCTAGTGGAAGGCAAACACAAGACAAAAACACAGACGCACATACCCGTGAACGCTAGAGGCAGTAGCGTAATACAAGACGCATTCAGACTATAAAGCACTGGTTGCGTTACATAACGAGGATGCTCCGCAAACTTTCAGTTTTTTTACAGTCCCACAGTTAAATGATTCGCCTCGAATAGACTGCGTCAACATAACGAGGTCAAGTCATGGTGTAAAACGAAGTAGTAGCCTGGGCTATATGAGGATGGTCACGCGCATTGCTTATTCATTTTATGATGCGTCAGAGGAGAGATTCGAGATGATGCTTACTGACGTGATCTGGCTCGATCCCCTAATAATAAAATGCCAAATATAATACTGATAGTAACATAATTGAGATAAGGAATGTTATGTTAGGTGCAAATGGGTTTAAAACTTTTAGGCATAGCCTTATGCTCATTACAAAAACACAGCATTCTCACATAGGCTAATATTAACAATAGGAAATGACACTATAACACGGTGCACTTCACAATAGGCTAAGCTACAACGCATTCGATAGCAAAGCTAGACTTTGCAAAATCATAAGCGAAATGAACTCACTCTCAATAACGAACAAACTGCCGAAAAACTTGCGCCCCGTAGTCAGTAGCCTACTTGTTTTAACCACCCCAGTTGTTCCCCAAAAGAAACCAAGAATATTAAAATCAAAGACTATTCACGGTCATTTTATTCCGTATTATTTTAATAAAATATAACACTCATAGCGCTCTCCGACCGGCGCGCTCAGTGGGTTGCGATCCTCTGACAATTCTCAGACACCTTTGGATGTTCTAGAGGGGGGCGGAGCGGCGAAAAAGAGTAGACGTGATTGGTGCTCTCAGCTGTCAATCAGATACTTCCACCAATGAGCCCAATGAGCTGTTAAAAGAGGCGGATTCACAGGTACGCCGCCCCCCGAAGGTTGCACCGCCTATTATGTGTGTGCGCGTATTTTTTTCTTTCTATTTTTTTTTTTTGTAACCAAAGCTGGATGTGTAGGACGTCACATGTTGTTTTTCCTCTTCACTCCAGTCACTTAGCGATATGTGTTATTTACTGTTAAACCGCTCCTCACAGCGAACGCGCACTCCGCGCCGGGTACAGAAGAGAGTCTGACAGGATTATATCTGACTGACAGCACAAGTTAAGGAAAAGTGAGAGTTTTTCTTCAGAGCATATGAGAATGGCGAGTCCGCCGCCGACAGAAGGACAGCTGATTTCAAATATGACAGTGAAGAACAACAACCACGTTAAGAAATGCGGCTATCTGAAGAAACAGAAGCACGGACACAAGCGCTTTTTCGTGCTGAGGGAGCCGAGCGAGGGCTCTCGCGCCCGGCTGGAGTATTACGAGAGCGAGAAGAAATGGAAAAACAAGTCGGCTGCTAAACGGGTTATACATTTGGACTCGTGCTTGAACATCAACAAGAGAGCCGATGCCAAACACAAACACCTGATCGCCCTTTACACCAAGGACGAGTATTTTGCCGTGGCTGCCGAAAACGAGCAGGAACAGGAGGACTGGTACACTGTCTTAACGGATTTAATGAACGAGGGGAAAGTGAGCGACGGCTCCGCTTCTAATTCAGCGTCATCCCTCGTCGGCTTTGATGAGGCGAGCTACGGCGTGATAACGCCCGTCACCGCTACTTACAGGGAGGTTTGGCAGGTCAATTTGAAATCTAAAGGACTCGGACAGAGCAGAAACTTAACTGGCGTTTACAGGCTGTGTTTATCCAGCCGGACCATCAGCTTCGTGAAACTCAACACGGAGGTGGCGTCGGTGATTTTACAGCTAATGAACATTCGCCGATGCGGACACTCGGACAGCTTTTTCTTCATCGAGGTGGGCCGGTCCGCGTCGATCGGACCCGGCGAGTTGTGGATGCAAGCGGACGATTCGGTGGTGGCGCAAAACATTCACGAGACTATTTTGGAGGCGATGAAAGCAATGAAAGAGATGTCAGAGTTCCGCCCGCGCAGCAAAAGCCAGTCCTCGGGTACCAACCCCATATCTGTGCCCACCAGGCGGCACTTTAACAACCTCCCGCCGAGTCAGACTGGGCTGACACGGCGCTCGCGCACCGACAGCATGGCAGCGACGTCTCCCGTGACAAAACTGACGTCTTGTAGGATCCGCACGGCAAGCGAGGGTGATGGTACCGCAGGCAGCCCCATCAGCCCAGGCGTGAACAGGACACATTTGAGCCGCTCTAACACAGTGACAGCTCGCCCATGCAGGACATTTGAGTCATCAACCCTGCAGCATAGTAAATCCATGTGCATGCCTGTGTCTCACTCGCCTCCCTCAGCTGCCAGCCCTGTCAGCCTGTCAGGCCCTCGCCCCTCCAGCTGCACCGCCTCCATTTCAGGCTCCCCCAGCGACGCTGGCTTTATTTCTTGCGATGAGTGCGGCTCCAGCCCGGGTGATATCCGGCACCTTTTTGCAGCAAACCGAAGCAACACACCCGAGTCGCTTGCTGGCACGCCCCCCTCACACGAGGGCAGCAACCTGTATGGATATATGATCATGGAAAGGCCAAACAGTTGTGGACGGCGAAGTGTCCGGGCGGCAGGCGAGGAGAGCGTAGGAGATCTGGAGAAAGCCTACAGGAAGAGGACACACTCTCTCACCATGCCTTACCAGAAGAGGGTGCCATCACAAGTGTCCTCTGCTTCGCTGGACGAGTACACGCTCATGAGAGCCACGCACACAGGCCATTCGGGGCGCAGCTCTCACACCGCATCTCCAAAGCTCACATACCCTGAAGATTATGGGGACATTGAAATCGGATCGTTACTGAAAAGTTCCAACGGTAATCTGGGCGACTGTGGCTACATGCCGATGACACCAGGTGTGTCTCCACAAGGGGGGAAGACTGACAACTACATGCCCATGAGCCCAATGTGCGTTTCGGCTCCAAAGCAGATAATCAACCCCAGGACGCACCCCCTCACTATTGCGAATGGTTACAGAACCAATTCCCCCAGCAGTTGTTCTCTGGATGACAGCGGCTACATGAGGATGCTGTGCGGCTCTAAATTCTCAATCGACAGCTCAGATGGGAAACTGTCTAATGGTGAGTACCTCAACATGTCCCCTGTAGATTCAGTCACACCACCAGACTACTACCTGAGCCCAGAGTCTCCATGTCTCAGACAGCTTCACTTGTTTAACTCTTTGACCCGCTGTCATAAGCCCCAGCAGACGCTAAAGGATGCTGACAATGATCAGTATGTTGTCATGAATCCTCAGAGTCACAGGATAATAGAGGAATCAGTAAAAACAGCATCCCCCCCTGCCCCATCTCCTCTAAGACAGAGCCGCACGGATAACTTCATCCTCCTGCACAGGATAAGCCGTCCCACCCGCCTCTCCCTTGACACGCTCCGGACATTACCCAGTATGAACGAGCATCCCCTCCCCTCTGAGCCAAAAAGCCCTGGCGAGTACATAAACATAGACTTTGGACATGTTGCTGAAAGTTGCACTCCGCCCTCCATTACTTCCTCCGAGAGCTCAGCCTCATCCCTCGGATCATCTTCAGATCAGAGGACATCCCCCCTTCCTGATTACATGAACATAGATGTGAGTTCTCAGTCACCCAAATCTGGAACTGCCGCTCCGTCGAATGGTTTGGAGCCTTTGCCGGATCTCACGTCCTGTCCCACCCACCCTAAAGGAGAGGAGAAAGATGAAAGGTACCACCTCACAGCACAGGTGGCACCAGTGGGCCCAGTTGATAAAGCTAAAGATGATTACACAGAGATGACGTTCGGCGTGCCAGTTTCCCCTCCTGTCTCGCAGCCCTCAGAAGGTGGGCAGAACATCAGCCCATCCTCCTGCATGAAGAGGCTGACTGTGGATGAGACTGTGGGAGTGCCTGGCGTTGAAGGATTCCTGCTGCATGGTGCCACTTTGGCCTTGGTGGATCCCGACCGGGGTGCCAAAGTGATCCGTGCCGACCCCCAGGGACGCAGACGGCACAGTTCAGAGACATTCTCCTCAACCACCACCGTAACACCAGTTTTTCCCTCCTTCGCACACGACGCCAGGCGGCACGGTTCAGCCTCTGTGGAGAACGTGTCTGTTTCTGTGAGGAACAGCGAAGGATCGGATGAAGAGTACAACAGTCCCATGTGCAGGGAGACATCGGCCGGCTTTCAGAATGGACTTAACTACATTGCCTTAAACTTGATGGATGGAGGACTTGCCAGCTGTGATTCGCTTGTCCGGTTCAAACCTGCCAGCTGCTGTAAAGAGGGCATCAATGGAATACATGCCAGTCCGTATGCCAGCCTTGGGTTCAAGGAGACGGCAACAACAGTAACAGGTAAGCTGAATTCATAAAAGACATAACTGGTGATGTTCAAACTCACAACCTTCATTAGTTAATGTTTACACTCATTCACTTAATTTCTTTCAAATGCTGTGCTCTGAAATGTTAGAATTATTTAGCTGTGTTAACGCACTACAATATGAGATGACGCATTATTTTTGCAACAATAACAACTGCATATTACTTGTGCACCAGATTAGCATGCCACGTGACAAATTTCCCTCTTATGTGAGAGAGCTAATTGAGCACCTTGAGTGTCAGAATGATGGAAATGCCTCTTTAAAAGCTGTGGCGCAGTTTTTATTCTCAGTGACTGATCGCTTCACCCGTGCCTGCAGGGGTGTTTGGGATGAAAACAGCTCAGTTGAAGGTTTTTATTCATTCTTACTGGAGCTCCCTATTGATATTATTTTGTCAGTAGTGTAAGGATGACTGTGGGATGCGGTCAGTTTGAGAGGATGTAAATGTGAAAAAGAGAGATAATGTCAATAATTTAGCAAAAGAAGAAACATTCCCAATATTTGCATCATACTTTGTCTAATTCTCTGAATCAGAATTAGTCATTATGTTGTACTTGAGTGAACAGTAGCCCAGATAAAAACAAGTGAGTCAGTTGTTTATCAGTTTTCAGGTGGAGGGTTTCAGGGCTGGAATGCAGAATGTGTGCAAAGGTCGTCCAGAGAGGTTAACGCCGGCTTGTTTTTCCAACCTGCCAGGTTTCTTTTAAGGAACGACCCACCTTTTGTTTTTCGGAGTGACTTGAAAAACAAAGTTGTTTGTGTAGCACAGAGATAAAATGTATGGGCTGACAGACACAGATATGGACTCACGTGGAAGTCACACACTGAAATGAGTAGTAAGATAGGAGGTGTTGTTGTTAAGCGTAACTTTGTTTGAGTGGGGTTGTGTGAAGGTTGTATAAGTGTTTAAAAAAGGAGTATGCTACACTTTAGTGAGACCCTTGCACTGAAAAAAAAGTCAAGGTGAAGGACTGCACTTAAAGGACAGAGCGACTTGTCTGATGAATGACACTTCACAAAGAGTCTAGAAGCAGAAGCCTCTTAAAACAACACACATACACACCATATAAGGCAAATAGACGGCATCCGGAGCTCAATTATGATCTCTAGGGTGTGTGAGTGTTTGTGCTGGCGGAGCAGGTGTTTCTGCAGTTCTCTGTTTACCTCCACAAGAAGACAGAACAGAAAGACATAGCCGCAGGCCACGGAAGCCCTAAAACAGTGGGAGGAGACCACAAAGAAAACTCGCAGAAACATCGGCACACACTCACTAGAGCTCAGACATCCAAGCCCTGTGATTGGTTACAGACAGCATTCCACCAAAACAAAAGATGAGCCACAGAGACAGAACACAGAGCTCTTATTTGTGTCGAATGGCCCGATAGTCTTCTGATAGGGAACTTGCGCCGGTACGGGACCCATTGAGCAGAGACGAGAGCACGGATAGGCTGCGCTCTGTTTACTATGCCAACGTCTGTAATGCCACATTTCACTCCATCCCTCCTCCCGTCACTTTTTACACACTGATTTGAATAGTACATTTGTGAATGGGAAGCAGACACATACTTTGGCAAACATAACTACATATTTACACAGTGTGCAGGATGTTTGACTGAGGTTTATGACGGAGCCTCATCATTTTGGGCCGATTGTTTTTTGTCACACTCTGTCGTTTTAAATTCAGCATTTTTCACATCTGCATCCTTACGGAGTCATTGAACATCAAAATACTCCAGCTGTGCGTTGTAAACTAAATAGGTCCCCTCTGACCTGGCCTTGACGGCTATAGAGTGGGGCATAAAGAGCTCTGAAGGCATTGAAGCTTTCGCCTACCTTTTATTTCGTTAGATTGGATTCTTTCCATTTCTTCCCTACATAATAGCACTAGAGGAAAGAGTAAACACCGTCTTATTAGAAATGTACCATTAGCACATCTCAGAGAGCTGTGTGTGTGTCTGTGAGGGGCTTCCAGAGAATCATCCCTCCTGAGAATAGTGTGTGTGAGGGGCCGGGCCAGCAGATGGTGGGGGCCAGGGTCGTGCACCTGCCATTCCAAGCAGTGCACAGTGGTTATCAGGCCCATCAGAGCCCTGACAATACACTAATGATTAGCGGCCATCTGCTGCCCCACACAACAGCCCAGAGAGAGATATAGGGAGATACAGTCAGATAACCAGCAAAAACAGTTGGCACAATCTTGAAATAAAAGTGAAATCTCTTTTTTGTTGCAGACACACTGAGCCCCGCCCTTTCCCGCTTTGATAGACTTGATTTAATTGAAAGGTACAGCAGTGAAATAAAGATTGTGTCTATCAATTTGCCTGCTTTTATTTCTAGAGAAAAGACTCAGATGGCCATCCCCCATCACAACACTCACCTATTCCTTTGAATCCTAGTCTATTATCATACTATCTTTCTCTCTTCCATCATAAAACATTTTGTTTAATATATCCTCTGATTATTATTTTTTATATTTGAAGGACTATTTTCATTTCTTCCTTTCTGTCTATCAGCAATCATCAGTCTGACTCTGCCTTCCCATCCCCTCTCATCATGTCCTCTTTCACCTCTTAGTCTGTTGTTGTTGTCTCTGTAAGTATCTGCTATCGTTGCAGATTTTATAGTGTTAAACACATCCAAGATGTTCTGTGAAACGCTCTCACTGCTTCCCAATTTTAGCAGCACAGATAAGGCGGATTACATGCTGCCACAGATTAGACATTGTTGAGCAGCTTTGTTTGTTGACCAAGTAAATGACACACACAGCTGAATTTCACCCAAGGGTTATATTTCAAAATTGACAGAATGAAATAATAAATTATACTTGGCTTTATAGAAAATTAAGACTATTTTTTTATTATTATTATTATTATATATATATATATATATTTTTTATTGTGACATTATTTCCATGACAAAAACCTTCTCCCCCAGAAATATTGTAATAGTAAAAACAAAAACATCTCTCTCTCTCTCTCTCTCTCTCTCTCTCTCTCTCTCTCTCTCTCTCTCTCTCTCTCTCTCTCTCTCTCTCTCTCTCTCTCTCTCTCTCTCTCTCTCTCTCTCTCTCTCTCTCACACACACACACGCACACATAGTACATTTATCACTTTCTGTCATTTATGTGTATTTGTGTAAAGTATATATTATCTATAACATATGTTAATGCTATATGTTAACATCCTATAAATGTAACATTCCGTGTGTGTGTGTTTAGCATGTGGCAAAGAGTAGGATGTGGCTGGAAAATATCATTTGAAATCTGCATAGGATGCTCTTTAAGTGCACGTGCCGTGTGTGGGAATAATTGCATGGCATGTGGGCTGATTCTGAATGAATGCTCCTTTTCTTCCCCTGCTGAGCTAAGTCATCTGAGTGTGTGTGTGTGTGGAGCAGAATATGTAGTGATGCTTTACTCTCATCAAGTGAATTTAAATGGCTCCTTGGGTATTTGGATTTGTTTAAAGGAGGATGACTGTGAAATATGCACACACTTTCTTATTCATGGACTGGAGGTTATTTCCATATGTCCACTGAGCTCTGTTGGCTTAGTTGGCTGTAGTGTTATGAGATTAGAACGTGACATTTACACATGAAGATCATCACGCCACGCATACAGTGTAACCTTTTGCCCTGCCCCTCTTCCCATAGCTGAGGATGACTGTCTGAGTCTCCGTTTCTGTAAAGTTACAGTTTACAATTTGAAATTGTGCCGAGAGCTGTTGAAATTAGCTTCATCTCATCTGTTATATATATATATATATATATATATATATATATATATATATATATATATATATATATATATATATATAATCACTTTTAGTGTGGCATTATTAGTAATAAATATTTTTGTTTTTGGATTCATTAACAATTTATTAGGAATCTTAAAAATGAATATATGGTTGTTTGTTAAGCTGTGGCTTAGCAGTTGATTGAGCCATGAGAAAGAGACAATTACATTTATTTGAGAGAGTGAATCCCTTCAATTTAAATTTTGTGTGCCCATATACGTCCCTCCTGCTCCCTCAAACTCTCACCGAATTGCTACAAATCGCTGACAGTGTGAAAATCCCTAAAGGGAGTGACATTGGAAGATCCTACTGAGTGAGGATGAACAGAAACAGTGTTATTTCTACCCCACGGGTTCAAACTGATACTCCCCTTCTATGATATATGAGACTAGCGTAGATAAATAAATTAGTAACACTAGCACATGTTTACAGTACAGTCAGTCACTTTTTCTCTCTACTGTTAATGTGTGTGTGTGTGTGTGTGTGTGTGTGAGAGAGAGAGAGAGAGAGAGAGAGAGAGAGAGAGAGAGAGAGAGAGAGAGAGAGAGAGAGAGAGAGAGAGAGAGAGAGAGAGAGAGAGGAGGGGGGGATAGAGAGAGAGAGAGAGAGAGAGAGAGAGAGAGAGAGAGAGAGAGAGAGAGAGAGAGAGAGAGAGAGAGAGAGAGAGAGAGAGAGAGAGAACAGTTGTGTGTTATACTTATATGTGTGTGAGAACACCAGACTGTTCCTGGCTCGGCTGCAGGGGGGCTAAATTTAACCTGTGTGAAATAAATAAATAATGAGTCGCAGGACAAATGTGTGTGTGTGGAGAGGGGATATTTTTTTACGGATGGGGGCAGCGGGTTCACAAGATTTTTTACTTGAACCAGCGTGGTCCAGATTACAGCTGCTTTAAATACCTGTGCTGATTTCTCACACAGGCACAGAAACCACAGTTTTAACACCGTAAAAAAATGTTAAGGAAGCAATATGTTGCACTAAGCTTAGATCTGAAGACTTGATTGATTACACTGAGAGACAACACAAGAGGGAGAGAGATGGGGGAGGGAATTCGGGGTCAGCGGGTCCGATAAGACCTCACACTTCTGGTCTCCATCTGCTCTTACTGATATTTGAATTTGAGCATATTTACAATTAGCTTTGATATTTATTGATTTATATTTACTCATTGAGATTGTAAGAAGCAGCGTTTCCTACATAATTATGATTTTGGTAATATTTAAAATGATTAAATTATTGAAAATGTTGCCTTGCCATCTAATTTCTTAGCATAAAATAAACATAATTTATTTTGAATGTGGCGCTGTAGACAGTAGTGAATGCAGGACGCAGTTAATAAAGTTAGTTCAGGTCAGCATTTGACAGATAAAACTTTTAAAGTTCCTCCCTCTGCTCATTCATCAGTCTCCGTCTCTGTTGAGTGCTTGTCCCATGACCTCACTGCTTTTTCTTTCCCCCTCATTCATTGGCGCTGCTTTTTTTCTGCCTTTCCGGATCGGAATGGGACATCCATGGAATTGCCAAGCTTCCTCTTGCTTAATTAGCTCTGTGAAATTCAAGCTGGCTTCTGACCTCCACACATACACATACACTACATGACTCCGGATCTGTGGCATCAGTGTGAATGTGAGAATCAGCGAGACGGGAAAAGAGATCTCTGTCTGTTTCGAGTCTATTTATACACATGACGAAATCAGACCACCCGAAACGGTACTCTGAAGGTGATGATGCACAGGGCAACTTTTTGAGCAATGTTGCTGGGCAATGAAAGGCAACCAGATGAGACACAAAGCCCACAACCAATCTGAATTATCCAGGTAGAAATGTATTGCCCATTTTCAATGGGAAAGACAATCCCAACAATCGCTCGGCAAGATTGCCCAGTTGCCCTGCGTATCATCGCCTTAAAAGTCTGAGTACGAGCAGCCAAGCTCAAGTTCACATCAAGGTTTCCACTACACTGTCATCATGTAAGAGTTTACGCTAATGTTTCTGTAGTCAATACAGCATCTTTGTTTTAGTGGTGGTGTCTTTGAAGCACTTAGCAGTGTGGTGACCGTAAAGTAGGTCAGGTCATATAATGTCATTGTCCACTTAATGGTGACATTAAGCTGGACACACATGGCTGCTTTCATTGGGCCAAACTTATAAAACTCAAAATATGTGTTGTACTTTTTTTGATTCACTAAAAAGAATCAGCCGATAAGAGTCAGTTGTTTGTGAATCGGACTACACTTGTTTTGCTGTATGTTTTTAATTCACTAAAAAAAGAATTGGCTCATAAGAGTCATTTGTTTGTGAATCAGACATTTTTGCAGAGATATTTTCAAAGTAAAAGAATAATCTTGGGACTTTAAATTCACCAAGAAATCAAAATGGACAATTCAGATTTTTTTATGGAATATTGCAGTGTTTATTATATATATATTTTTTTTCATGTTCCCTCGTAATATTTCATCAAAATAACTCCCCCTCCCTCTTGAAACGACATCAGTTCTCTTCTCTGATGACGTTTACTAGCATGATGGCAGGTAAACCTGTCAATCATATGAGATCACAGCAATAGCAAACCACAACCATCCAACCAATTCCAGATGGAAAAAATCAAGTCCCGCCCTTCATTTTTTTCTTGTTTGAGTAGTCGTTTCAATCGGTTATACGTCCCAATAGGGAAGAAAACACAACTTCTGTTGACTTTACTCTAAGGAAAGAACCTTAATGTACATTAATGCTGTTGTTACTCTTGTAGATATGGGTTTGTCATTGGTGTTTGGCTGTGGGATTTTTTTTTTATTTTTTTTTTTTCATCAGGGTGAGTGAAACGTGTTTTCTGCTGTTTTTCCCACAGTCGGTCTAGTTAAAAGGACAACAGGAAAGCACCTACTCCCCTTTCTCTTTCTCTTTCTTCACTAGTTGGCCGTGAGCAAACAGATCTGTCAGCACTTAACTGCAAGAGTAATACTTCGTAATACCACACAGAGGGAGGTATCAAAGAGCAAGAAAAGATGAGGCACTTTACGAGCGTGAAAGCTTGACCTCTCGCTGGCCCTTCCTCCCTTACTTTACCCAGCTCTCTGTGAGAGAATGCATCCCTACTGACGTTCATGGGAATTACTTCCATCCTTGTCAGAGTGGATGTTGTGATATCGGACTCACATGCGGAAGTGTTCGGAATGTGTGCGGGCAGTTCAGATAATGGGAGCGATTATGGTGTGCAATATAGCCGATGGCTGTGAATTAAGGGTTTGTTAAGTGTGTGTGAGAGCGAGTCTTGCTCTATGAAAACAGCTCTTGTTCTAGGCGGATGAAAAGCAGGAGGAGGAGATTGGAGGGGGAGGGGGCTAGCGCTAGCGCTAGCACGGCCTGAGAGGACAGAACCACGAAAGGGTTTGTGTTAGCAGAGACTTCCGCCCAGTGTGAGGCCTACATGCAAATGAAACCTCACAAACAAGTACAGCGGGTGAGAGGTCAGGATAGCGATCTAGTCTCGTAAACAGAACCCAGACACCAGCGAGAGACAGAAGCAAATTGTCAAATGACACTAACATTTACACGTCAAACGTAAAGCTGATGTGTGTAATTTATTTTCTCTTGTATGAGAACGTACACACAGTTGCTGTGTTACACATCTGTGCTGATCTGATTATTGTTGCACACAATCAATTGTGTCATATCTTGCTATGTTTCATGTACAGTTAAACAGGAGGAACTCCACTGTTCTGCATTTAGCTGTTTATGAGCACCAGAAAGCACGTGGTTTTAAAGTTTGTGAGACCAAACGCCCCAAAATATGATCTTGCCAGGAACCAGCTTTCTAAAATTGCGTGGTCTATAAAGACCCATTAATACAGTGAGAGAAAAATATTAAGCATCATATTGTAAAGTCAACAAGGTGTTTCCATAATTAAATATGGTTTAAATTGACATTAAACCAAAGCCATAGCAAATGGTTAACATATCTGGAGAATATTTACTTTAAGTATTTACATCATTTTATTATTTTTTTCTGACAGTTTTAACAGTGATCAGTGCAAACCCTGGTAGCAACATAGTGTCGGCCCAGATCTGGCCCACATCTGGTACTTGTTGAATCCACAAGATCTGGGCCGATACTATGTTGCTGTCTGGGAACTCTCTTTTTTGCGTAAAAAAAAACACTGTCAGGATTTACTAAAGACACTCTTTTTTTTTTGCGGCTGACCTTATTGCATATGCATTTGTAAGAGTTTCCCTTTCAGATGTAAAATTTATGGGGGGAGAATATTTAAATAAATCACGCAATGTGATTTAATGGCATTTGCGCCATTATTTAATGCCAAAAAAGCATGTCTTGCCCACTTTGCCCTTTTTAGCAAATTAGACTTCAATATTTAAATAGCATGGATATTGCTGAACATCTAAGGCTGTGTTGTGTGTCAGTGTATGGCCGGCTCTTGTGCTCTTTCCGTCAGCTGCACAGAGCTAAATGTCAGCGAGTGTTTCCCATAGTCTGTCTCTGAGCACCTGCCACTTCTGTTGCTCGTAGCAAAAGAGCGCGCATTCCTTACTTGGTAAAGGAGAGCACAAGAACAGCAGCGAGAACGAGACAGAGGGAGTGTGTAACCTTTTATCCCCCGCTAGCCAGTTTCATTCCTCATGTATAAATCACATACGAATGGTAATGGAAAAACACACGCCTCTCAGTGAAAAGGGAAGATTTTTCCAGACAAAGCACAGAGGAATATGATAGTAGTTCAGAAAAATGCCGTAACATTAGCGAATGCCCATAAAAGGCTGCTGTGTTGCGCGACGTCAGCGTGATCACGTTGATCTCGGGGAACAGTGTGTTTTATTGGTTTGTGTTGCTTTCTTTCTCTGTCTTTATAGACATCACATTAATGTGCTTCTTTTTCTCTCTTGTTTCTTGCAGACTAAACAGAGCCAGTCTTCTCATAAAGGCTCCGTTGTCCACGTCGAGAGCAAGGGACGAGAGAAGGAGAGGAGGCGCTCGTGTGGACAGATGGACCACGTTGCTGCTGAACCAGGCCTCCGCTGATCTTTGACCTCCCGAATGCATTCGAACGGCCGTCGTCACGGCAACACAGACACTTGACCCCAGCGCGAGGCACGACGAAGACTCGCAGACACAGAGGCGGGACTTCCTGTCCATCTGTCACTCACTACAATCTCTTCAATGTTTGTGTTACGGACCTTTTTCCACTGGTTTTGTTTCGAGCTCTGGACTTCGAGTGGCCAGTGTCCCTCAACCCCCTAAAACCTGTGAACCAAAACATCTGATCTGCACACGCACGCATACACCCGTCGCACTTATTTATTTCCCCCGCGTGTGGCGGCACGAGTGCGTGTGCGCGCACGGGTGGTTGCAACACTGCACAGAGGTGGCATTTCAGAAATTGACTCAACAATTCGAAATCAGACACACACACAAAAAAGCAGTCACTTGAAAACCCTACCTCAGAACGAGCCAGGTTATGACTTACAAAAATCTATATATTGAGAAATTAATTTATTTTTCCAAGTGAATGTTTTCGTAAAAACACCAATCCAAAGCCTTACTGACTGTACTGTCAAACAGTGTTTCCTGGAGGACCTGCGTATACACTCACAAGAGTATCAAAGATTACTGTTTGCCATGATAACTGAATGTCTTGCAGTGCAGCGGAGGAAGTTCCTGCGCTGCAATCAAAGATCTATTAATGTTATTTTGCATTCTACACAGATATTTAAAGGATTTTAATGAAATAATATTTATCTGAGCTGGTAAAGGACCGGGCCTTCCGCCCGCAAACCCGCATATATGCAAAGCAGGCTTCCGTAAAGGACGAGTTATTAGTTTTGGAACGAAGCCACACGCGATTAACACACGCTAGATGAATGATGTCGTGCGCCTCAGGTCAGAGAGAGGAGCATCTCTCTCGCCAAGCCTAGGCATGCTAGCACACCGTCTTTAAACCTTAACAGCCCAGAAGGCTCTGCGGACTTGCCCCCTCTCACTGCTCTGAACACACAGGCTTCCCTTTGCCTTACATACACACCCGTCGCCGTTCCAGAGAGTGATAGATTTAGGGACGTCTCAGAAGGCCTGACACCATTAATGCTGCTCCCTACTGTCAGACAGGGATAGACTCGTCAGAACCAATGCTTTGTCTTGCACTTACAAACTCCTTAGATTGTAACACAAGACACTTTTGAATGTAGAGTATTCCGGAGATCTCCACAGGAGACGAAACGCACGGCCTAAACATCCACAGACAGACTGATACCGAGGCAGAGTTGTTCAGATCGACTTGTACAACACACACACACACACACAACTTGACTTAAGTATATGAAAAAGTTTGCCTAGAAAGCTGTACATAATGTAGAAAGAGATTGCAACTGACATTTTTAAGTTAAAGATTATAACTTATTTCTTTTTGTATGTATATATATACGGTACGTGTTTGAATGAATTTCCCCCCAAACAACTAAAGCACTAATGAAGGTACATGCCAAAGGCTGAACTTTGGGCCTGGCGTTTTTCTTTTCTAATTCTTCAGTACGTTTGTAAAAGTATGTACACTGTACGATAGATGCCACTTCAAGGATATTTGATAATGCTATAATATAAAAAAAAAGAAAAGGAAAAAAAAAGAATTCTTTGAATAATGCTTGATATTACAAAAATAGGTACAAATCCACAAATGGCATATGCAATATTTACATTTTTTTAAAGATTAGTTTACAGAAAGGAACCAAATGTATAAATACTGTGTTAATATATTTAAAACCATAAGAAAGTTTTTTGCTGTACAAATTTTTCTGCCAACTTTAAATGGAAAAGTGTTTTTTTTTTTCTTCTTCTTCTTATACTTCATCTTTGCTATTGAATCCTAACAGTAATTTCAACAGTGTTCTTTTGCGAATGCTGTTTCACAGTATGGAAATCTTTAATATTTCAATGCCTGAGCAAGTTTTTTTTTTTTCTTTTTTTTTTTTTTGTGTCTTCCATTGTATATACTTCATATTCTTTGCATTGTGATGCTACTTAGAAATGATAATTTAAACTTAGTGTAATTAGCATTGCTTTAGAAACTGTATTGATTCTGAATAGCCACATGCAATAAAAAGTAACATTATTTAAGAAGCTCAGTCTCTCTTCTCACGTCTCTTTCATAGCTTACAAATGGCACTATACTTGTGTGACTTCCTGAGAGCAACCTGGCTCAGCCAGACAGCAGATGTCTTCATTCATCATCTGAGTACCTTCACGTCACACACTAACACTCTCAACACATTCAGCTTAAGCGATGTAACTTTCAAGGAGTCTGTGAGCTTAATTGAAACGCAGACTAAACAAATAGCCTGAGTTCATGAAGACACTCATAATAGCTTCAGTCTGATCCACTGCCTGACCCAGAATACATAAAGGGATTATGAATTTTCACGCCCAAAGCCATATGATGAAGGATTATTAATTCTCAGGCCCCTGCTAATTAAAATGGTAATTAAGTCTAGGGGTAAGATGGAATTGCACAGTCTGGTCAGTGCCAGCAGGGTGGGGGTTGGCGGTGGGCGACTAAAGGATCAAAATGAACAGGTCTGGGATCTGTACTGCGCCGCCTCAGCAGATGCAAGGGTTCCTGGGTTCACTCTGCCTATACTCTCTGTGTCAGGACTCCCTGATATGTTCGGTCAGCATGTCCTGACTGATGAGTTCATTTGAATTCATAGTGTTTACACGTGACATCACAGCGTTATAGGAAGGCCCACATGGAGGGCTTTAATTACAACAAGGCTTTACTTAATTGCCTGGCAGTTATTTTTCCCAGGTTTGTACTACAAATGTAGTTAGAGAGTAATACTAAAATACCAAAAGACCTTGTTGATGATGCATATATACAGGCGTGCAGATAAACCCAGAATTTAAATGCAACGCAGTTCCTCATAAGCGTTTATCCATTGAAAATCATTATAAAGACAACGCTTAACCATTTGGCACGTTGCACTCATATTCTGGGCTCATCTGCTCACCCATATAGACTATGCATCATTAATAAGATGTAGCCTATATTGAATTTGGTCTTTGAATATCACTGTTTTAGCACATTACGGCACTTTAAGTGTTTTTCACATCAAAATATAATATCTAAATATTCAAGGCTTGAAACAAATGGAAAAATTGACAGGCCTGTGCTGCAGTTCTATGGACATTTTGCCCTCCAGGTCTCCATGCCAGTCACATGACTGAAAGCTTTGACGTTTCTCACGAACGTCTGCCTCGCAACTTCAGAATTCACTTTTCTGACATACTGTGTGTGTGTGTTTGTGTGATGACACCATGAGCTGTTAGAGAGTCCCTGTAAGAAACGGCTTTCCTCAACACGCTGACAATCCCATCATCCATCACAGCCCTCGTCAGCTACAAACAGCTCGTTTGGACCAATTAAGCACGCTAATTGATCTTATTAAATAATAAAAAGGCAATGGATGATTGAAATTACCCCGTAGACGGGGGAATGGATTCTCCGACTTGATGAAGGAGAACTGACAGTGTTTACTATAAATACTGCGACACATTATATTATACAAAAACATTTGAATCCCAAGTTCAAGATTTACAAGCTCAAACACACATTACAGAGTAATGCTATAGGAATATTTCCATTATGCTCTAAAGTAAGATACATAACAGGCTGCTCCAAGGAGACGGTCCCTATATATATATATATATATATATATATATATATATATATATATATATATATATATATATATATATATATATATATATATATATATGTGTGTGTGTGTGTGTATATATATAGTGTCACACTTAAGTTTAGGGTTCAATTCTCACTATTAATTACTTATTTTGCCTCAATAAACTCGTAATTACTGCTTATTAATGGTTTGTCAGGTAGTTGTTAAGTTTAGGTATTGGGTAGGATTAAGGCATGTAGATTATGGTCATGCAGAATAAGGCATTAATATGTGCTTTTATAAGTACTAATAAACAGCCAATATCATATTAATATGCTTGCTAATAAGCAACTAGTTAATAGTGAGAACTGGACCTTAATCTAAAGCGTTACCAAGAATTTTAATGGAATAACTACATATTAAAAAAAAAATAAAAAATCTTTTAATTCATATATTTTTGTGCTATAACAGCATACACATCTGTCAATTAAATTCGTCTGTAAAAGTATTGATCAAATATGTTCCATTTTACAGACAGAAAAATCTCAGAAAAATAAATATTGGACATCTCAAAAGAGAAATTCTTCCAAAGTGTGGTCATACTTTTTCCTTTTCCTATAAAACCCCCAGACTGTAAACCCTTTTAAAGCACCACTGAGGGCTCTTGTCAGAATGTCCTGGGGTCAAATCTATACGACTCATTAAAGTAACTATGCTGATCTAGGGTCATTTTCAGTTGCATATTATATCCCTATGCCGGTTATATTGGAGCCCATGCTGATACTGCTGTGTAATGAGGTTTAATAAAGAGAGAGAGAGAGAGAGAGAGAGAGAGAGAGAGAGAGAGAGAGAGAGAGAGAGAGAGAGAGAAGCCATCTGAGGGTTAAACTAATCATGTTAAATGTATGAGACATGCTAAAGTGCAACATATTAGTTGGACATTATTTGGTTAGACTTAGTCCCAAAATGACCATATGTACTACACTGTACCCTAGAGGGACTGGAAGAGCTAATGGTGCAGAAGGAATCGAGGTTTCTGAGCACTTGTGTTAAAATATAGCTGTGTGTGTACTGTGTAGGCTATGTGTGTAGTGTGTTGCTCTATACTCCTGCTTCACTTAAAGGTCACATGGTTTCACAGCCTGAACTTTTGGCCAGAATTGCATAGAGCTCAAACTGGCCTGTTCCAGCTTATGTGGACATTATGCAGTACTCGAGGTTTAAGTGTTAAGCGATGCAGTGAAACGCTCTCAGCTGCTCTCAGACCTTCCAAGAAGTTAACCTGTCTAAACCAGTTTTTATGGTCACAGTTTTGATACACTGCCATTTTTATCAGAATACTCATGGCATGAAACAGTGTGGGCAGTGGAAGGTATAACAGAACATTTATGTTCCTTCAACATGCACAGACATTTGTGATTTTTGTCTTGAAATGATCATTGTAGTAATACATGTTTGTAATGTACTATATTTTAAAGATTCAAACTTTTGTAACTAGTATTACAATTGCCATCAACTTCAGCTAGAGTGTTAGCAACATGCTATGCTAACTTTTTACTGCCTAACAATGTATGTTTAAAATCAAAGGCTAATGCTTTAAAAACAGCAGAAGAAAATAATTGACAGAGAGTGACTCTATTGAGCACGTGCTGAATTAAGTCGAAATCCAGTCATTTTAATATATAAAAAAATTGTGTGAGGGTGAAATGTTTCCAGATTTCGCAACGGGTTCAAGTTGGTTCACACGGAATTTCCGCACGGACCAACTGAAAACTGACTATTTTCGCCTGAAAATTTCCTCACTAATCCAGTGCATTTGTTCAAAACATTAAAGACCTTTTTTTTCCTCATTTAATGTTCTCTGAGACATATGAAAGTCATAGCATGTGTTGCTCAGTAATTGTGCTGGTGTTTTCCATGGTGAGGTATTTCAGCTGATTCATGTTGTTTGCCTGTTAAAGGACTTTCAGCATTGCGTAAGTGCTAGAATATTGGGTTTTTTTCTGCTTCTGTTGTGAAGGCAGGCTCAGCGGAGGGATTAGTCCTCTCCCACCCTCCCTCTCTCGCTCTTGCTATGTCTCTCGCTTGCTTTCTGCTACTTTGCAGGCCAGATCTGACCTGCAGAGACTCGCCAGACAGACAGATGAACTATCAAAGACACCCTCGTTCACTGTCTGTCTCCTTTGCTCTGTCCGTCTATCTGTCTGGCAAACAGATGCCGATAAAAGCCGGGCAGAGTAATAGGGTTGCTCCATACACACATGCGATGAACAAAGACAGCACGAGATGTGCAAAGAGCTCATGAGACTGAAAACAGACAAACACAAACACCTGAGCACACCTGGGATGACTCACTATCAACTTGGCCGACATTCAGGGGTGAGATCATGGTCCCCTCCCCCCCTCTCTTTTTCCTCTTTTGCCTCTTTTGCCTTTGTTGTTGTTCCCAGAACTCTGTGGAGCAGAAGGGAGGGGCGGGGCTTAGATAGGCCCCGCCCACAGCTCACCTGCTTCAACATATAAACAAGATGACTTCATGTGCTTGTGTGTGTGAGAGAGAGAGAGAGAGAGAGAGAGAGAGAGAGAGAGAGAGAGAGAGAGAGATATTCTTTTGTCCCAGTTTATATTAAGTGAATCATAGGAACACAGGTGAGAACAGTACCTGGCACAACTTTTACAGTTTTTCTCAATAGCTTTGGCACATTTTTCGAAACAATCTTAACATTCTGTTAAGTGAAAACGTCACAACTGTTTGAGGGAACAACAGAACTTGTCTGTCTGCAAAATGTAGTATCTCACCCAAAATATTGTGTTCATGCTTCAAAACCTAGTTATTGTGTCAGTAAATTGACCAATGCCACCAAAATGAAAAGTGTTTTTGTCATCGTGTGAGACACATATTTGTTATATACAGAATTCATGTTTTTGTTGACACTGACTGCTTGCTATACTATACAAGAATGTCAGTTTTGTCTTGCTATATGATCTTTGTGTGTGTATACACACACACACAAAAAAAAAGATTTTTATTTATTTTTGCAGAAATGTGTTACATGTAAACTGAAAATTCAAAGTTAAACGTTATTTGGAGACTTTTAGCAACTTTTGAAAAGCAAACATTTTCCCTTTGAATTACACTAAAATGATTTTCTCCGTCACATTTGTATTGTGTGTGACGTCAGCGGTATTGTGTGTGACAGCTCAGCTGCAGTCATGTGTGTGTTCAAAGAGACAAACATAATTTCTGTCAAATCATTTAAACACAGAGAGCATTCAGAGCATTTAAGAGTACAATTGTTTGATTAGGAAGTCACAATTAAAAAAGGCAATTTAGAACAACAACAACAACAACAACAACAAAAAAACATGTTACGATAGTAAAAAACAACAACATCTAAAGTAATACATTTCACATCATATTTTTCGCTAAGACGTTATTTTGAGAAATGTCACTGCGTATTCTGTATTTTTATGTCATTATATATTGACGTCATCACGCAACGACATCGTTTAGCAACTTTCAGCAACAAATCGACCTTTAGCAACTTCTCCTGAAAATCAGTCAGCAACAGCTTTATTTGTATTTTCATATAAGCCATCAAGGAACATCAATATTAACAATTATCAAGATTTTATAATAGTATTTCCCACCATTTTTCGTGATTTTTGGGGAAAAGCTCAAAATCCTTTGAGCTGCTGGCACATCTTACCCCAAAGTACGCAAAATGCTTTATGTAATAAAAATGAATGACATATACCTTTAGCCAAACGTTTGGGTACAGTAAGATATTTTATTTATATATTTTTTAAATAAATGTTATTTGGCATGGTCGTTTTAAAATGATGAAAAGTTACAAATTACAAATTTCTATCTTGTTGAGCGAGCTATTTAATTTGGTTATGAGATGTAATAATAAAAAATGCTTTTGTTCTTTCTATTCATTAAAAAATGGATCACAGTTTCAACAAATATATTAATCAGCACAACGGTTTCCAACATTGGTAATAATATGCTGTTTCTTGGCAGCAGATCTGCATATTAGAATGATTTCTGAAGGATCATGTGCCACCGAAGACTGGAGTAATGATGCTTAAAAAGAAGAAAAGAAAAAGCCTCTCATTGCAGGCAGCTGTATATGATCGTCCCTTTATAAAGATATGGTCATGCTATAAATATTGTGCACAGTTTGCTAGACACAGCTCTGATATTACTCCACTTTCTCCTAAACATAAGCCCGCCATCTGCAGAAAACAATCAAAAACAAACATGAAATGATGGGTGTAAAACGGTTGAGGACAAAACACAAAAAACAACCAGACATCTGAAATCAATCAGGCTGATAAGGGAGTGTCCGTGAGTCACGAATTCTCATGAAATTCTGTGTCAGCTAAGCTTACAACCTCATGTGTTTCTCATGCATTCTCTGGCTCATCAGTGGCTAACAAACATGTTGACGTCTAGGAGCTTACAGGAAACTCTTTGAGAAAATATGTGGGAATGAACCAATTGTCACTCACTTTCTCTCTCTCACTTTCTTTCTCCTTGCTCAGACAAGTCATGGAATGTGGCCTCTCTCTTCTTCAGGGTCTGCTTCCTTCTTTCCTGCTTGTTTACGCTTGGCCGCAGCCTGTGGCTCTTTCCCAGGCCTGGCTGGGATGAGTGGGAATGTTTGCTGTTTCCGGGGGGCTAAGTCCAGACTCTGAACTCTCTCGCACGCCCAAAACCAGCACGCAAACGGATGACCCGCAACCACATCCACCCATTCACAAAAGCCATTATCACATCATTCTGAACCGCTAACCTAAAACGTTTGCACAAATAAAACATTCATGCATTTTTCCCCCTGGAACGTTTTAGTTGAGTTTGTCCATCTTTTTTAAATGAGAGCATTCAAAAGTAACATTAGCACAACATCTGCAAAATTACAAAATGTTTAAAGTGCTTTTTGCTTCACCAAGATTTTCTTTTTTTTTATAAAAAAACATATCAGAAATAATGTTTTTATAACTTAATGGTAACGTTAGCGAAACATTCTTAGAACATTGTTGGGTATCTGTTATTTAATGCCGTAAATTTGATTTAGGTATTAATTTCCTTATATTTATTTTTATATAAATATATATATTATCCTATATAAATTATACTTCAAATCTAATTTCAAATCTAATATAATCCGATATCTTTTTATTCAACAAAACCTAGCGCCCAAAACAAGTTATTTAAAAATTCTTTGTTGTTTGTCCTGTTGTTGACTTATCTCAGGGATAATGGTCCGGTGAAGCCAAGGAAATTGTCTTGTTTACTACATTCTGAAGGTAGTTGTGCAACTTTCATCGAGGAGGAAGTCTCTTTCATTTTCTCTTTCTCTCTCTCTCTCTCTCTCTCTCTCTCTCTCTCTCTCTCTCTCTCTCTCTCTCTCTCTCTCTCTCTCTCTCTCTCTCTCTCTCTCTCTCTCTCTCTCTCTCATACTGGGAGTGAGTGTTGTGTGTGGGCCTCTCTCTCTTCGGAAAGGTTTCAGGTGTGTGCCGGAATTAGGCACAACAATCGAAGATGTGCTGTAGTTGCGGAACATATTGGTCACAAAAAACATTAACTGAAGAATGATTAAGGCGGTTGTAGTGTTCTTGAATAATTAAAATTGGTAACACTTTTATTTTACCCTTACACGTTACATGTAGTTACAATAGTAATAACTATTTATTATGCATGATTACATGCAACTAAACCTAAACCGAATTCTAATCCTAACCCTAACCCTATAGTAAGTACATGTAGTTAATTAATATTACTCAGTACTTTAATGCATAATTACACTGTAACAATGACACCTTAAAATAAAGTGTATCCTTAAAACTTAATAAAGATCATTATTGAAAACAGTTTTGGATTGTAGAATGTTATTCTAGCGTTATTTCAAAGTCACCCTAACATTATTCTAACATTCCCCTAATGTTATTTTAACTTTGCCAAAACGTTTGCCTACGTATTTACTCCGATACCACCATTACCCCACTGTACAATGCTTTCAGCACACCAGCCAACCAGTAGTATAAGGGGTATGGAAAATGGATATATGGACGCCTATAATCAGTATTATAAACCATATCTTGTATTTTATTTATTGTTTAATTAATAAAAATAATCTGAACACATCAAACATCATATAAAAGATTAAACGTACAGTATGGCATTTTTCGCCACTAGGGGTCGCTAACCTATTTACAATAACAAAGGCTTAGATTGATGACGCAACATTTGCTAAGAATTATGGATCTTGTCGTCAACGTCAAGCTGACCGATCTAATAATGTTTATGGATGAGTAAATACATCTATGTTTTTATCATGACTGTGATATGAAGCAGTTCGGGATTGGTAAGAGACAGCTATCAGCTCCACACGCGACACGAGCTCCCGCGGATATAAAAGGAATATGGACATTTCATTCTACCGAACTACACACAAGTGCAGAATTACAACTCACAGGTCAGTTTATTAGACAAATTAAACTTGTGAGGTAACGCAGCGCTGTTTCACTTGGTCTAACATTACACTAGCACACTAAACTGCATTTGAATGTGTTGAAATGTATGTGTTAGTCTGTCTGTGTGAGACTAGCAGTAAACTAGATCAACATAAGAATAACATACAGATCATATTATAACATTTTATCATTGTTGAACTATAAAACATTGATTAGTTTTATGTAAATGTGCTCACCTGTTTAATAAAGTACATGTAGGAGCGGTCGAAGTCTTGGACGTGGAGCTCTCGTTTATATACTCTCTATGGGAGCTCTCGGCATCTCGAAAACACCGCGCTGATATTGATTCTCGTTTTAGTTCTCCTTTTTTTATCCAAAGTATGCTTGCCATGGTCCGTAATGTTTGAACGAAACAACAACAGCGTGCAAATAGACATTGCAAACTACAAAGTTGTCCACGTCAGTCGCTTTGGTTACTATCAGACGGCTCTGGTTACTATGGCAGTATGAGCGGAAACCAGGGACAACGCGGATTTGACGGCATTGGCGGCGACAAAACGGAAATAAAGAAACGGGACGTTTCTCGAATTAAATTACAAATTTCTCCTGATTTGAAAGTTGTTGGAAACAGTCGGGATAATGTAAGTACACAACTAAAAAAAATATATAACATAGATATAGTGATTTTTGTTATTTTTAAAGCAAAAAAGTTACATATTGTGTCTTTAAATACGATTAAATTTGTCAATTAATAGCCAATGTAAGATTTACTAGATTTCACAGGGTACCCAGATTATATATTGTTTTCAGCACCAAATAATATTGACTTCAACACAATATGGTTCTAAAAATATGAAATGTATTCATTGGCATTAAAAATACCCTTAATGGTTCAATATTTTAGCTTTAAAGTTGGATTTATCTGGTCATTTTAACACATTTTGATTGATATAATTTCTACATTGTATTAAATCCTGTATTAAACTAATTTCAGAGCTCTGTACAGGTCATTACAAAAAAAACAAAAAAACATTTGCAATATTTTAATTGAAAGTTTATTTGCATGGTTATACAAAAATACCTAAAAATAACCATTGGGGAACACTCTGTATAAGTTATTTTAGGTTATTTAAAAACAACGTCCCTGCAATGTTCTGGGAACGTTATTTTATGGTTGCAAAAAGTATCACCTAAAAAAACGTTGGGGGAATGTTCTGCTCTTTCTGAGTTTTCCCCTGATTTGAATAAGATTGTAGAATCAGTTATGAAAATACATAGAGAATGTACTGAACTGTCCCAGCAGCAGAGATTTAGGTTAAAGAAATATCTAAGGCAATAAGACAAATTAAATAAATAAAAAAATGCACATGGGTGTCTGTATCTATTTGGGGTTTCTTTTGACATCCCTGGTTTTTAGTCCCTTACCATGTTTTATTTTTATGGATATCCTGTAGTGTTCTTGAATATAAATGGGGATAGAGAAAGGAATAAGCTGGCTTTGTTGAAAGAATGTATTGAACCTAAAGAAATTAATGTCATGTTTCTACAAGAAACTCATAGTGAGGTGAGAAATGAAACAGATTGGGGTTTGTGTTGGGATGGTGAATGTTTAAGCCATGGTACCAATTTAAGTGCAGAGATGGTAATACTTTTTAAATATGATTAAGATCAATATTTTATCTATATGTTAAAAAGAAAAAGGATGTTTTCTGGTTTCAAAAGTAGAGATAAAGAGTATGGTTTATTAATATATATGCTCCTGCTATAGGAAATAATGGAATAAGAATTTTTCAGAAGGTTCGGAATGTTCTTATCGATTGTGATCTTAATCATTTTTTTTTTAATCGTGGGAAAAGTTTGAAATTGCACTACATATTTTCGTAGTGACAGAAATGGAGAGGAGCCCCACCCTTTATCTGCTTTTTCTTTAAAAACTGTTATACAACAATCTGAACTTGTTGATATTTGGAGAGAGAAGAATGAAGAAGTGAAACAATATACTTGGATTAAAGGGAGGGTGAAACACTCAGTTTCAGTCAATCTCATGTTAATCTTGAGTACCTATAAAGTAGTACTGCATCCTTCATATCTCCAAAAAGTCTTTAGTTTTATTATATTTATAAAAGAAAGATAGGCTGTACCGAGTCTTTCCGGAAAAAACCGAGCGGCTGGAGGCGTGCTGTGTGGGCGGAGCTAAAGAATCACGAGCGCTGTTCACTGTTTACTTGCTGTGCTTACGCGCCGATAGCTAACAACACACAGACATTTGAAGCAGTTTTACTCACCGCCTGCGGTTCCAACGCACGACCGTGAACGTTTATCGTTGGGACTGCTCCATCCTTAAGCATTAGACGATCTGCAAATCCGGCAAATACTTCCCTAAAGCCGAGCACAGCGCTTTGATGGGCGTACTGCTTTCGCTCTCTCGCTCTGGTCTACGGGTGCGCGCGCGCCCTTCCGGGAGAAGTGCACTTAGGACCCGTATAAGGAAATTCCGCCCCATCTGACGTCACACATGCCCATACTCGAAAAAAAACTTTCCGAAACTTGTGACAAACCGGAAGGAGTATTTTTGCCACAGAAATACTCCTTCAAACGTACAACTTTATTTTTGAAACTTTGTCCATGTTTAGCATGGGAATCCAACTCTTTAACAGTGTAAAAAACTCAGTATGCATGAAATAGCATTTCACCCCCCCTTTAAGGAGAAATACAAAAGATGCCAGTGGACTTTTTTTGGTCAGGACAACATTGGCTAAGGCCATCTACCCTCTATGTGCATGTGCAGGTGGACAGGGACTCATTGATATAAAGGCCAGATTGGCAACTTTTAGTTTTCTGGCTGTTGAATGAATGTACGGGCTGGAGGAAGTCGGACCAGCTGCTTGTGTGTATTGGGTCACCTAAGAAGGGTTCCCCTGCCTCTAAACAAACTATCAGCAGATGGATAATAGAGGCCATTTCTTCAGCTTAAGAGGCGCGCAATTTGCCTTCGCCTCTCCTGATAAGAGCCCACTCAACTAGAGGAGTGGCATCCTCTAAAGCCCTGCTAGCATGAGTGTCCCTTCAAGAGGTCTGTGATGCCGCCGGCTGGGCCTCCCCACACACCTTCATAAAACATTATAGTCTGGATCTGCCCTGTACACCGGATTCACAAGTTCTCTCGTCTTCAGTGTGCCAGATTGCTTCACACCAGGGCGGGTACTAGTCAGTGTGGCGCAGTGGGCATTTCGTTCCCCAATGCGTCGATTCTCGACGCAGCGTGAGTCCCCTTGAAAGCGAACGCTGCGTCCCTCGGCCACACTTCCTGCTCTCCTGAGAACGACTTGCTTCGACCTATCAGAAGCTGACGCTGTTGTGATCCGGCGTCCTTTTATGGCTTCCGCATCACCGTCACATGCGACATCACGAGTGCCGTAATGACGCAACACCAATCGAGATCGGACTGTTTCCATACAGGCTTCAGACGCGTCATGCTGAAGGCGTTCCCCAGTGTGTCGATTCTTGACGCAGCGCGAGTTCCCTCCAAAGGGAACAGGTAACAGACCTAAAACATTTTATTTTGTATCAATGTATCAAGGATATATTTCGGAATAATCTGTTAAATGTTCAAAGGTCTTCATCATTCATGCTCTGATGCAACATTGTGCATATTTCTTATTAAATTATATGAAGTATCATGGTCTGAGGACAGGTGGTTTTATCAGCAGTGACACTGTAATGCCATAACTTCGACCACACAAACAGAAAAATCCAATGACATTCTGAGAATTTGTGTAAACTGATGATCTAGTGATTCTAGTGAGGATCTAGCCATAAGACAAAGCTGTGGGATTTGTTTCATCTCATTTCTTAAGAATCAGTGGTGTATTTCATTCCCCATCTCTAAATTTCATTTTATTTCACTTGATTTTCCTTATGTTCTTGCTGGTTGCAAGACACAAAAGAAGCAGACACACAAACACACAGACAGACAGACAGACAGACAAAACAGCAGGCATGTAGACAAACACATTCACATGTGTGGAGCTGCGACCCGCCCCTGGGAGGGGGCTGGGTGGATGAGTGTGAATCAAGCCTTTGGGGAATGAATATTTTATAGAGTCGTTGTGCTGGGGGGAGGGACAAATAAATAATTAGGAGCAGTCCCGCTCATCAGCCTATAGCCACACATGAGAGACTCTCCCCACAGATGCTGGTAAACACATTCACATAATGAAATGAAAACAAATGACTGCAAATGAAACAGCCATCAATATCAATCTTTCAGGATTTGTCAACATGAACGTCATCGATCAGACTATTAATTTCATTCGGTGTTCTTGTGCCATATCTCCTCCCTCTTGACTGGGATAGACTTCCAGCTAAACACACAGCTAATATTGTTCTTCAAACAGGCAGGGCCGTGGGGCCGGAAGCACCCCTTCCTCAAATATTTATTCTAGCCTTTCTGCATCTGAATTCTAAACTAGCTATCATGTAACTAGTCCCGAGTGTGTAACTGCATTTGTTTGGCTTTGATATTGCCTAATAGCATTGTCTTTCTTCATTCTTTCTTGCAAACACTCTTTTTTGAGAAAAAAAAGAGAGTCAGGCTATGTGTTATGGAACAGAGACTCAATACAAAATGATACTGGTAAGAAACAGGTTTATTGAAACAATTAGCGGTGAGCACCGATCATGGAGAATGCCTTTGAATAATGATGGTGAGATATACTGACAGTCTGTGGTTCTTTTGCAGATGATGTGGTGAGAGATCGCTGGAGAACACACAGTGGAACAGAGAGAGGTAAGTAGCTGAGTGATGACAGGAACCAGGAAGACGATGGACACTTGGGAGAAACAGGACGGTAGACGATCACACCAAACATCAATCGTCGGAAGGGAAGAGTAACAGGGAAGTGAGTCCTTACTCAAACGAGACCAGACAATGTGACTGTGTGAGGTGAGTGCTTTTGTGCTGACTGTGCTGATGTTCAGATGATGTGCAGGTGCAGGTGATTAGTTCTCTGTGATTGTGTGGTGGTGGAGCCTGGATCCCTGACACTGGCTGTTTCTCAATTCCAAGAACGCAGAGAACAGACTTGTGTTCTCGTGGAGACCGGTCTTGCCAAGCTTCCTTGGAAGAACGAACTCGGAACCGGCCGCAATGACTTCTGGGACACCAGGCGAGTACTAGCTCAAGTCTGCATTCGATGCATCCTCGGTATCAAGAACATATCCGGGTTCTTTCATGCGTCCTCTGTACTTGCGCTCTTGAGAATTGGGTCTGAACTTCGACGGTTATGATGACGTAAAACGAGAACACAAGGACGCAAGATCGCTGAAGAACGCATATTGAGAAACACCCACTATGTTTAGGAAAGCATACTACCATTCTATCTTTCTATCTCTATACTGTAGTATGTACATTGTGTACATGTAAAATTTCGGTTACATGGAAAACCCAGATGACATACTATTAGCCAAATGAGCAGTGTACGGTACATGCTGCACTGTAATGAAATCATGACGTCATGTCAAGTAGTCAAGTAGATATATATGTGTGTGTGTGTGTGTGTGTGTGTGTGTGTGTGTGTGTGTGTGTGTGTGTAAATGTTTGTCACATGACCTAAAAATTTTTTCAACAACATTTAAAAACCTAATTATCAAACTTTTGACCTGTTTATATACTATATATATAATTGCACATATACTTAAATAATATATACATCATTAAATAATATGCAGTAGTAAACCAGTACTGCATTCTGAACACAGCCAACCATCCTGTTGTTTAGTGCTGCCTGCTCTATCTCGCCGACAAAAGTAGATAACAGGCAGCTGCTTGAGTAATAAACAGCTCATACCAGTAAAAAACCCAACATGGACATTTATGGCCTTTTCAACAGATTATTATGTGACCGTACATGATTTAAAGATGGGCCGTACCTGCATGTACATTACAGATTTCATTTCTACTTCAGTTACTGGTTTAGTAAAAAGTCCTGTTGCTAGGAAAATCTATTTGCAGTACCTTCCATCTGTTTATATGGAGGTACTAATTTAGTATTGATACCAACAGTGGTACTGTATCAGTGTTTTGATGACCCAATGAATGATTATTCGTAATGGAGCCTCTTTGTACCAAAGCTAACATTAAGCCTTTTAAACAAGCCGGACTAGTGTCCCAAAGCACAGCCATTTGCTTCTTAAACCTGATATGTGTTGCAACATCACTCACCATTCTGAGTAAATGGCTCACTGAATATCAAACAGAAGAGCAGGAATTGATGAGCCACACACACTCCGGTTAGGAGCATGAAAGAAGGAGCAATGATGGATCAGATGAAAGCGGCCCCTCTGACTGTCTGTCCCTCTCTTCTCCTTGTATCCCTCTTTCTGTCCCATCCCATCCCATCGCCCCTCCCTCCACTCATCCATCTGGGATGTCCTCTGTGTGAGCAGTCAAACAAAAGAGGCAGGCGGCTGGCCCCCATCCCTCACTCAGCCTTTCCTTACAGGGACAAATGGCTCTCTCCGTGGCCCCTGGCAGAGGGATTGGCCCTTCTAACTAATGGCCTTGGGCGATTTTTTATTTGTGTTTTTAGTAGAAAGAAAAATGGTGAGCTGGATCATATTGTTCTACTGTAGGATGTTGATATATGCATCTTTCCTTCCCACAGTCATTTTGGGTGGTGCTCATAATGAGGATTTTTTTATAGGGCGGAACAAACAATCAACATTGCAAGAGATTATGAAGATCATGAAGCTAGTAAATATTGCTCACATTCCGGAACTAATTTTGTCAGTGCTGTACTCAAGTCCTTACCTGACAGTCCTTTAGGCCACAATAATTAAAAGGAAAACCACTGCCAAATTCTTCCCATTTTTTATACCATTTTTTCAAGTTTCAATTTAATGACTTGAAACTTGTCGTGTGGTGTAACCGTCAACTAATAAGCAATAACAATACACGTGAGTGTACACATCTCAATCTTTTTATTATATATATATATATATATATATATATATATATATATATATATATATATATATATATATATATATTATTTTTAAAACTAGTAAAACTACTATAAATACACTACCATTCAAAAGTTTGTCATAAAGTCATGCTGCTTTATATTTTTGTGGAAACCATATAGTTTAAATGTCTTATGACTCTCCAAGGATCACAGCTGGAGAACTGTAGAGAATGGATTTTCTTAAAAAAAGAAAATCAATAATTCATTCAATCAATCAATCAATCAATCAAACAAACAGCACCTACATAAACTCGAGCATATTCAGTTGTCAGACATGGCTGGAACTTAAAACGGAACGGGTTCTATGTTCAGATAAAAAAATATATATTTTTGCCAATAAACCCATGAGATGGGTTTGGTGCATGCAAGCATAAAAAGTACCCCATGCATTGCCCATGGTTAAATATAATGCTTTATCTTTAATGTTGAGGGCATATTTTTCTGCTGAAGGTCCAGGACATCTTGTTCAGACACAAGACATCATGAATTCTATCAAATACCAACAGATAAAATAAAAAAAATCACAACCTGCTAGAAATCTTATAATAGGCCGTGGTTGGATCTTCCATCAGGACAACGATCCAAAACAAACATCAACATCAACATCAACATAAAAATGTGTCACTGAGCACAAAATGAAGGTTCTGTCATGGCCATCCCAGTCCCCTGACCTGAGTCCTATAGAAAACTGAAGAGGAGAGTCTATCAACATTTGAAGGATCTGGAGAGATTCTGTATGAAAGAATGGTCTCTGATCTGTTGCATGTTTTCTCCAAACTCATCAGGTATTATAGGAGAAAACTCAGAGCTGTTATCCTGGCAAAAGAAGGATGACACAAAGTATTGAATAAAATATTGATTTGTGGCCATTGTGTATTTGAGAGAAACATTTATTTCATAATGAGATTTTTCCCCCATTCAATTGTTTTACTTTTAACTGCTGTCATGCGTGTGTCCTCACTCGCCCTAGGATATTCGCTAAGAGTGTTTTGTGAGCTGAAGTGTCAGGTAAGGCTGAATAAGGCAAATACCAAAAAAACAAATCAACATGGGCCTTATGACAGTTCACTACAGTTGATCCTAACCTCCAATGAAGTCCATTGGGTACTGGCTTTCAACTCAGTTGAACTCAGGGATTTCCTTAGAAATGAAAAGGAAAAAAAACGTTTATATCGTTGCTGCGGCATAAGAGAACAAGGAGAGAGAGAGAGAGAGAGAGAGAGAGAGAGAGAGAGAGAGAGAACAGGATAGTTGCTTAACATCTGGCCTAAAAATAAGCTTAATGAAAAGCAGACACACAAGCTCAACACACAAGTATGACTAATGGGTTATTGCCAATCCCGGCCACAGACTTGGCTCATATTATTTCATTTGTTGAAGTGTTGATCTTCCTCCCTCTCTTTTGTAGCACTGGACAAGAACAAACACATTCCTGACAGCATTCCTGAAGAGGGAAAACAGCATCGGAACACCGTGGCCCTGTTTACCACATCCATCTCAGGTGATTCGATCCAAATGTGGTCAACCAAGATAGATTTTGCATGTCTCATTTCACAGTAATTCATTCAGGACATGCTTGTATTCAAAGCAAAATATGTGTCACTGCTTGCAAATACCAGGGATTACTGAATATATTCAGTGAATCCGAGACATGTGGCAGGTAGACGCGGGCCTCAAGCTCAAAGTTTTGTCAGGTATGTATATTGACTCTTGAAGGATCTCTCTCTCTCACACACATTGTCTAACCCAGAACTTATCTGATGAGGAATGAGGAACAGTTCAGAGTGTAAGCAGTGAGGTAAAGAAATACCCAAGGAACAAGACAAAAATATAGAGGAGGAAAAGTGTGCAACAGGGAAAAACCACAGCGCATAATAAAAATTTAAGATTTGCATCGTGTGAATCAGTGAATGACACTCAGGTTAAGCTTTAAGTGTTTATTCAATAAGAGGGAATTCAATCGTTTTTCAGTCAGATAAAAAAAGATAATGGGCCCTATTTTAACGATCTGAAACGCAAGTGTCAAAGCGCAAAGCGCAAGTAACTTTGTGGGCGGGTCTTGGCGCTATTGCTATTTTCCCGGCGGGATAAATGACTCTTGCGCCAGGCGCAAATCTAAAATGGGTTGGTCTGAAGAGCTTGATTATTCATAGGTGTGGTTTGGGCGTAACGTGAAATAAACCAATCAGAGCGTCATCTCACATTCCCTTTAAGAGCAGGCGCGCTTGTTCTAAAGCGGATTCCTGCGGATTTGCCAGGCGCCAGGAGCGGTTCACAGCCAAGGAGAGCAACGCTCTCGTCAGGGACGTTGGGGATGGAGAAAACCACCCAAATTAACTTCGGTTAAAAAGGCGTATGATAATTTGGGTAAATGTGTAAGCTAGATGTATGCTTTTATAATAAATTGTCTATCTATCTATCTATCTATCTATCTATCTATCTATCTATCTATCTATCTATCTATCTATCTATCTATCTATCTATCTATCTATCTATCTATCTATCTATCTATCTATCGTAATAATGTATGATTTGCTGCTTCTGTGTAGATGAGAGAATCAAAGTGCGCATTGTGCACACGCTACATTGATTACGGCCAAGCATGTGCCCTTAAAATAGCTTATGAATAACATGCGCAACGCGCCACTGACTTTAAACTATTTTTTCCTGGTTAGTGGCGCAATTGTTTTCTAAACCTGCAAAATAGCATGAAGGGACGTTTGCGCTGGAACACGCCTCCTTTTTTGCGCTGAACCGCCCAGGGAGCGCAAGTTCATTCCCTAGTTTAGCGACGTGCTTCTGTGGAGGGAAAAGCGCGCTTTGCGCGGGTGCAAAATAGGAATGATACATGTGTCGGTGTACAAAGTCCATTGCGCTGGGTGCAAGATAGGGCCCAATATGTTGATGTTGCTGAGAAAGGTACAAGGAGTAGGAAAAGTAATCAATTCTTTCAGAAGCAGACACACTACATTGAGAAACTCTTTTTGGGGAATCGAAGAGTAAGTTTATGACAGTTGTGTGACGGTGCAGCAGTCTCCTTAATCACTCCATCTCACTCCTTGAAGACATAGTTGATCAAATATGACAAACATGGCATTTCCAAAAAGTAAAAAAAAAAAAAAAAAAACATAAAATTTGGTAATAGGGATCCTAAGCTTCTGATACAAGCAAGAAAAATGTACATCTGATTCACTTTGTGCGCCATTCCAGGTTGTTTTTGTTGAATTATACAAATTTTGGATCTAGTGTTGATTCCTGGCATTTGTGTAGAGCTAAACACCATTGGTTTTGTTCTGGTTCTCATTGTTTTATATATATTGTCATATGCAGGGTTTTGGGAATGCTGGAGTCCATTCCATCTTCATATAAATCACTATATTTTTATGGAAAAGGAATGATGCTTACGTATTTTTCAGTTGATCTGAGCAGAGCAGTATTTGGGTCAAAGAAGCGCTGAAAACACACAACAACAGTTACCCAGACAGCAACATAGTGTCGGCACAAACCCGGGCCACATCTGGTACATGTGGATTCAACGCATCCCAGATGTGGTCCGGATCTGAGCCGACACTATGTTGCTGTCTGGATAACCTTTCGAATACACTTGAGATAAAAGGAAACAATCTCAGGAAGCAGACACAGATGGAGGGAAAGATAGCTCTTCCTAGTTATTCAACGACACACATCTATAGACGGTCATTTAATTAAGCTTAATGTGTTTTTGGTGTCGTTGAGGTCTTTACTAGCAATCTGGATTTAACCGACTCATAAAAGATGTGTCATGTGTTAAGTGTTATTACGCAATAAACACAGGTATAATAAGGTTTCAAAGCTTATGTAAGCATATTCCTTGAGTACTGGCACAGCAAAATCATGACAGAGAGAATTAATTGCGTGGGAAAAACAATGACAGCTTAAATCTAAATCTAAATCTTAAAGCTTAAATTTATTTTTTAAAATTCAGTTACTGTACCAAGTCAAAATGTGCTGGATTTCCATCTTTTGTAAGAGCCTCCTAAAGCTATGCAAATTCCATGCATAAATATAGTGGGATTTTCTGAATCTCTTGTTTAAAAATATAAAATATATCCTCAACTAGGTTCCCCCCAGTGATTCTCGGCTATTTCCACCACTGGTTAACATGAGAAAGATCTCCCAACAGGAGTGGATATAAGGAAAAATTGAGGTCTGCTACAATCTCTGTTAATTTCCCAGGACATCTGACCAAAATGTCTTGACATATGTGCAGGTCCAAAAGGAATGGCTATCATCTAACATATCGTGACAGTGTGTACAAGTATTAATGTTAACAAAGCCCATAATAAAGCTTTATAAGCATATTCCTTAGGTCCTGGCCTAGATACACTGAAGAAAAAAAAAAACACTGCAGATCATGATTGAGAGAGTGAATTGAGGCCTGTGCAGATAATCCATTTACTCTTAAATAAATATTTCTCTCTCTTCCATTTTATTCTCTGCTCTGCCATCAATAAAGGATACTGACTTCCTATTAGCCGGTCTGGAGTGTTCACTGCTTCCTGCCAAATGTGTCAGCAGGCATAAACACAAACACACACACACACAAAATGTACAAACTCTTTTCCTGTCAACTGTTTTCACTTTTTCATTCATTGAACTAATAACTTCCTTCCTGCACCCAGGGTTTGACACAAGATATTTTGTGGGTTTGATATGAGAGGGTTGAGAGAGAGAATAAACAGGAGACAGCAGAGAGAGAGAGAGAGAGAGAGCCTGGCTCAAAGAGAGGAAGTGGCACTAAGTGAATGATAAACAGAGAGAGCGAGGTCATGTGTGCAGTTTGCTCAAGCGCAACTAATAAAAGTCTTCCTCCCTGTGATCGCTATCAGTGCACACACACAGCCGACTCAACATCAACACTAGCATGTGTTCCTATATCCTCGCAACCATGCAGTAACATTAAAGGGAAGGTTCAGACAAAAATTAAAAATGATGTAATCATTTATTCACCCTCATGTCGTTCCAAACTTGTATGACTTTCATTCTTCTGGAAAAGAATATATTTTAAGAAAGAAAGGTTTGGAACGACATAAGGGTGAATAAATGATGACAGAACGTTCATTTTTGGCAGAACTTTCCCTTTAAGAGACAAATTCAACAAACAGCTTTATTGCATTTGTGTGCAGTTTAGTTCAAAAACCTGCATCTTATTCTGTAAACACACACAATTTAGTCTAACCAGGTTCTAAATTCCTCAAAATAGCACTGAGAAGTGAAAAGTTTAATTATGTCATTGTTTTCAGGACAAACATGCCTTATTTGTATTAGTGTAATTTTATTGTATGTAAATTAGGCTCATTATACATACAGGGCCCTATCTTGCACAAAGCGCAATTGACTTTGTACACCGACACATGTATCATTCCTATTTTGCACCCGATGCACAGTGGACTTTTCCCTCCACAGACGCACGTCGGTAAATTAGGGAATAAACTTGCTCTCCCGGGGGCGGTTCAGCGAAAAGAGGAGGCATGTTCCGGCGCAAACGTTCCCTGGTGCTATTTTGCAGTTTCAGAAAACAATTCCGCCACTGACCAGGAAAAACCTAGTCTAAAGTCAGTGGTGCGTTATTCAGATGCTATTTTAAGGGCGCATGCTTGGCCATAATGTAGCGTGTGCACAACGCACATACACTTTGCATACACAGACGCAGCAGTTCCAATTTTTGCAAACCATACATAATTACAAGGAAAAATATTCCACACGAGGGAAATCATTGTGGCGTCAAGTTACAAATTTTTTATCTTTTTTTTTAATTCTAAGGATGTTAATCTTGATAATACTGTATTATTACTTTGTCTTCTGGGTAAATTCCATCATCATAAAGCCAGAAACATTCATGTGATCCCAATTTTAGAATGTTCTCCTCTGATATAAAGTCAATTTTAACTTCCTTTAAAGGGACAATATGTGATTCTCTACAGATAATTATTATTATTTTATTTTTTTTGTAAAGCTGGCTGAAAGTCTCCACCTATCCTGATAGCAATCACTATGTTAAGCGGTCTAAATGTATTTTTATAGATATGTATCATCTGTGGAAGGTGTTGGACTGTCAGTCAAAGTGTGTTTGCATACCACTGCGCAGCCTGTTCACGCAGACATTATACGTCATCAGCGCATTTCACATCAATGTGCAGACAGAGGGAAAATGCAGGCAAACAACCTAACTTTCCTTCTGAACTGACAACAAGTGGCAAGTATCTACATTTCCGGTTTGACAGTACAGTTCTATAAACCGCTGATTTTGCCCTATGCAGATAATTCAGTGAGATTCGACTATGTTGCCGCTTTGTCCTGAAATCGCATATGAATAAAGCTGAAATACAGTGCATTCTTTCCTTTATATCAATGGGTCAACTTCTGAACTACTAGAGTAATCTCATAGAAATCTCATTTCATAATCACATACTTATGTATGCAATCAAACATTTCTGTTTCTCCTTCACTGTACTATTACACATGATGTAATCCAATAAAATTGTCTCTGGTCGCTTGTGAGCATTTGTGTGTTTTGGAGGAGACATGGCTTTGGACGGTGATTTGCAGGGAGGGTGGGATTGTATGCTTTCAATGCTAGCAGGCTAAAGTTAGCATTTCCCAGATCAAATATTGCACCTTTGAACACAAAGGCTTTGAAAACAAATATCATCCTTGAGTCTGTTGTACAAAATTTGAGTAAGAGTTTTTTGAAAAATTTTCAATTTTTTTTTTTAGTTTTGACGGAGATGATAAGGGTGTCGGTTTCCAAAACTTGCACTTTCGAAACCCGTTTTCAAAAGTTTGCATTTTCAGGCCACCAAAACGCAGTTGTCGTGTAAATGAACGGCCATTACGCATAAAAAGTCCTCCGTTTTTAGTTGAAAATGATGTTAAATGATGTGTAAACGGCCAGAAATAGTAGCTTCTTACCATGTAACAAGTACATTGTGGGTTATAGGAAGTGTTCCCAGATTACCTAATTTATGCAGCCTTCCACCTCTCTTAGAGATCCTCATATAATATATGTAAAGAGGGACTGTGAGCACATGATTGTGGGAGATTTCCATCTCTCCCTCCCCCTCAACTCTCATTGGATATCCGGAGGAAACTGCTGGAATAATGAAAGGCCTGAAAGCTGTTTCTTCACATTAGGAACCCACAGCGCTCTGGCTCGACTCCAGAAGAGGAGCATTCACAGCTAATGTTTTTTCAGCATTCACAGTCCACTCAACCACGTTCACAAACACAGTTCATATTGATGAACTGTGTTTGTGAACTGTGTACAATACATAATTGTAAATGCTACACGCATCAATAAACACCAATGAACCACATAATTAGATTTACCACAATTTAAAGGGATATTCTGGGTTAAATATAATTTGATTTCAGCAACTGTGACTTATCACAGCAATTCATTTCTTGAACGTGCCGTTCAGTAGTTGCATCAATTTATTTAAATAATCATGTTTTCAAAAGGATTTTATTCAACTTAGAATCAGCATAAATCGGTCAATTGTGAAAACATTACATTTATTACCTTAAAAACATGGTTTAAATATGGCTAGCTGTGGAATCAGCAAGATTCAGCTAAATTGTGTGATTGAAATAAATTGGATGTATTAACAATAAATATATAAACCTGGTTATTGGTTATTCAAAACATATTCAGTTTAGTACTATACTCATATTAGTACTATTGCAAAACTTTCTGTCATTTATGCATGACTGACAAATTATTGAAACACTTCATATTTGAATGTGTCTGACTTTCTTCTTTGGAACACAAATTGAATTTATTTATTTATATATGCAATATGTATGTATGTCAACACAGTGATGGGCTCTGATGATTTTGGACCCCATTGTTCTTCAAAATGTCCTCTTTTGTGTTCCACAGAAGAAAGAAAGTCGTACAGGTTTGGAGCGACATGATTGCACATTTTCAAAATCATCTGTCTTCCACATCAGCATGTTCTCCACAGACTTGACCTTCCATTCTGAGTTCCTTGCTGTTTACAGGACCACACAGATCTGTTTTTCTGCATGCCTGTGATATTATGTCACTCTATTCCTATAATGACCCCTCACAGTGAAAAGTGGATGTTTTTTTGGGTGACAAAAAGTTAACCCGCACACATTTTGTCCAATTCCAAAGCAATAAAATCTTAAATGTTGTTGCTCTAAATGTCCAATAATGGTCAGTGATGGAAAAAAAAATGCTCAAGATATAAAAGCAGAAAGTATAACTCACTGACGTAAATAGATTTTATAATCTCATAAACGAGTGTCCAAATGCCTTTTAGTGTGAAGCACGCAAACACATAACATGTTGTCCTTTAGCTTAACAGACATCCAAACCTTAAACTCCTTAACAAATCGGTAAAGCCAATTTTGCCAGAAATATTGCTTTAATAATATTACCGAGAGCCTTTTACGAGAGACTGTAACTGATCTTTATCATTTACAATAAGCACCACTGTCTTCGCTGAATGCATGTGTTAGTAAACAGGGTTTCTAAAAGTGTTTATTGCAGGTACATTAATAAAATGTAATCTGATTAGATTTAGACCCACAGTAATAGCACGGGCCATCGACAAAGAACACACACTTGCAGAGCACACATGGGTATGCAGAGCCAACATCAAGGTTATGCTTCCCATGATTCATTTAGCACTATTGGTTGATTTGATTTTGTGAATACTGCGTGCTCTTTGATTTAATCAAGATGAACCCTCGGCTGAATGGCTAGACAGACAGCCCAATAAACGTATGCAGAGACAGTGAGACTGACATTCGATCATGGACATCCAAAAAGTTCTAAGCAATCATTGTATGCAGGATTAGGATTAGGAAATCAGTTTCATCTGTTGTATTATATGCACTGTTGTTTGAGTTATTTAAAAAGAAAAATGAAAGTGTATCTCCTGTCCTTTATAGCAGTGCATATTCCTCAAAAGGGCTGTTGTTTCGTCGGACAGTATCTTGGTTTTGTTTTGTTTACGATAGCAGATATCAGTGAACAGGTTGCGGAACATGGGTGATCTACCATGCTAGCCTCAAAATGTAAATAGACAATTTCTATTTAGAGTGACAAGAGGGAAGCCTTTGTGAAGTCAGCAGTAGATCAGAACAAAGCGTAAGTCAGTGTCCTATCCTGGCTCAACTTCAGAGAAAGAGGAATTCACAGCACAGATGATGAGACATAACATGTGATCAAAGTCAAAAGAGTCTTCACAAACACAGATTAAAATCGCATGGCCTCATTGAGATATGTTTTGCACCTAACAGCATGAAACATGAATATATTGTCAATGTGATGCTTTGATCCTCTATAAGAGTTGTACAATGTGATCACGGGTATGTTTTGACAGGGTTGCAGACAGCCGAGAAAAACAATGCTAAATGCAAAAATAAAACAATAAAATAAAATAAATATTGCATAAAATGTACTAATCATACATAAAAAGTTATTTATTTGTATAAATATATAAATGATATATAATTATATATAATTAATAAAAATATAAATATAATATAATATAAATATATAATTAATTATATAAATGAATTATTATTGTTATTGACAAATTAAGAATATATATATATATATATATATATATATATATAGGCCTATATATATTATTCAATATAGTAATCATTCATAAAAAGTTAATTATTTTTACAAATAAATAATTATAAATATTATTAAAATAACATTCATATTATATTTAATTATTTTAACTATTTAGTAATTTGAATTAGTCACTTTTGCCACTTTTTGCCCAAATCTACCTGAAAACCATTGACACAGTTCTGTTCTAACAACCACAAACCACAATATTAAAACATATGGCACAAACCCAACAATGGGCTTGATAGTATAGTACAATTACCCTTACTAGGAGAGATTTGTTGCAGATATTCTTAGTTCTGGGCAGCACAAACTGAGATAATCTAATCTAAAGATAGACTTTGTTCAATAGTACCCATGAGAAAGACACCTGTTTAAAAAACAACAACCAATTAAACAAATCAAATGTGATATGCCAAAGCGAGGGCCACCATTTATTTTCTATTATGCTTGAGTGAGTAGAAATTGTCACAAAACAATGTTTTCAGAAATGTCCACCCGCAGAGCAAATGTCCTCATCTCACATTTTCCTTCCCTTCTCCTGCTGTGCTATTGAGGCTTTATTTGAGCATGATAAGCACTCCACTGCTTTCCCAAAAACCCTCTGTTTGAATTTCCCAACATGCAGCTGGCTCATAACGATAAAGAGCTCCTTTCAAAATGGAGAATACACACGTGTGATAGTGTGACGCTCACGGCTGATTAAAAAAAAAAAAAAAACCTACAGGGTGCATGTGAGCCCTCAGTTTTTCCATGGAAAGAAAAGTGTGGCTGGCTCAGGGAAAGATAAGGCTGGGAAGGAGGAAATCAAACATATATAATGTGACATTATACACATTAAACATATATACACTGTTAACAAGGTATTGTTTCCCTCCTCAAAAAAATCCTCAAATCAATAGTGGAGAGAGGATAGGAAATGACAGAAAGAAATGTGGAAAATGCATTTTCCATGGCCCAAATGAGGTTTTAAATCATGTGTGTCTCTAACCTCTAGGCCACAGCTCTGATCTTACTGTACGCTTTTATTCCCATGTCTTCTGCAAGCGCCCCAGTTGTCTTACACAGGCTCTTACTCATATTTTCAGCCTTCCTGTAACATCATCGCACCCCATTTGGGCTTGGTAAAAGCTTTGGGTTTTATCTAGGCACATTGATTTCCAATGTTTACAGCTGGCTTTCTTCAGTGTGAGCAGCGATCTCTCTGAAGAAGCTGTGCTGAGACAATTGTGGTCTGAAAAAAAAAAATAAAATAATAATTCTCTTGAGCCAAGGTAGCTGTTTACATGCGACAAGTGAAAGCTAATGTAGTGTTTCAAGATGAAAATAAGATGATATTTAATTATACACCCCAAAATGACAATTCTGTCACCATTTACTCTCATGTTGTCCCAAACCATATGCTTCTTATTATTATTTTTTTCTAGAACACAAACGGAGACATTTTGAATAATAGTCCATAGTCAAAGTCATGACAGTCCATAGTGATAAAAAGGACCATATACATTTTTATTAAGATTAAGAGCCAAAAGATAGCTTTGAAAATTCAATTGACCATATTTGATGTGCTCCATTGCATGTCAGTTACGATCAGTGTTATGTAAATTAATGAATTATTTTTGTAATGATTTATATGTAAATATAAATAATTAACCACAACTCTCCAAAAGTGCTTCCACTGATGTGACCAAAATAGTATTGACGCAACTTCTTATGACATCTGTAGTGCACTTTAGAGCTTTGGTGAAGGTGACGAAGTAGATCAATATTGGGATTTGGGACTATTGATCAAACAAAGCTAGGAAAGTTTTGGCATATAGAGCATGGTTCATATGAACTACATTTATTGTGCATTTTGATGTTTTTTTGGTCCTTGACTGAGAAAACTGTAAAATGTCAATGTGTGGAAGAGCTGCTTGAAAGTGTTTCGCGAAAGATACAATAACAGCAGTGTGTGGCTTTAGAATGGCTGAATTTTCATTTTTATCTCTTTATGCTGTCTCTGTCACAGTATGTTCTAAGAAATGTATTATAAGGAAAGGATAAAAAAATATGATCAGCAGACAGCAAACAGAGGTCTTGAAATAGATGCCGATGAGGTTCACTTGTGCTAAGATCAAACGGCAGTGAAATGAATACTTGAGGCCAGACTCTGAACCTGGGTAGCAATTTATTTTTAGCCAAACTGCTAACACATTTCTCTCTGTCTGCCTAGTCCTGCCAAAAAAGCAGGTGCAGTTACAGGTGCAACGTCTGCCTCTCTCACTCATTATCTCTATGCACTGTCAATCTAGCCTGCGCACTTTCTGTCTCTCTTTTTCTCTCACTGCTTTCTCTCTCGTTTTGTTCTTGTGATCCATACCTGGCTGAGTGCCAGCCATGTCTGCAGGCACCTGCATCAGCCAACTGCGCAAAACAACACACTCCACACTCTCCTCCACAGTCAGCAACCTTTCTGAACAAAGCTGAACATCACACAAACATCAGCCCTGCTGCAATCAGTGAGGGCAGTACTGATTTTTGTTTTTCTATTAGTCTTCTACATTTGGATAATATTTGTAAGTGAATGTAACTAAATTGACCTTCATTTCTCTGTTCAACCATACCTGACAATGCATAATTGAATATTTGAAGGATTAAAGGGGGGGTGAATTACTGTTTCATGCATACTGAGTTTTTTACACTGTTAAAGAGTTGGATTCCCATGCTAAACATGGTCAAAGTTTCAAAAGTTAAGTTGTACGTTTGAAGGAGTATTTTTGTTCCAAAAATTGTCCTTCCGGTTTGTCACAAGTTTCGGAAAGTTTTTTTCGAGTATGGCTCTGTCTGACGTAAGAGAGGGCGGAATTTCCTTATATGGTTCTTAAGGGCACTTCCCCCGGAAAGACGCGCGCGCGCCCGTACACCAGACAGAGACATTCACTGAGCAGAGCGAGAGAGCGAAATGTCTCCAAAGAAGTGTGTTTTTGGTTGCCAGGGGAAGTCAAACCTGCACAAATTACCAACAAAAACAGCATTAAGGGACCAGTGGATGGAGTTTGTTTTCCTGAGCATAAACGGAGTTGTGTAAGACTGTTGTTCCCTGCATTTCGACGATGATTGTTTTATAAACAAAGCCCAGATCGTCGGATTTGCAGATCGTCTAATGCTTAAGGATCGAGCAGTCACAATGATAAAGGTTCGCGGTCGTGCGTTGGAACGGTGAGTAAAACTGTTGAACAAATGTCTCTGTGTGTTGTTAGCTCGGTGCGTTAGCACAGCTAAGCTTCGCCCACACGGCCCGCCCCCAGCCGCTCGTTTTTTTCCGGAAAGACAGCCAATCTTTCAATTAAAAATATAATAAAACAAAAGTCTTTTTGGAGATATGAAGGATGCAATATTACTCTATAGGTACTCAAGATTAACAGGAGATTGAGTGAAAATGAGCATTTCACCCCCCCTTTAAAAATACACTGCTCATAATCTCAGTATTTTAGAGCCAACACACAATGGCAAGGCCAAATGTAATATGATTAATGTGTATATATTGTGTAAAATGTATGCTCTGTTTTCTGTGTCATTATGTTTTTGTTTCAGTCAGTTGGTCTGTGTTCATGTTCATGAGTTCCTTCCCTCGATTGGGTTATTATCCTGTTCACTTGTTGTCTCATTAATTATCTCATTTGTTACCTTTGTTTGTACCATGCATTTAAACCCTGAGTGTCCGTTCTCGTTAAGTGGCGTTTCTCCTTGGTATCTCCTGTGTGTTCTTATTAAAGATTATTTAATGCGTTCATCATCTTCGTGACTGCCATTACATGACAGAAAACGGACCCTCAAGAATTTAGTACTTCAAATATGGACTTACCGCCAGTTCAACTGTTGTGTTTGGACTAGAGGAAGCAAATCCTTGAGATCCACACCAGTGGATTTCTGGATCTGGCGTGCCTCACTTTCCCAGACCGATCGCTGAGTGTTCTTTTCCATGCAAGTCTCAATGAGGAAACAAATAACCCTAACACTAACCCAACCATAACCCATCAGCAAAGCAATGGTAGGAGAAACCATGTGCCTGTATGATGGGTCCCATTGGTGTACTGTGTATGGAGAAGAGGAGGGGTCCAAGAACTGAACCCTGGGGAACCCCAGTGATCAGTTGGTTTGCTTTGGATCTCTCATCTCTCCAGGCAACCCTGAAAGACCTACCTGTGAGATAGGATTCAAACCAGTGGAGTGAAATGCCTGTGATGCCCAGTGATGAGAGGGTTGACAGAAGATAGATCCAAGAGAATGAGAACTGATGATTTGGAATCAGCTTTCGCAATCCGCAGGGCTTCAGTCACTGACAGTAATGCGGTCTCGGTTGAATGGTCGTTCTTCAGTGTGTATACTTCACCTCGGGGGAATCTTCGTCACCATTTTGTCAAGTGGGTGAGGAAAGTTTATTTGGACAGACCCTTGACCCCTCTATTTTGACAGAGGGAGCGAGTTTACTCAATATGTAAACTTCAGACACACCCATAGACCACAATACAACATGATTGTGACGTTACAGCAGGTTGCGCTTAATTTACCCCACCCCACAAAACTCTAGTGAATGATATCGGAATTATCTTGACATTTAACCATTTAATGTTGTAGCTATACCTTACACTGAGGGTTATAGTTTATTATGTTGTTATTTTCATTTGTGTAATTTTTGTATGTTTTCTTCAACAGCCCAAGTATACATACAGACCTATCAAATGGTGCGTAAAACGAATTCATAAGAAAAAAAAAAACTGTAAATAATAAATCACCTCCATTGCGGATTGCAAGTGATCAAGGGGTTAGGGCGTTCCATTTAAAGACAGTGATATCGCTTATTTTTGGATTCAGAGTCGCTTTACTGTTTCAGAAGATGTGTAACAGCGCACCCTACCAAATAACAGTAAAAACAAGGATTGCCGGAAAAAACTTGTCAATGGTGGGGAAGCATTGTGTTTTAATTGATCTTGTCAAATGCGGGGGAAAAGTTAAAGTTCTCACATGCCACATGACTGACCGTGTTGTTCCAGGTACGAATATGTGAATTTCAAATGATGTTATGTAAATAATGACGTACATTTCAGTCTGTTCCCAACAAAACTCTATCACATGGCTTCAGAAAACCTGGAATTATACATGAACTACTGATAGTTTAATGGTGTTGTCAGTAAAAATCACAATGCACATGGGTGGTGGTTGAGGAGATTCCCCCCTTCATGTAAAGCTCTTTGAGTGCAGAGAAAAGAGAAAAGAGAAAAGATACCGGTTTGGAATGACATTACGGTGAATAAAGATGACAGAATTGTAAATTTTTTGGTGAACAGTTCCTTGAATACAAAGGAGCCATTAGAGATGTGTGCTGACATTGGTATGTACAGTGTGGGTCTCATTACTTGTGCTATGACATTTGAAAACGTTGAAGCAATTGAGTGAGAGGTTATTCTGACCCAGTCGGTCATCCTGACTGCTGGGTCATGCCAAAAATGTGTCAGATATTGAAAAGAGAGAGTAAGACAGAATAGGGCAACAGAAAGAAAGAGAGTATCTTTTAAGGTGAGCTACAGTAGCACTCTCTCACCAGTAAACACCTGCAGAAGTGCTGAGGACTCAACAGAGCTGCACGTGTTGTCATGGCTATAGGAGTTGTGTGATCAGGGAACATGCTGTGTTGGAGAGGTATCATTATTTAGCTAACCTGTAAACCACAGATGGGTTGGCGAGTTGCCAGTTCAACATGCAGTTTTGTTTTCGAGGAAAATAATCTAAGAGAACGGTTAGACTCTGCACTGGAGTGTCCCCAAACCCTGTGCAGAGGGTAACCCGGACAACTCTACATCTTTTGGACTGGATATTCTGGTCAAAAATAGTCATTTTAAAGTTTGAGAAAGCTCCGTCTCTCACTGTACCTTCCATACATCACTAAGTTTCCTAAAGAAGTAGCTTAACTTTGGTTGTTGACATTGAAGGGAACATGGACTTCCAGCAGCAGGGAATAAATTGGACAGAAATTATATTTGAGTTTCATTATGTTCTGTTCCTTTTCAAAGTGCATGGCAAAACTGCTGCCAGCCACTGGCACAGCTTGTGACTGAGAACAGAGTGTGACATACCTCTGCCCCTGAGGACCTATGTACCAGAAACCCACAACTGCAGAAACTGCAGTCATATGCCTGGACACAATCAACACAATAAAACCAGGAGCTTTTAGTAGTGTAGGAATAAATACAGAGATTGTTCCGTCCCCTTTAAAACAACTATTGGTGTTTCTGAGTTTATAGCTCATGCTATATCTTTAATTGGCATTTGTAAAGATGGTGTCATAGGGTGGCACGGATCCTTCAAGACACACTCAGGATGGTGTCAGGAGCTGGTTGTGTTTATCTCACTGTCATGACTCAAGGTGTTTGTGTGCTTTGTTCTAAGGTCTGTACTTTCTGTTCTCTGAAATCGTGTTGACTGCGGACTGAGATGCACACATACACACACAGTCCAACAAAGATAGTGTACAAGACATCATCTAGTCACTTGTGCAGATCATAAAAAAACTTGATCAATATTTTGAGCAAATTGTCAGTACTTTGGTACAGTCCGTTCATTGCATAAGTCATTAAATGCAAAAGGTTGAACTAGTTGTCAGTTGTTGTTGGGTTTTGTTTTTTGGTAGATGTGTCGTGTCCAGAATTGATTAATTGCACAGGTTAATCTTGAATTTCACGAAAGCATTGCTGGGCATCCTTCCAAATTACATTACTAGTCTTTTGTCTTTACGCCACCAGAACATCAAATGGGACTTAATTAAAGGTTCCTGGGGTAAACTCAGAGCATGGAAAATCGGCTTTCTCCTATTATACTCCATGGATGTAGAATGAATTTCAAGCCATTACTGCCTTGGAAACAATTCCTTCTTTAATGCGTATGATGACTACAGTGTGTATTGACTGAAGCTTGCAGTTGTTTTACTTAATTGTGGATGTATGGTTGCTGTTTATTGTTTTGGCTATATATAATAGTCTGTACGGTAATGCTTCATGTTCCAGTCGTCCACTTGCTTTTTACAGTATAAATATACTTATACAGATACATACTGTACTCTAACACACACCCGTATACATATATACAACCTATGTACAGTGTGTATATGTTACCTGCAAAGTGTGAAATCCCGGTATTGTATAGAACGCAATGTATAGAATGCCTGATGGTTTTTGGCAAAAATACATTACCTAATTCTATACATTACCTGGGCATTCTATAGAATGCCGGATTACACACTTTGCCGGTAACATATATATAAAATACAGTAATGTGTAAATTTGTTAAAAATTATTTATGTCGTATAGAAAAAATGCAACCTTGTGCACTTTTTTATAATAACCATCACCTGTTATATTGACAACATGGCTAAGCATTATGTCTACCTCGTTTGTGAATAATGACACGTATTCTGATGGCACTGTTATATTCATTGACGTAAATACTTTTGAGAAGTGAACTAAGAATTTTGAGCATGTTATAGGCTTTTGCATGAAATCTATTGTGTGGTGCTGTTTGCATGAATTGTTTTGCACAATTTACTTACTGGTTTGCAAAAATTAAGTATGATTAGAAAAATGTGCCAAAGCGAAAGAAAAAACTGTAATATGGATCATCAGCTGACGATGTGGTTACAGCTGATATGTGGTTACAACATTTCAAATAACCAATCAGATTTAATCTCTCACTACTTTAACCAGTTAATTTTTATCTTACGAGTTATATAATGTGAAGCAACTGTTTGTCATATTATTCATTTGTTATGAATGTTTTATGTCCATCGAGTTTAACATAATGAAAAGAATATACTCTGATGAAATAAAGCGCCTGTCTTTAGGAAAGGTGAAAAGCAGGTTGTCTTCAGCAAACCCTGAGGTCTGTAATTCTACATGAGCTGTTAAGCCTCACACTATCCTGTGTTCTGGTTTGTGTCCCCCCTGTTCTGTGCAGGTGTGCGGTGATGGTCCCTAATTAACCTGGGAAGTGTTTAAGATACACTGTGTTCTCTCCAGTCATGACCTAGTTCCTCAAGAGCACAACAAGTAGAGAAAAGGGCGAGGAGAAGGAAAGTGAAAGAGAAAAATACAGGCCAACATGAGGGTGTTATACTCACCTGGTACATATGACCTCAATCAAAATCTAAAAGCACTTTCACAACAGTTAATTTGACTTGTAATTAAAATCAAGCACATCAAATAGTAATCAGTTTAATCACTGATTATGAAAGACAAATGAGATGATGTGTGTTTTCATGAATATTAATGTATATGTGTGGACATGAACATCCATATACTTGTACATGAGTGTATGAGAGACAGCTATCCCTCAAGACCCCCTTTCGTCTCCTGGCCGGACACTACACTCCCTTCCTTCATTGCTTGTCCATCTCGAGGGAGGAGAATCAATTATTATTTTTTTTAATAAGAGCTCTAATTAGCCCTGAGCACGTTGTGCTAAATATAAGCCTTATTGGCATGATCTAATAAGCAGAAGGATGAAGTTTGACCCCTGTCATATGAGTGCTGGGTGCTCTGTTAAGGCCCTCAGAGCTCTTGAACACGGAGTACAATTCATTACAGGACTCGGTGTAACGAGACATGCCTACTGCACGTCAACATGAGGCCTGTCAACCCCAGGGAAGGAAATTAATTTTACCTTGTCAAGTGGGATTTGTGTGAAGTTTGTGTGTACCGTATGGTGACAGTGGACCTCTCCTGAAGACCACACAGATAGTTTACTTTGTATGTGATATAGGCTGTTAAAAAAAAGAGTTCCGGGGTGGGATATAGATTCATTTCTAAGGGGCCATGTTGTTTTTTATTATCTCAAATGAAAAAAAGAAAAACAAATCTGTTCATTGAAATAAAGCTGATATAAAAATATTACTATCGGACCGAGACTGCTGAAAAGATGGGTCTTGGTCTGCTTCCAAACAAATTCTGGTGCGGTTCGTATGAAATATGAACACAACACGGACCAAAGACATGTAAACGAACCGAAAACCGGAGACCCTAAAAGGACAGAATGCTCAAGCATACCTGTTCTGTTCTCATCATTGCGTGTTTGCTCATTACAGTTCATTACAGGCATCAGAACCGCATCTCCAAGCAGCAGATCTTCGTTTTCGTGTGTGTGACGGAGGGTTTCCTGCCGTTGCTTTGACCCCATACAGATTTCTAAGCTCTTCACCAGTTCTCCGCTGGTCAAAATACCATCATATACACCCATAGTGCGGTTCATTCAAGTGTGAACGCTGCCATCCGAACCCTGGTGCGCACCAAACAAGCAGACCGAGAGCTGAAAAGATGGGTCTCAGCCCGCTTCAAACTCTGGTGCAGCTGGAATGATACATGAACAAGGACCAAAGACATGTAAACATTGGCAACGTTGACTCAAAATGCAACTCTTCACATTCACAGAAATTTTGTTTAGAACAAATGTGATGCACAAGTACACAGAAAATGAAAGGTACTTATAACCATTATATTCAGAATCTACAATCGTATACAATGTGGATTTACGTAAAACGGTGCATGTAAACATAGTAATCTATCTTAAGACATTTAGGTAATGTTTGTGCATTTCATTATGGAACTCAGTGTTCCAACAGGACAATGTTCACAGGTTTGTGCCAGCTGGCCCTGGCAAAGGGATCTGCTCTGTTCTGCCATGCCCTGCCCACACAGACCTGCTCTATTGCTCCATTGATATTAGTGCTAGCCCTGGTTGAGCTGCTTCTCAATAGATCTGTACAGAGTCGCACACACACACGTGTTTTAGATAAAAATCTCTGCGGCTTTTGAGTTCTGCTCAACTCTGACTCAAGGTCGTTCGGCAACACACAAGAATCAGACATTGGCATGAATGCATGGGCCTCAAGATATTCATGTGCTGCAGCACAAAAGTCCTTTTTTTAGAGCACCTTGACGGACGTCATCGCTAACGCACATTGTATCCAAGATGTGCCAAAGATGGAAACTGAGGCAGAAAATAAATGTAAACAATCAGAGGACAGAAGCAGATCATTGAAATATGCTTTACTGAGTTTCTGAGCAGAACAAAACACTTTTTTAAAAGAAAAACATGCTTTGTTTTGTACTAAAGTTTATGACGGTCGAGAAATTATTTTCTGATTATTAACTAGGCTATATCTGAAACAATAGCATTTTTGTGAATAGCAATGCAGAAATATGATTTGATTTAAAAAGACCCTCGGAGGCCACTTTGATGATGTACAGTGAAAATATACTGGAAGGTGCAATATATGACAAAATTGTCAAAACAAACACAAATACTTTTAACCACTTTTTTATTGCAAATGCATAAAAAAAACTGTACCACAGTACGGGGGGGGGGGGGTACAATTACTTTAGGAAATGCTGTTTATTTGACTTTTTATAATATCTAAAGTCTTTTTAACAACTCCATTATTAATACTTTTTTAGTAATGGATAATTTCATAAACTACTCTTCATTAGCAATCTCATAGCCAAGATTAAGAGAACACAGATGTATTAAATAAATGATGTACATGAATTTACAATCATCTTGCATCATGGCAAACTATTACAAAAGTGGTGAGAAAATTGAGGACTATAGGTGTGAAAAACTTGGAATTCAAGTGTCATCTCAGCTCTGTTAATGCTAACCTTAGGTGTTTACAGATCTGTATTAGCAGTGTGCATTAAGACAGCATGCATGTTCTTTATCTGGTTGATTAATGATCAACACATAATGCAGTTAACAATATGTGTATGCACAGAAAATAGCCCAACATGACTTAATTATCAAACAGAATTTAGTGTGGTGGGCATGTGATCTTACATTTATGACGCACAGGTTTAAAAATGCTTCAAAGCCTCTCCAATCCTTGTAAAATGTCAATGCCATGTATTTTCAGACTAACGCATTACTTGTGCATGATTGTGTCATTATTCACTCAGCGTTCCTGCTTTTGTGTTGGGTAAACACTGAAACACAGCAAAGTGTTTCTTAACGGACAGATGCTCTGAACCCAAGTAAAGATAGTCACCATAAACACAAATTTTGCGGGCAGGGGTCACTGGAGGAAAGGTAAGATAACATAGGATGATTGATCCACACACATTGCAGTTCACTGAAATACATACAACTTGACTGTTTCCTTCCTGCCTAGTTTTACAGGTTTTGTATGTTTGTAATTTCCTGGCAGGTGTTATCCGTATTTTGTAGGCAAACACATGCTCCTGCTATTTTTCTTTGAATCACCATGATAATAAATAATAATGAGAAAATATAGTTGCAAGCAGCAATTATCTGTGCCAAGCACAAAAAGGAGCAATGTGACATGCTTGCATGGCTGGGAGCTTCAGAAAAACAGCAACAATAAGCAATTAAATATGTTTTTAGATTATTTTAATCAAAATTATTTAAAAATAAATAAAAATAATCACAAATACAATCACTGGCATATGATTAACTTTCTTATCACTTTTGACAAATAGTTATCAAATTGTTATGGTGTGGTCAGTGTGAGGTGACATTGACACATTAAAAGTTTGGTGTTAATATGTCAAAGCGTTGCAGAGTTACAGCCACAGAATCAGCTTGGCATCATGCCAATAAATTCGTTGATGCATTACTCAAGAACGGTTTGGTCTATTAAAAAAAAGAATTGATACATTTTTGCCGGCATGGTCTGAAGATGATCTGAGACAATTTTGGTGAAGAAAAGACCAACGGTCTAGGAAGGCTGAATCCGAAATCGCACCCTATACCCTCAAATAGGCCGTTATTTGAGGGGACAGCCATTTGTAGTGGTGTCCGAAACCACAGTAGACGATATTAGCCGCTTTCCGACCAAGTAGTTCTAGGAACTTAGTTCTAGGAACTGTCCACTTCTAAACAGTTCTAAGAACTACTCTCCCCCAAACTCGGTTTTGCTGTTTGCGTTCGCACTGGCCAAGTGGCCATAGGAACTGGTAGGAGGGGTAAGGGAGTGACGCAAGCACGGTGACTTTTATTTTGACGGCACGACGGACCTTTATTTTGGCGGCGCTGAGAACGCCAGAGCAAACAATGCTCGCATTCTCTGTGTTTATTAGTTAGCGATCTGTCTAACACAGTACTCTTTAATGTCTTATTAGATAGAACTGTTATAGAAAGTAGACAGTATATGAAAAAAAGGTTATTAGCCTATGCCGTGTGGTTGATGTCCAGTGTTGCTAGCTGGGCAGAAATACATAATCATGTTTGACTTGTTCCCCTCAAAGTTGCGTTGGATTTTCTCTTCAGCATTTAAGGTTTAGAGACCCATCTATCACTGTTTTCCATGTTTGTATAGTTAGTTTATGGAGTAAATATATAGGCTATAATCTGTGTGTTTACATACATACAACCGGCGTAGCGTCATAGAACGTCTCTGAAAAGGTTCACGCCCACTTTTAGGGGAAAACAATCCGGCTAGCGCCATACACAGTAACGGATTGAGGACGTGTACTAACCCTTACAAACATGTAATTTGTATTTAAAGGGTAACTAAACCCCTGGTCAGAACCTGACTCCACCCACTGGCAATATTTGAAAAATGCTAGAAAAGTGGGCAGACCCCAGCGGAGATACAGGGGACGAACCGTGAGCGGGGGGGCGTGCACCTGAGAGTCCTGCTGTCAGACTGTCTAAAATGGAGAGTTTGCTCACAGGGTCGCAAGACGACGTAAATATGCATCTGATGAGTTTTATCGAGTTGATGTCAATAGTGCGCGCTTTCTATAGCCTATGCATATTCATATTTTGCCGCTGCTATGTGAAAAAATCAAGCAAAATGCGCCGACGCGTTTGTCGACCCCAGAGGATTAACTTTAGCCTAACCATAAATTGTGATTAAAATATATATGATCACTCACATCAAGACGCCGCTGCGGTGGTGGAGTCCATGCAGGAGGAGCAGCGTTTGGCACTGCGTCGCTGTTCAGCGCGAGCTGTGTGGAGAGGCCCATTTCCACCTCTATTGCGTTGGAAAAGCAATTCCGCGTAAAATGCAGGTTTTACACTCACGGTCTTCCAGGCCAAGTGCATGCAAACACTGGCGCCTAATTTCCAAGTCTGCTGGAAAGCTATGCAGTCCAGCAGTGCTGTTGCACCCAGCAACACTACACCAGACTGTACTACACCTACCACTGTACTAAATACAGATAAATCTACGCTAGCTCATCCAAGGGCGTGGTAGCTCGTACCAAGGGAGGGCGTGGTGAGCTGGAACCTGCCTACGTCACGCAGTACCGCTTACGTCACGCAGTACCGCAACATCCAATAGGAAAATTCGACTGCAGTAGCCACCGTTCAACCTGAAGAGGGCAGCACTCAGACGTTTTTACACCATATATTGTAGAATTAAAACACTTTATACCCAAATGTCAAAAAAGTTACTCGAATCAATGAACAGCAGTAATAAAGCCCCATTCTTACAGATCATTAACTAAAAAAAGTTAGTTTAGGGTTTAGTTACCCTTTAAACATTTTTTTTTTCACACAGTAGGCTACCCCTATTATGTATATGTATTTAATTATTTTTTTCCACACAGTATTTTGTATTTTTTATTTTATTTTAAATACATTTCCATGTATTTATGCCCATCTCTGCCTGCCATCATCATCATCAATATCTTGCTGTTATGGAAATATCATGAATTACGGATGATGCTATGGAAAGCTAAATCAGGCTAGCTGTATAGCTGGACAGAAAAGTGCACTCAGTAGCTACTCTAAATATAAAGACCCAATATTATACATTTAAAGATGTTTACTTCTTAAAACCGTAGTAAAATCATTCACTGGCTACCTGGTGACTCGATGAGGTACGAGTAAATGTCCGGGTAAACCACTGGGTGGGGTTGTTAGACCAATTTGACGCTGGTAGAATGAAACGGGATATGTTTTTAAGTTGCCCAAATTAAGTTTATAAATGTATCGTTCACGCTCTATGGAAGGCAGGGTGGACATATAATTACTCGACATATTTCATCTAAGTGATTTCTGAAGTTATACACGTTTGCCGGCTGTGTACGGACGTTGTTTTGTGCCGCTATTTTGTATTGAAGTCTATGGGAAGTCTGGCTTGTTTTCCCCTAAAAAGGGGCGGTTACGAAATTGACAGTTAAGTTCCCGGATGTGCCGGTTGTATGTATTCTAGCTGTTTTATAAATGGCGGGTGCTGGTGTTCCGCGTGCGTTCGGTCATCAGCGTACACTAATGCTGCGTTCTATTATTTATCCGTGTCGGAGTTCCGACTAGAAAGACAGACGTTGCCTAGCAACACGCACCAACACGCCCCCTTTCCTCGGATTTTGCCGCTCGGAAGTTTGGACAACCGTGAGGACACCGAGCAAGAATTCCGAGACGGAATCCAAGATGGCTGCGCCCTGTGTGACTTGTTTTCATTGTTTGTGTACCGCTTTGGTTGTTTAAATGATGTTTAAATTTTAATCACTCGTCTACTGCGTCCGTATCACTGCCTGTGGGTATGGGAATCGGTCTTGTTGTGAGTGCAATATTGAATGAAGCCTTGTTTCAAACAGGTGTTACTAACGTGGCTAGCGTTGCTAACAGAAGGTAAACTAGTTACTAGGTGAAGCACATAGTGCTACTTATTTTGGAGTGCCTGGTACTCGGCCAGAGCTACATAGCAACAGCTTTCCGGGTGGCGTCCATGTTTTTCTCGGACGCGCAAAACATACCAGAACGCTTGAAGCGTTGAAGTGACGTCATATCCGAGGTCCGAGTCGGTTCGTTGACAATAATAGAACGCACCATAACGTCACGGGTAGTTCCTATAGTGCTGGTTTAGACCCTACTCTGAAGTAGGACCTAAATTAGTTCCTACAAATGGATTTCCTAGAACTAAAATGGTTCCTAGTTCCTGCGGTGCGAACACGCCGACATCCGGGTACTTTAGCCAATAGTTCTAGGAACTGTGAAAAGGTTCCTCCGGTCGGAAAGCGGCTATTGAGTACACTCATTCAATCCCACATTGCACTGCAATAGCGAGTATACACCCAATGTACGCTCAAAGGCTGTCCGAATTTGCTCACTCCTTTGCATTCACTCCATCAAGTGAACAGTATTAAGGGGGTCGCACACCGGACGCGCAGCTCAGCACCGCGCCGTGCCACGTCTAGGACAACTCTCACCTGAAAATCGGATAACATCAGCAATTTTCTGATTTCTGTAAATAAATATAAAACTAAATGTATATTGCAGCACAGGGTGAAGTCCGTATACATTAACTAGGATTTGAGACACATAAATGTAAATTTAATATAAAACTATGTAAATGGCGCTCTGTGGCAGATTTTGAACATGATCCTGAGCCGTTGCTGGGCGCCGCCGTGTGTACTCTCATAGAGAATAATGTGTTCGAACTTAAAAGACGTGGTGCTGCGCGTCCGGTGTGCGACCCCCTTTAGTGGGCTAACGTAGGGAATAGTGAATGAGGGTTTAGGGGGCGATTTCAGATTCAGCCGAAGAGTTCGAAAAAGGAGATTTACAAAAAAAAAATAATCTAAATGGCAGATAGCAAGTTCGAGCAAATATGGAATCATTGTTCTCACCATGACCCAAGGAATCTATCAAGACCAGTTACCATTAAAATAGATAAAAATAATCAAAAGTTATTAACATTTTTGGAAATTTCATTATAACTTTATGAGTACCTTCAGGGCTTGGTCCCGATGACACATAGCCTACCGATTTTCGTAAAGATACGCTAATGCATTCTTAAAATACAGCATTTTAGGACAAAATTCAAAATGGCAGATGTACACAATAGTAAATATGGGAAAAATGGATATCATTAGACTCAAGAGAGAAGAGACCAGTTTTATGAATTTTAGGCAAACCATTCAGAAGTTCTAAGCAAATAATAACTTGACCAGAAGGTGGTGCTGTGTCCCTTTGGTCTGGTTTGTCCAAGTTTGGTCTGAATACGCTAAAGCATTGCGGAGATATCGCCTCACGTCCAATTTAGCATGTTCTTCATAGAATTCGTTTGCGCGTTATTCGAGAACGGTTGTATCAGAGTTTTTGGTAACTTTTTTGGCAGCATGGTCTGTAGATGATCTGATTTGATTTTCATGGAAATCGGACAAACTGTCTAGGAGGACTTCGAAAAAGTAAATATTTTTTGGCTGGAAAATTGTCATTAAGTAAAATGACGCCATATGGTGCACATTTTTGTTTCTAGCCCTTATGGTTCAAAAGTTAATAGCATAAACTTTGGACAATTGGTGGCGCTAGAGGGATTGAGTTAGAGACTCCAAATTTGCTGTAGCGAAAGACTGTCCAAATTTCACAACTTTTTACCATACGGTTCAATGGCTCTACGGTTGCCATACTTTTTCCATGGTGGAAAAAGAATCATAAGAAAACTAATGGATACAATAGGTGCCATCACACCTTCGGTGCTTGGCCCCTTATAATGATACTTATGGGTCCCACTTAATATTGTGCATTTGACAACTATGTACTAACATTTACATTAATCATTTGATACAATGCATCTATTGTTTACATACATGTTTTTACATTGTACCTATATAAAAAAAAGTATTGCATGCAATAATGGACTAGTGTTTTGTAAGACAACATCAACACAAGAAGTACATTGTAGCTGACATTTTTGTAAGTGCATAATAGTTGAAGACACCAAGGGCCCTATTTTACACCCGGCGCAATGCAGCACCAAGCGCAACACAAGTATTTTTTGCTAGTTTCAGTCCGTCCTGCGCCACGTTGTTTAAATAGTAAATGTTTTTGCGGCCATTAGTGCACCCATGGGCGTGTCTGAAAACGAGGTGTGTTCTGGCACATTGTTGGCACATTGCTATTTTGAGGCAACAGAAATAGACTGCAAAAAAAATATTGCGCCATTGACTTTAGACTAGGTTTCAGTTGGTCAATGGCGCAATACTTTTTTTGTTATTTAATGAACGTGTTAGTAATGTGCGCCTATTGGCGGGTCCACAACGAGTGTACACTCTGCTTATTAAACACACAGGGACGCACAGCAGCACTCAAACATGCCAAATATTTAAAATAAATAGGATTAGCAAACAATGTAAAAGATTATTTTTATGTACATAAAGATATGGTGGAATCTGCTGGTCTGTTTACGCACTTTTACCTCGTGCACGAGCAGTTCCGTTTCCTCTCTGGAGACACGTTCGGTCTTTCCACTATCAAATTCCGTCATGTAAATAGTGAATCCGCCATGGCGCGAGCGCAACTGGCTTTTTAAGGGAATGGGAGATGAGATTCTGAATGGTTTAACGCACGTAAATCCCAAAACACACCCATTACTCATTATGAGAATAGGGACAACCCTTTTAGACCATGCGCCTGGCGCGCCGACCATTTTTCCCGTCGTTAAACTAGCAAAAGTGTATTCGGACACACCCTAAGTGAACTTGCGCCGTACGCTTTAGACCATGCGCTTAGATTGTTAAAATAGGGCCCCTAGTGTGACCATATAATGTACATTATATGTCTGTCTGTACTAATAATATTTTAATATATGTAAAATACCATGCAGAAATTATGCAAATAAATCCCTGGTTTGAAGTTTGAAAGCCATTTTTGTAAATTAAAAGCAAGTAGGTTATTTGCTACAGCAAAATAAAAGGTTGTTATGCTGATTGAAAGTGTCTTCACATGATAGTTGTCACAATTATGTTCTGTCTTGTCTCCACCTGTTCTCGTTAGTCTCTGTGGTTGGAAAATAAGTTAAGTCTTGCCAGCTGTTCCTTGTTTAGTCTTCTTGTGTACTTATACTCCCTGTTCTGTTCTATCCCTTGTCGGTTATTGTTTGTGTGAATGTCATGTTACTCCTAAGTTTACTATTAAATACCTTGTTTTTCTGAATATCCTTCATTGTGCGCTTTCTTCAGCCCAGAAACGTTACAGAATAACTGACCAATTTAAACAAAGATGAACTTGATGGACTCACCCACGCCGTAGCTTCTCCTCTGCCCGGAGAGCAGGCCCTATCTGGGTTACCTGGCCTGGATGATCCGGAATGGCGAACTCTCGCTCACAGCCACCAAGGTCGTTCCTGAACTAGCCCCAGAGTCAACGCAGTCGGGTCAGTCCATCGCAGAGCCAGGAGTGGACTACAACCTAATAGACCTGTGATCCGCAAATCCTATTCCCACCAAATTCCCCACCCTCACATCATCTTCTTCACCGGTCCCGTCCGGAAGTCTTCCGTCCACACCACTGGTGTCGTGTAGCTCCTCGGCTCTGCCAGCGCCACTCACTCCGTGCGTCTCATCCTTCGTGCCTCTGGCTTCCCTGCCACCAGCTTGGCTAGAGGCCGAGTCCCCTGCTGCACCTCGGTCCTCTGGACACACACCTCCATCCCGACTTGTCACCTATCGCCTTCACCTCGACCCACCACTCCTTCATCGCCTCTGCGGTCTGTCTGCCCGGAAACTCCGCTGGGCTCGATCGCCACTCCAGGTCGGCCTTCGGCGGTCGACGTCCAGCTACAGCCACGGACTTCCAGAATTCGGGCTGCACCCTCACCCTGCACCCCTTCGGCACCCCTGGACTCCTCCCTTCCTCTGACCTCCCCGTCGGCCTCCCTCACCACATCGTCACCCCGGTCATCTGTTCCCTCGTCACCGCCTCAGTCCCGCAGATCAGCGGCTCAGCTCCCATCTTCCGGGTCTACGGTGTCGCCATGGTCCGTTGGCCACTCCGCTCCGTGGGATCCTCAGCCACCCACGGTTCCGCCGTCGTTAATCGTCTCCCAGGTGTCATCCTGTCTGTCAGCTCAGACACCACCCTGGCTCCTCCCCCCTGTCTGCGCCACCATGGTGTCCATGGCCAACGTCCCCAGGTTCCAGTCCATCCCCAGCTCCACGCCCTCAGACGAAGCTTCCGCCCTTTTTTTTTTTTGTCATAACGGCGCAAGGACGCGCCTTTCCGAAGGGGGAGTAATGTCACAATTGTGTTCTGTCTTGTCTCCACCTGTTCTCGTAAGTCTCTATGGTTTCCAATCAGTTAAGTCTTGCCAGCTGTTCCTTGTTTAGTCTGCTTGTGTATTTATACCCCCTGTTCTGTTCTATCCCTTGTTGGTTATTGTTTGTGTGAAAGTTATGTTACTCCCGAGTTTACTATTAAATACCTTGTTTTTCTGAATATCCTTCGTCGTGCGCTTTCTTCAGCCCAGAAACGTTACAATAGTACTAAGTTAGGACATTAAGCATTAATATTGAGTCTATTTATAGAATGTTCTCTGTGGGCAGCTCATTCTTCATGCAAGCGCCATGCTGGAGGCCACTGTCTTACAGGTTACTGACAGGCTCTAAAAGCCTAAAAGCTAGTGGCTTGGTTTCCAATGTATGAGAATTATTTTTATTCTTTGGTTATTTTCAGTAAGGAATGAGTAAGATTAAAAAAAGTCTGTTTATTGAGAGTGTGATTGTGGGTTAAAATAAATTACTATTGGATGGAAAAGAAAATGACAAAAAGAATGATGGGAGCATTTCTTTTCTCGCATTTCTTTTTTTCGTTTAAGCGACACAATTGTTGTCAAATAATAAGAAATGTTTCTTGAGCACCAAATTAACATAAGTTAATACTTTGTGTAATAAATTATGTTTTACAATATATTAGAATACAATACAGTTATTTAAAACTGAAATAAAATGTCAAATATTACTGTTTTTTTATCAAATAAATGTTGTCTTGGTGTGCATTTAAGACTTCTTTCAAAAACATTTAAAAAAATTCTTACAAACAGTGTGCCTCACTGAAGTAAATTTAATGTCATTTCATGTTGGCTTTAAACATTAAACACTTTGACTACTCGGAAAAAAAACAATTCTAAAGAGAGAGAGAGAGAGTGAGCAAGCAGCTAAATTAAAAATCCACCACATTTATTGGGCAGCGTTCACAGTGACAGCACTTCATCAGTGTGATTCATTTGTTCTCTGTTTTTATGTGTGTATAAAGGTTAAGCCTATGCTCATGTGTGTTTCTGTGTAGTCTCTAGGGTGTAGGGAGTTTCAGGTTTGCTGTATATAAAGGTATCAGATCCACCTTATAAAGAAAAAACAGCCAATAAGTGGAGAATAACTGGAGGACCCAGACATATTGAGCAGACAAACTGTCACCAGCGCCTGTGTGTGTGTGTGTGTGTGTGTGTGTGTGTGTGTGTGTGTGTGTGTGTGTGTGTGTGTGTGTGTGTGTGTGTGTGTGTGTGTGTGTGTGTGTGTGTGTGAGTGAAAGGGCTACCACCAGTAATGTCTTCTGCATACTAATGCATGCTGTGAGTGTGTGTGTGTATCAGCTTAGACCTTTCCACAGAACCCATGGGGATGTTTTTGTAATGGACCCTGTCTGCTGGAATGGTATTGTCCCAGACACTACATATCCAACAGAGAAAGGGGAGTGGAGGGTTGAACGAGTGCAGGATTTCAGTTTATCAAGAGATGCTGCTGATGTTTCAGGCCACAAATCAGAGCAACAGCAGTCATTAATCTCACTCATCCATTTCATCACGGAGAGCGACACACCACCCTCATCGCTGTCATTTCTCCCTGGCTCTCTCGCAAAACCTCGAAATATCCACAATCTCCAATTTACTACTGCTCTTGTGATAGTATCCTCTCAGTGAACACGTCACACTGTTCATAGCGCTCCGTTTGACAGATACACTCTCCCAACCCCATCTACACTACAATGTGACGTGATAAACTACAATGTTCTCACTATCAACTGAGCTGATTGTACAGGGGACATTTTAAAATGCTTAACATGGATAATTGTACTACAAAAACAACCAGGAAGAATTATAAACACTAGATCTACTGCTAAAACAACAATATCATAATCCTAGGAAGACATTATTTTTTTTGTTTACTTTCCACTGATAGATCTTCTATGGGGAACAAAATGCTTATCATTTCAACGACATATCACTTTACAAGTTCACACTTTTACAAATAATCCGATAAAAGTAGTATGCATATTTGGCGTGCTATCCGAGGAGAGGGCTCTGAGCTCAGTATTTGGCCCGAACCCAGAGTACTCCCCCCGTATCTCTGGTTAGGATAGTAACCAGGCGAGTATGAGGACAATCCTGTCCCATGTCAGTATTGAATCCCACTGCATAGTAAAAATACCCACTAGAAACCAACAACTCAGAAACTCTCTAACCTCTTGTGATTTAAAGCCTAAATATGTGAACGGCAATAAAAATGGCGCCTAGTGGCTCTATGCAACAAAACAAGAATGCTCCCATCATTAAAACAGTCTACAACAAGTACAGGGGAGACGCACATGTCTGCAGTCTGCAATTTTGTTGATTATAATGGGAACATTTTACCATTGCAGTGTTGATTGGGTGTCATATCCTTTGCTGTCTCATCAGATGAACTCTGGATTAGAATAAATCGCTCAAAAGGCTTTGCTGACAGAGGAAACAATCATGTACATTTAAAGAAACCCTCCTTCAAATATCTCAGGCAATTAGAGCTCATTCCTGTTGGGGTCGTTTTTAATTAACGCGCTGATGGATCATTCGTTTCCCACAGAAACCATTAGAAGGTCATTACAGCGAGCCAATGATTTCCTATACGAGCAGCCAGTGATGGCCGGACTGATACCTTATAGCTGCTAGTGATGGATTGATATCAGACTTATCACGTGAAAAAAAAAAAAAAAAACGAATTAAGCTCTGGACAAGTGGAAACACACACTTTAAAAGACATTGAGACCTGCCACTGCAGCAGATGCTCCCGGCGATGAGAAATCCCTGGAGTTAGAGAAATATTGCTCTGCATCAGGATTCATTGACATAGCATCCTGATTTTCAGCTTGCACTCTCAACAAGCCCTAGTGACTTTTATGCAGAAATCAAAAATAACACATATGGAAAGTTCATGTCAGGAGTTATAGAGTTATATAGGAAGGTTAAAAACCACATGTGCATGAGAGGTGTGATTTGATTGACAGGAACACATTAACCTCCTCTTGTTTCTCAACAAATGCGAAGGTGCTTTTAATGATGCATGGCATCTCACACCGTGAGTGACAAAGGCAACTCATCTATGCATTCATCCATCCACACTTAATGCAACCTAAACAAGCCTGCTGTGCATCACATGCAACATACCAACATCAACATTCATTTATGAAGCTCTTCAGTCATTATATCAAACAGATGTAATGTTTTTGAGTGAAACAAACCAACTATTACCACAATACATCACAGAATTCATTTAATGTATTTCTAATGAACTTAAACCTAAACTACTAAGTGTTTGTGATTCTGTATTTAAACCAAAGTAATGTCACTTTCTGGAGGATGATATAAAGTAGCTGGCTTCAGGTTATTACAAAAGGATGGAAAGTTATATTAAGCACACAGAGAGAAAAAAAAACATACATGAATTAAAACAATATTACTTAGAAAACTTGTATTTCTATAGAGAAATATTTCTCAGAATTTCCAGTTCAGTTTCAGTTTTGTTTGGTTGTTTTATTTGGTATTTATGGAATCCAGTTTCCACCACAAAATAAATATAAAAAAAACATTTTATCTCACAATTCTGACTTTATTTCTCTTATAAGTTTATGTTTCACAATTTTCAGTTAACATCTCGCATGTATAAGCTTTTTTCTCAAAATTGAGAGTTTATATATTGGAATTCTGACTCAGAATTGTGAGTTTATATGCACTCTTCAGCCTCTTTTTCGTCGCAATTTCAAGATTATATCTCACAGTTACATTCTCACTTTTTTCTCAGAATTGTGTTTATATCTCAGAACAAGTTTATAACATACAGTTTTGAATTGTGGAAACATCTCACATATGAATATTTCATAAATACATTTAGTGATCCATTCCAGACTGACCCTTACATCTACAAAATTAGGTCTGAACTGTGAGATGATAACTCAAAAATGTGAGTTGGAAACTTGGAATTTTGAGATATAATGTCAGCAATGTGAGATAAAATGCTGCAACTACCCTTTATATATATAATCCATGGCTAAATGGGCTTCCATAGAAATTAAGTCAGGATGTGAATGAATACTGCACTACAAGAGTCACATTTTCTTTGTATTATATATATATATATATATTTTTTTTTTTTTTTTGGCTATGTCTTACTGTGACTTACACTGGTTTATCCTCAACCATAAATAAATTTATAAACATCCCTGACCTCACCATCCTCAGTTTGAAAAGTGGTCCTTCCTTTCACTCTCTTTCCATCCGATCTCTTTCACACATTTTCTCATATACAACAATTACTCCTAATAAATCTTTTTTTGCAATAATGCAAATAATTAAATCCTGTAATTTTTGTCTTGTTTTCACGCTTTCAACATAAAATGTAAACCTGAGGGAAACAGAAAACAACATCAGCTAATCCCGTCCTTCGGATGAGACGTTAAACCGAGGTCCTGACTCTTTGTGGTCATTAAAAATCCCAGGATGTCCTGGCCAAATTTGCCCACTGGCCCCTGTCCATCATCCCCATATACTGATTGGCTCTATCACTCTCTCTCCTCTCCACCAATAAGCTGGTGTGTGGTGGGCGTTCTGGCGCAATATGGCTGCCGTCACATTAACATGAAGATTCCCCCCTTCTATGTAAAGTGCTTTGGGTACCCAGAAAAACGCTATATAAATTTAACAAAATATTATGAATTAATTGTTACAAATGTTGACCAGAAAACTTGTATGTTTGAAAAAACGTTGTAAAAAAGATTACTTAACAACAATTCACATAATTCATTAACTCAATTCTAAATTTACTTTAAATCTAATATCTAAATTCGTACAATACGGACTCTCCACAACGGTTTCCTCCATAGACGTATTCTCCATGTTTACTTCCTGCCCTCCGTCTGAAATCGCCCCGCCTTCGCGCGTCATCATTATCACGTGACTGAAACCCAGCTATTAAGATGAGGAGGGAAGGAGGAAAGTCCGGTTGAATGACTGCCACATGATCCCTTGTTTTCCATCAGCTCTCCACCTGAGGACAAACTTAACCGTTGTACCTTCTCCAGAGTCCTTCCAAGAAACTGAAGGTTTTCACAGAAATAGACATGAACATAAACGTTGGTCTTGTGTTCAGATCTGGGATAGGAGACTGAATACTTAAGGAATGTATTGGGGTTTTATGCTGTTATAAATGACAGTTTCTGCTGGGAAAACTGCGGATGAAATTCTAAAGGGTGGGATATTTATGTGCGAGACAGGCGCAGTTAAAACAAGTTGTTAAAAGCAAATGGACAGGTGAAAGGTCAAAGTATTCATGGATGTTGGTCAGTCATAATCCTGCTTTTATCGGATCAATGGTGGTTACAGGTTGGCAGAGGAGAGAGAAGAAAGTGTCATTTTTACAATGTGGCATTTAAAGAGAAAGCCATCAATGACCTCCACGAGACATCAGGGACTATAAATGTCAATGGCATTACAGGTTAATGTGAAAGGCCTTTACAGAGTGTCACCTGCAACACACACACAAATACACACACACATATATTTTAGGTTTCCATGTTTTATGGGGATTTTCTATTGACATAATGATTGTTATTCAGTACAAACTGCATATTCTGTCACTTCACCCTTAAATCCATCAAAAAAAAAAAAAAAAAAAAAAAAACTTCTGCCTTTTTACATTTTCAAAAAAACATAATTTAGTATCATAAGCTGTTTTCCTGATGGGGACCAAAAATCCCCCAGAAGGTACCTACTACCTAGACTACACACACACACACACACACACACACACACACAAAGACTATTTGCACAAAAACTGCCAAACAGGTGCATGTGTTCAGGAAACACACATTGATTCCTCTTTCTCCGAATTTTCCCTCTTGTTGGGAAACTCCCATACTTCATGGAGGGTTAACAGTTGTTTTGTGCACTCACTGTTATTATGTATCCAGCAAGCATAATACTGACACTCACACAAACACAGGCTGATGTATATAAACTGGCCAAATGAGCTCAGGATGAAGATATTCATGTAAGTTTTATACTCATATTGATTGTGTGGAATACTGTGGCACATGTGAAGGCTTCACAAACATACACACACACACACCACAGCCCTCAGAACAAAAGTTAGATCAATACATCAATTTACATTTTCATTCACCCTGTCAGCTTCAAAATGTGGGCTTGTTCTCTTGTGTGTGTCTATGAGGTGACAGCATAATGATGTGCTATAATAAGGACCAGAACAAAGAAAGTGGCTGTCTGACCACACACACACACACACACACACACACACACACACACACACTGCTCCTGCATACTTGTGCTTTTTTTCATAATGATGGTCATGGCAATCACATTATCTCTAATGTAGAAGAGGACACCATAACCGAAACCATTATATTCCCATTCTGACATCATAAATGTTTCATCTAAAGTCTGAATGTCTTATTTTATGCTCTTGCTTTTCAAAACTGTATCAATAAATGGACAAGACTAGTGTGACAAGAAAAAGCATGTTACCCAAATGCTGGTCCTTCTATAAATAAAGTCCACTTTATCATACTTTTTAAAAGAATGCTTATAATAATAATTTGTGTTATTAAACACTTAACTGTATTATAGTTTAAATTCATTTTAAATTCAGTTTAATATAACTGAACTTAAGATCTTTTTTTGACCCACTTACAGTTTTTCTCGATTGCTTAAACACATTTCTTGCAACTATGCCTCGTATTCTCAAAACTGTAAACACAAATCCATAACGTCTCACCCAATTCCCCAAACATCCTATTTTCAGGTCAAAATGAAGCTCTACACTCAAAACCATTCACTCTTGCTGAAAAAACAAACTTTGCCCTCAGACAGGACACACAAGCCCTCAAAATCACACACACTACAACATAGTCTAACACACTGGTGCAATAAATTCAAAACAACATTTCCAAAACTGGTAAGTTATGTTGCTTGTGGTTCCCCCCTCACAAACCTTTTCACATGATGAACACAAAAGACACAACCAGTGGATACATTGGCACATTTTTATTCATACACAGAAAACACACACACACAAAAAAAAAAAAAAAAAAATGTGGCATTTTTTCATTTTTTCAGTTCATGTGGCAAAAAAACTTACAGTAAGATGTGTGTGACCAACATATGACAGTAAAAGAGCACACACAAACCATATTCTAATATGGAATTCGAATTGTATTGGAATGGTAAAGAGTGTTGGGACGTAACAGGATGGCCTCCACTCAAGGATACAGTATGATGGATACGTCTAAGAATGTTCCACATATGGTTGAAATAACATAATTTGCCTAGAAAGATAACATTCTGGGAGTCCAGACTATAAAGGAGAAAGGATGCCCTCCCTTCACTGTCACACTCTGCAGCTACTCTGTGTGACTGTATGACTGCTGGCCTTTTCTTGCAAGAAAATAAACCTCATCAAAGACTATTGGAAATGTTCGTCTCTTAGTGATAGAATTTTGTTTGCCACCACACCTCCCTGAAGGTTCTCGAGGCGACGGTAAAGCGACTCAAATTTGGCCTTACTCGTAGCCGAGCCTCCCTCATAGTCATACCATTGATAAAGACATGGGCAACTAGAGTGGCTTGAATTTCATCTGAGACTGCTTGTCTTCTTGTCCTTGCCCTTCCTCCTCCTCATTCTTATCCCTCTACCTTCATGTCTTTCTGGATCCACTGTTCCAAAACGCAATAAACTGATCTGGGTCCTTTTATATATCTATTGAAGTTCTGATTGATGTGTTTTAAATTTTGACTCTAAGTGTTTCCACTTGGGTAATTGTGTGCTAACTGAGCTGAAGCTGTGCTGACTTGAGTGAACAATTTTGAATGCTAGTGCTTTCTAAATGACAACATCTAAGCAATGAGAAATGAAGGGATTTGTGTGTAGAGTTTTGCAGTGACAGTTCAACAAATCTGACTCATGTGTCAAAACAGGGAATAGTGTTTATAGTTTAGTGAAATGGGTGTGCTTTTTAATAAATGGCATTATGGTTTTGAAATTTTAGTTCAAAAGCCTGGTTATAGTGTTTAAGCAATCGAGAAAAACTGTAAGTAGAACTTAATGTAATTTCATTATTACTTCTATTGTCTTTTAAATGTGTTTAAAGTGTTCTGCCAATGTAATGACTGATTTATGGTCAACTATACTTGCACTAGTCAACTATACACACAAACACACACACACACACACACACACACGCACGCACGCACAATATATATATATATGTGTGTGTGTGTGTGTGTGTGTGTGTGTGTGTGTGTGTGTGTGTGTGTGTCATTAAGAAGTCATTAAAAGTTGCATTTTCATTTGAATTTGCTGAAACTACTTGAAACATTTGTTGTGTTGAGCTATTTCAATTACTTTTGTTTGATTTCTTCATCGCAAACAGCTAAAAGTTTGTAAATGTTCCCAATAAATCTGATTTGCAATGGGAGTTGAATCATTTCGATTACAACTGTATATAAACGTAATGTCATTTCTGTTGTCATGTACAGTGTGGGCTTCACAAATATAGGCACCCTTGATAAATATGAGCAAAACTCACTGTGAAAATTCATTTTTGCCTTTCCTATTCTTAGTTTTTCATTCAAAATTGTTACAAAAATCTAACATTTGAACTTAATATACACAAAATATAAATGTAGGATAAATTAAATAAATGTTTTTTCTCCAAAACTTTTATGCCAAAATTATTGGCATCCCTACAAATTCTAATGAGTAAAAATCTTAAAACTTAATCTTAAATATATTGTTGCTGGTTTATTTATCCTTTTTGGTGTTTTATTATTATTAGGTGAGCTTTTATTATTCGGTGCTCTATCCCTTTAATTTGATCCTTTAAGAGTTGTAATTAATGCGATGGAGAGAAAGAGAAAGTGAACAACAATACAAATGTATTTTAAGAGATTAAAGATAATTTAAATGGGCAAATAGACTAAACAAACAGAACTAAAGCTCAACAGTCTCGTCCCAAATCCCTTGTGTTATCCATATTTCTCCCACTTTTATCTCCATGATGACTGTCTGTGATCGTAAAAATGCTCCATGTGTCTGCCAAAATGCACTATTGGACAGTGCCAGCTATTCATTTATGTAATGGCTGGTTTAAGTGTGGAGCATCAGAAAGATGGGAAATCCAACTCACCCATTAACCAACATAAAACAAATCATACTCACAAAAGCTTTTTATTTCCCCACAATGGATTATCATTGCCTTACTAAGCAAAAAAAAAAAAAAAGCATATTATTTCCAAGTCAGATTAAATGTATTTAAAATGACAGAAAGCTTGTAAATGTCAAGACAGAAATGTATGCAGCAATAAAGCGATGACCTTTATTATTTTAATTAGATGGGTGATTGAGAGCCGACATTCATGGTATTGTAATTGAAGATAAAATATAATGATTTTATAAGTTATCTGTAAGTACCAGCTGAAAATATATATACATACATACACAACACGAGTCTAGGCATTCCTTGATGAAACATAAAAATAGGATTGACATCTTTAATGAGAATTTACCTGGTGCAGGTTGACCTTTTGTGACAGCAGTCATTCAATAATAATAATGCTTATCACTATTTATAATAATTTGTTCGGTTTTGTCCAACACACATTATAATGAATAAATCTATAAAATTCAAAATACATGTGACAACTTGACTGCAAAATTGTCCAGTGGCTCAGGAAAGAAAATGAAAACTCATGAAAATACTGTCACAATCAATGTTCCTGATGATTTTAGATCTTTTTTTTTTTCAGCACAGTTCTTTCACATCTTACAACATCATGCTTATTGGCTGTGAGCATTAATTGGCTCATTGCTTCATGGCTACATTAGATCTCTGCTGTAATTGCTTCCTGTCCTATTGATTTTAGAGCAGAATGGCTTACTGGTTTACAAATATACTGTTCACCTGCTTTCTGCTTAACACATTTCATTAACCATCTTTCTCATCTCAGATCAGCCTCCTATTCTAATTGTCTTTAGATTCAATTAAAAACTTAATGAAATCAATTACAAGTTGTAATTAGGCAGTAGTGAATTACGGTGGTGACATATCTGAAGACCCCAGAGCTTCACTGAAGGGCTGCTGTCACTCAGATTCTCTGGCTGTTCAGAAGCACAAGCTCTGCTCCGATGGTTGTAAGACACAAGCAAAACACTCCTCATTCCACACGCCCAATGAGCAATTACCTGATCATGGGAAATAATCACAAGCCTTATTTTCCCCATGTCATTTCATTTCATTCAGAATGTTCTTTTTAATCCCATCTGAATGTTATCCAGAGCTCTCTCTCACACACTGTAAAAATAAAAGGTGCCTGGAGGAACCTTTTGGGGTTCTTCACTTTGCCACACCGGCGGAACCGTCTGTAGATCCTCTAGGCACCCTTTAAAAAGGGCCGGTTCTCTGAGGAACCACACAGGTTTCCTGAGGAACTCTTATATGAAGCACTGTGTGGAACCACTTTGGGTGCCTCCAGGAACCAAATTTCATTTTTTTTAAATATTTAATTTCATGTTGTTACTATGGTTACCTTTGACATCTATTATAATAAACAAATTGAACCAAATACAAAATAAGAATTGTTTATTACATATTTGATATTCATTTTTATACATACACTTCCATGCACATGGGGAAAAAAGCTAACTACAGATTAATATCAATGACTACACAAAAAAATAGTGTAATACATAAGCAACATGAATAATCAACCATGTATATACAATAGATAAAAAAGAAAAGACATCTCAACAAAATGCATGGAAACACATATGTTCCACTAAATAAATCAATGTAAAAAAATTACATTTGAACTAATTAAAAATGTCCATCATACTTAACTTTAAAACATTTGTGTTTCAGTCCGATGGTTAGTCTGACATCACTGTTTCCAAGTCCAAAAGCTCTATCAGATGCCAAAAACAAACAACAGTGCTAATATACACTCATTGTGCTGTAACCTTTATCTCTATACCGAAATCTCAGATGGTTAGTTATTCAGCTATTTTGAATCATAAAATGTTTAAGTCTGGGATGCCGTTAGACTGGAGACTGTAATGTACACTATGGCTTTTGAAAAGCTTAAATGTGTGACTTGAATCAACAGTGTTCATAAATGGTTGTTGAGTATTCTCATGAAACAAGATAGAGGAAGTAGAAGTAGAGGCTTCGACCCGAAACAGAGTTAAGGTGCAGTAAAATGATCTGTTGTTCTGTGAATGTTCACTGGTGAATTCAGTCATTTCAATATGAATTCACACGATCAGCAATTTCGTTTGTGGTCAAAAAAGTCACTATGGGACCAAGTTGGTGTGAGGTACTTAACGAGTTAGAAAAGTGAAAAGGTACAGCATCGTTTTCCGTTTGTTTTTCCTCTTTTCTGGTGGATGGTCCAGGCACTTCGATGATTTTCAGGTCTACAGGAGGATTTTTATTCTTGGTCAAACTTGTATTTCAGCTTACTGAGATCCCTGCAAAGTACAAAATTTACTGTTAGTAATGTTATTAAAGTGATAGTTGTGAAATTTAAATAATTTCCTCAGCCTTGTGACGTTCCAAACCTGTTTGACTTTCTGTCTGTGGAACCCAAAAGCAGATCTCAGGCATAATGCAACTCCAGTCACCATTCAGTTTCACTGCATGAAACACAAGAAGAAAACAAATGTGTAAATCATTCATGAAACCATTCTTATGTACACTTGTCTAGTTCAATTCAATGCAACAATTTATGTAAAAATGGTTAAGCTCCAAAAATGTCCCAGAAAAGATCCTAAAAATAATCAATGAGTTCACAACTCATGTGTTATGGGTTGTGTTGCAAGTCTTCTGAAGCCTAATAGCTTTTTCCTTTTTTTTATTTTTTTTTGTCGAAAAAGACTAAACTTGAAGTTATAATTCAGAGTTAAAATGTCTATAGCATTTTTTGTGAATCAAACCTGTGATATTATTTTTCTGAGTAACATGAATGAGATTTGAGATCATGAGAAAAGATTTTCAGAGAGTAACTGATTAAAAAACACAAGTACACAGTCAAACAATACAATTTCACACAGAGAAAGTTCATAGTAATAAAGTACTTGCATGTGATGCAGGTAACTTACTGTAATTCAATGTTGCCACTGAAATGTTCAGATTATTTTAGAAATGTAATGGTTGTTCTGGGGAAACAAAAGAACAAAGATGATTATTCACAACATAATATTTATTGACCAGTAAATGGCTTTAAAATGGTATTTGAGAGAATGAGGGCACCTGTAGTAAAGTTAGGCTAAACAAAAACAGAGCAAACTATAACCTGTTTTTGTTATTCATAACAAACGCCAAGAATCAGAGAATTTTCTAAATTAGTTAGGCTATATCAGCAATTTGAAGACACAGTTGTACAAAATATGTTGAATTGAATGACTAAATCAATCTAAGACAATAAGTCAATCATTTCCATTTGTTCATTAGATCAACGTAGTTAGCATCGCGGCTAAAACCTTCATACCAGATACTGTGAAATAAACGAGTGGTAAACACTGTAAAAACGTAGTAATGTATAATAAATTTAGTTTATATATATGTGTGTTTAAATATATAGTGAGTAGACTCTGTATTTATATTTATTTGGCGAGTTTACAAACCTTGTAATGGAGAGCCGAATAAACGGCGGAAGCTTTGATGAGAGGAGAGGAGCCGTTACTTTCCTGATGACGATCAGCTGAGCTTTGTTGCGCGCGAGCAGCGCGAGCATCACTGAAGCGACGACAGCAGAGGAATAGCAGCAGTTTCGTGACAGAATAAACACTTTTCTCCTCCTGCTTCTTCTTCTTCATATAATATTATTATTATTTAGTGTTGTTGTTTAAGGTTTAAATGACTTAATAAAATAGGCCTATACTAAATATATGTAAGCTACCCAAGTGAAAAAGACTATAGTTACTGTTAAATGTATTAAAAATGCATTAAAGTATATTTGATTTGTAGGTCTAATAAAAACACACTCAAGTACATTTTTAATACATTTAATAGTACATCTTTTTCACCTGGGTATGTATACTGAATCAAACTTGCCTATAATAATAATAATAATAATAATAATAAAAATGCATTAAAGTAGGCTATATTTGTATTGTAGTAGGTCTACTAAAAACACACTCAAGTACATTTTTAATACATTTAATAGTACGTCTTTTTCACCTGGGTATGTATACTGAATCAAACTTAAAGGGATAGTTCACTTTGAAAATAAATTTTGGTATGTTTTAGCTTACCTCAAGGGCATCCAAGATGTAGGTGTCTTTTTTTCCGCAGTAGTTTCAATTTGGATATTTTTAGGTCAAACCGTTCTTGTCTGTCAGTCATATAATGCAGGTCGATGGTCACTGTATCAAAACACAAGCACAGAGTCCAAATTAAAACAATTCCCCATCGTCCAAATTAAACAATTCCCCATCGCAAGTACACATTGACGGCCTAAGACACGAAACGAGCGGTTTGTGTGAGAAAACGAACAGTATTTATATCGTTTTTACCTCTTGTAACACAGCACACGTCCAAATGATCTGACGGCGCGGGCGGGTATAGATGTATACATAGATGTCGCCTTGGCTACGGTTTCGTTCCAATGAACTGTAGTAGCAAAGGCGACATCTAGTGTATACATCTATACCCGCTCGTGGGCGGGTATAGATATATACACTAGATGTCGCTTGGCTACGGTTTCGTTCCAATGAACTGCGTAGCCAAGGCGACATCTATGTATATACATCTATACCGCCCGCGCCGTCAGATCATTTAGACGTGTGCTGTTTTCAAGAGATAACAACGATATAAATACTGTTCGTTTTCTCACACAAACCGCTCGTTTCGTGTCTTAGGCCGTCAATGTGTACTTGCGATGGGGAATTGTTTAATTTGGACGATGGGGAATTGTTTTAATTTGGACTCTGTGCTTGTGTTTTGATACAGTGACCATCGACCTGCATTATATGACTGACAGACAAGAACGGTTTGACCTAAAAATATCAAAATTGAAACTACTGCGGAAACAAAGACACCTACATCTTGGATGCCCTTGAGGTAAGCTAAAACATATCAAAAATTAATTTCAAAGTGAACTATCCCTTTAAGTAGCCTATAATAATAATAATAATAATAGGATAATAATAATAATAATAGAATAATAATCTAATTCGGGCCTCACTGAACCATTGGGTTCCTCCAGATGCTGGCTTTAACATTAGAGATCTTCCAGGAACCACTTAAATGATAAAAGATCTTCCAATAACCCTTTTATCGCATTTAAGTTCCTCTATTTTCCCCTAAAGCACTTCGAGGTCTCATGGTAATGAAAAGGTGACTCCAGAACCTCTGAAGTAAATACAAAGTGCTTAAAGGATCACATAAGTTCCAGCAAGAACCTCAAAGATTGTCAGTGCTCCTCCAGTAACCCTACTATAGGAAAAAGAGCTTTGAGGCACCAAAATTACATTTTGAAGTTCCTTGAGTATCCGACAGGATACTTGAGGCTCCTTTAGTTTTTACAGTGCACTCTTCAGGATCTACTCAAGCTCATGCAAGAATCCATCGACGGAAGTGCTCTCCCCACAATCCTCTTTCCACCCCTCCTCCATCTCCCTCCTGTATCCCACAAATCTGCCCCATGAATGAATCAATATTTTCATTTCAGCACTGTCTCAATTTTCAATTAAAGATGAGTAGAGTTTCTCCCGACTGCTCTGAGGGGCCGTCAATCACAGGGCCCCAGCAAGCCCCTCCTCAAGCATGTGTGTCTGCCACCAATTTTTTTTATGATCATACTTCATTTTAAGGCGTGCTTTAAAAACACAAACACACACACACAATATAAGCCACGGAAATTCATTATATTCGGTGAATGGACACCCAAACAGGCCATAAAAGGATAAGTTATTGTAACAAACCAAGACAAAACTACAGTTTTATGAGCTGAGAGGATTCATGTGTTAATGAAACAAGTGAGGGACAATTTTCTTAATTACTTAATACTTAATACTTACTTAATAAATACTTAATTAAATACTACATTTTAATATACTTGATATTGAGGGAGAGTATTCTGTTAAATAATTAAATTATGGGCAGCATGATGTAATTGAGAATGTATATATATATATGTATATGTATATATATATATATATACAGTATATATATATTAAAGCATATAATCCATATAAATAAATACATATAAATATATTATATGTATGTATATATTATATTATATTATATATATATTATATATACATACATTATATATATCTCAATTACATCATGCTACCCAAGTTTGAATTATTTAAAAGAATACTGTCCCTCAATATCAATTATATTAAAATGTAATGTATATACACATACATATGTATATATATATATATATATTCATATATTGGTCCCGATATTTGATCCCCCATGAGGAAAACAGCTTACAAATCACACTAAATTACGTTTTTTTTTTAAATGTAAAAATGCAGAATGTTTTCTGTGATGGGTAGATTTAGGGTTAGGGGATAGAATATACAGTTTGTACAGTACAAAAATCATTATGCCTATGGAAAGACCCCATAAAACATGAAAACCCATATTTTTTATATGGCCCTCAGATCCCCCAGTGTCTGAAAAAAGCATGTTATTTGGCAGATATCTCAGCGCTGTCTGAGTGCGTCTGGTATTGGGTTGATCGACAGCAGCAAGCCGGCAGCTCTTTCTTTTTTAGCATGCCGTAAATCGTCAGCAGCTTTTCAGAAGCACTGCCGAGGTCTTCAATAATTAAACTAATTAACAGAGCGATTAGCACGATGTGATGATGCTGACAGAGCACGGGCAGCAGCGATGATGGTGAAGTCTGGGTTTTTTATTTGGCAGTAGCAGAACCACTAGAGAGAGAGATAATGAGCTTTAATAAGCAAGGGTTAATGTTAGCAAATTAATCAACACAAATCCAAAATACAACATTCGCATGGACTAGAAGAAGGAAGCTTTTGTTGGGCTGAAATTTGCCAGTATTTATTGTGTATAAATCAGTGTAAAAATGTAAAACAGTATTTCACAACACATTTTCCCAGTGCATAGAGTCCACATTTTAAGTAGTTATGTTCCATAAAACATTAGACATAAAGCTGTTTGAAAACATGAATCAGTAGGCAGCTCATTAAATATAGTCTTGTTTCCTTGGTAACTGTAGCCTTGACCTTAGATGTATTGCCCAAGTGTGTTGTTCACAAGCTCCCTGCACAAGGCCTTCCATTGCTACATGTCACTCTGAATGATTTTTATGTGCCTCTATCATCATATTGTTTATAGATAAAGGCCTGTGTTGCATGCTATTTCCCAAAACAGCTGGAGGTAACAATGGTTCAGATCAATACTGGCGTCTGAACAGAAAAAGCTGCGTACAATCTAACAGGCCTCTTGATGAAGTCAGTCATGGCTCATGTTAGTGGCAGTTACCCGAGAGATACTATCCAAGTTAGTAATATCCAATTTAAATCCTCTCACAACAAACCTGTGATCAGTATCGTCGCTCAATATAGTTGGAGTTTGCAGCCTGCATAGGGCACTAACTACCAAGGTGGGTGTCACCATCTTCTCTCCCCGGGGGGCAACAAACAGCAGTTTTTACCGAGCGGGACGTAGGGTGGTGGGGTGTTGTGGGGTTCGTAGGGCATCCATTTGGTCTGAAACTGCAGCCCTCCAAAAAATTCAAAAATTAACATTTATCAGAGCCAGGGGCGACGCACGTGTTTTTTTGCCAGTTTCAGCCCGACGCAGTTATCATTATCACATCATGTGCCACGTTGTTTAAATAGCAAATGCATTTGCACCCATTTGGGAGCCCATGGGCATGCTGGTCTGAAAACGATGTGTGTTCAGGCGCATTGTTGGCGCGTTGCTATTTTGAGGGAACAGATATAGACTGCGATATTTTTTTTGTTATTCAATGAGTGTGTTAGCAATGTGCGCCTATAGGCGGGTCCACAACGCACGTACACTTTGTCTCGTAGATGGTCTGCTCGCGCACGAGAAGATCCGTTTCCTCGTTAATGAAACGTTCAGCTTTTCCGCTTGCAAATTCCGCCATGTAAATAGTGAATCCACCATGGTGTGAGCGCAACTGGCTTTTAAAGGGAATGGGAGATGAGACTCTGATTGTTTTTGCATGTTACGTCCAAAGACACCCATAATAGGGGCAACCCTTTTAGACCATGCGCCGGGTGTGCCGACCATTTGTCTCGACGTTAAACTTGCAAAAGTGGATTCAGACATGCCCTAAGTGCACTTGCACCGTGCGCTTTAGACCATGCACTTAGATTGTTAAAATAGGGCCCTTACTCTCCTTCATGTAGTTCCAAACTTATTTTTTGTTTCTTATGTTCAAATGTGCTGCACTTGCGATACACGCAAGAGCCGATTAAGTTTTCTTGTATAGGACAATTTTACAGCAATCTACATTTTGATGCTGGTCACCATCAGCTTTGGTGCTGCTGCTGATGAAGAGCCTCATAACTGGCCTAAAGGGGCTTCAGATGAGCATGTCCAGGAAAATGTTGCACACTCTCAGCTTATTAGAGGCAGGAAATGTCCTGAATCCCTTAGGAAGATGAAAGCTAAATTGCTCTTCTTCGCATCTCTCTCTCAAAAGCAGGGAGTTCTGACCTTTACAGAGCCAGGGATCCCAACCAGAATTTTAGCCAACCCAAGGGTAAAAAGTTACATTTTCTCATAAACACTTACTTTACATATTTAATTTGAAATATTTTACTTTTAAACTATTTGAATATATTTTAAAATGTAATTTATTTCTGTGATGTGAAAGCTGTGATTTTTAAGCAACAATACTCTTCTTCAGTCTTCAATACAGTCAACAATACAGTCTTCAGTGTCACATGATCCTTCGGAAATCATTATGATATGCTGATTTGCAGCTCAAAAAAACATTTGTTATTATTATCAATGTTGAAAACAGTTGTACTGCTTTATATGTTTGTGGACACTGTGATATCCTTTTTTCAGGATTCTTTGATGAATAAAACATTATTTGAAATGTCTTTACTGTCACTTTTGATCGGTTTAATGCATCCTTGTAGAATAAAAATAAAATAAAAATCTTACTGACCCAGATATTTGAATGGTATACCATTCAAATGTATACGGTCACTAAGAATTTTTGTTAACACTTTAGTTTAGGGTCTAAATTACACTGTTAAAGTTGCTTATTAGCATGCATATTACTAGGATATTGGCTGTTTATTAGTCTTATTTTGAATGACCTACATCCCCAATCCTACCCATTCCATACCTAAAAGTAACAACTACCTTACTAACTTTTAATATGCAGTAATTAGAATCCTATTGAGGCAAAAGTCATAACAGTAAGTTAATAGTGAGAATGGGACCCTTATCTGAAGTGTGGCCAAATTTTGGTAAATTAATGTACCTTATTTGCTCATTTTCACGCAAACAATTAACTATGCTTCACAAATCATAAAATAAATAAATAAATAAGTTAGAAATGCTATGAAAATTTAGTTTCTTATATTCTCTATATCTTTTCCACGGACCCCCAAGACTGAAAACCCAAGTTCTAGAGTAAAACCTCAGACTTGTCAGCTCCCTCATATTTCATTAGCTTCTTGGTGCACAAGATTGTATGTGTGTGAACTGTGTTTGTGTGCTTCACTGCAGGTATATTGATTTATTTTTGTCGTCGACTGAAGTAGGTCTACCTGTTTGCGGCGCCTATTTAGGTGACTGTACATGGACTCTGTGTGTTGTTTGTCAATTTGATTGCGGTTGGGAGAAGATGGAGCGTTTTCGGTATGGTTGGAAAGCACCTCACTTTTCTTCCCCTGGCATTTACAAGTAATCTGACATTTTCAGGTAATCTCAAACACACTTGCTGTTAACTGCTCCTTAGGGAGCGATGGGGTTGAGATTGAGAAAAGGGCCATTGCTGTTCAACGACTAATATGGGGCGGGGCAAATTTACAACAAAGGTGACCTAGAGAGGTAGACCCATATGGCTGAAGAGGCCAGGATGGCCAGGGTGGGCTGGACCGTTATTACTACAGCATCAAGGGACAGTTTGAGAGCAATTACACCCCTACACCATAACACTACCCCCTGCCCCCACTCAGCTGTAATGGAGGACCTTTCAACCTAGACAAAATGGCCTCCTAGCCATTCTCATAAAAACAGAAATAAATCAAAAGAAGGTACACTGCTTCAATGGTAGCGGCCCGATACAGTGTGTACATGTGTGAATGCATGTTTGTGATTGCAGGGGATAATTGGAGAAAGCTGAACCGGGAAGGATTGATACATTTGATGGTCACATATTGGAAATGGTGGGAAGATGGTGTTATTGGGGGGCATCGTGATTCATTTTGCTATTGGCTGTGAGTTGTTTTCTGAGTGTGTGACTGGGATATTAGTCAAAAGACAGTAGGGAAAACTATAGTCAACTAATCGAAGGAAAGCAGATCCTGACATCCCTTAAATTATCACACCTGTTTTCCGCATGTTCTGAACAAACGGCTGCAGTGCGCTGTAATGGCTGACTCTTATGTCAAAATATTGTTGATTGTGGTGTTTTGCAACTTTCTGAAAAGATTACAAGTTGACAGTTTCAACGATTGCTTGCCTCAGCTGACACTCAAGTTGAAATCTGTGCTCTCCTTTGGCTATTATTGACAATTACCTGAGAATTACCTGAGGTATTTCAAACACTGAAAAAGTGGGCATTAAAAAAAAATTAAATGTTCAGGAATTCTGAAAAATAATGCTCAATCAAGAAACACAGGAAACAAGAAAAGTAAATAGTCAGCTACTACACTACAAGTCAACTCAATGTAGCACATTAAAACTGCTTAAAGGGAGGACTGGCAATTTTCGGAGAGGATAGCAATAGCGAGCTAGCTTTGAAAGCATGAGATCCCACCCTCCGAGCCTCTCCAAAGAATCGCCTCCTTCAAAACACATGAACACCCAAAGCAGAATCTGCAAAGCATCATAAGACGAGAGACGGTGTTAAATTACCTCATGTCTCAAAGCACATGTCATTTCAATAATAATGAACATAAACAACTTACAGAACACTTACTTGTACCACCTGACTGCTGCAGATTAATTTCGGCATTGATAGTTTGGACATAGAAACGTATAAATCTGAGTCTGAGGACGTGAACAGCTCCGGGTAAAACGTCACAGGTTGTTATATCGTAGTTTCAGTTATGTCATGGCATGAACACAGCATAAACTTGTTGTTTTGGTTCAGGAGGAGGTGTAAAATGTGGCTGCTGTTTGTTTGCAGCGCTCGGTGACTGTCTGTCTTCAACTCTGCATTGCCTTACTGAACGTGCTGACGATGTGTGATGTCTAACAGTGGCACTCCAGGTTTGGACACCCCTGCACTTATGCGTCTTTATTTATATGGGGTGAAACAGAAACATAGTGATGAACATAATATTTCAATCTAAAAGCCAATACATATATATATACTATATATATATATATATATATATATATATATATATATATATATACATACAGTATATATATATATATTTTATTTATTTAAAATATATTTATTTATTTTTGTATTTTTTTTACTTCCATGTTATGTTTTGACTTGGATGTGTGACATCGCTGTGATTCAAGCTTCCCACATGCACTTGAAGGAAGCCTGCAATTCTTTATAGGAAATTGATTTTGTGATTATTTTTAGAATCTGTTCATTTACAAGAACCTTCTAAATGAACGGATTCATTGAAATGAATCAGGATTTCCAATGCTACATATAACAGAGACAGTCATTTTGGACAAACCAAGCTTTTTTGGTTGTGAACTAGGTTACACTCTATTTCGATTCTTTAGACATTCTACAAACCATAAGCAACTTTACAACATGTCAACTTACTCTCATTCAAGTATTTATAGACTGTAGTAGACTGTTAGGTTAGGGTTTGGGTTAGTAGTTGACATGTACATAGTTCTACAGTCATAGTCAGTAGAATGTCTGTTGGAGGACATTGGAGCAGACAGTCTACTAATAATCTGATGACTGTTAGTTGATGTGTTTGCAAAGTTACTTATAGATAGTTGAATGTCTGAAGTGGACTATTGAAATAAAATGTTACCGTAAACTAAACATAGGATAAGGGGTTTGGAAAATGAATGTATGGATAGATAAATTTTCCACTCCTGGTGTAAATGAGCTTTAAGCCACAGAGTCTATGTGTCAGCACAGACACTTTGACCACTGGTTTAAAGAGGTAATTCGCCCAAAAATGGTTCGTTCATCTTCAGAACACAAATTAAGATATTTTTGATGAAATCTGAGAGCTGGCTTACTTCTTCATAGGCTTCTATGTAATCGATATCTGCCATCCCAGAAAAGTTAGTAAAGACATCGTTAAAATAGTCGAAGTGACTACAGTGGCTCAACCTTATGTTTATCAAGCGACGAGAATACGTTTTGTGCTAAAAACAAACAAACAAAAATAACGACTTTATTCAACTATTAATTTTCTTCTGTGTGGGCCTCTGAGTGAGATCACGTAGTACAGTGCAGCCAGCATCACACACATCACACACATGACCAGCGTCAGCCAATAGTGAGCCTACGTTCTGACGAACAACCCAGAGGCGCTGCGCTGTTACACTACGTGAACTCACTCAGAGGCCCTAAGCCTTAAAGAGGCCTTTAACCCTTTGTCTGTTTTAAAGCTTATGTTCTAAACGTATTATCCCATAATGCTGTAAGGGTGAAGGGTAAGGGTTTTAGCATAGCGTGTGTGATATAGAACGATATAGCGGGCAGGTGTAGGGAAAAGGGTAAACGCAGGTCAGTGTGGTATTAGTGGTGGCTTTAACATGCTTTCTCTCTCTCTCTTTCTCTCTCTCTCTCTCTACCTCAATGGCACCACCCAGCCTGCTCTCTGCCTGGGTATCTAATGGTGGCCTTGAGTGATTGTATTGATTTTTTTCTCAGGATTTCCTGTTTGTAAAGCCCCCCTCTTTCCACGTTTGCCAATTGTTGTTATGTTCCATCCATCACATGCAGCATTCTCTACATATCACACTTCACCAGGGACATAGCAACAATCTAAAAATGGCTGCATGAGGAGCACATTATAAACCTTATAAACTTGAACATTAATTTGGTTGATGTAATGTTCGCTCGGCACTAAAACTGATTTGAATGTGTACTGGTCACAGTAGAATTAGCGTTTACCAACTGTGTATTTATTCAGTTAACTGCCAATACAGAGGCTTCCGTTTGGTCTTAAAATCAGTGTTTTATGGAGCCACAATTTTTTTTAATCACAAATATGCTTCACTTCTATTGTGTGAAGGACAAAATAATGGACTATGAATAAATTTAAATGTAATATAGATGATTTTACACCCTTTCTAATATCAAGGTCTATTTATAATAGCTTTACACTGAGTAAATTAAGTTTCTACCTTGATACAGCTGAACTCTGCACAGTGAAAAACCTCCCACTGAGATCAGATTGATACCAGTTAAAGGAGACATATCATGCTTTTAAATTGTTCCTTTTTACATATAAATCATACATTTGTAGTCTATATAAAGCGGAACTGCAATGCTTGGGTCTGAATTCCTCATTATTATAGCTCCACAGGCCCCCTTTCTACCCCTTTTCTGACGTGCGTCTGAGAGCAACTCGTTTTGGTGCGGTCTCTTTAAATAAAATTGAGACACTTTATACCCCGCCCTCTCTCCAGGATGCAGAGGTGACACTCGGTTCAACTCCACCCCGTTCGGCCATTTTTGTAGTCTGATAGCAGAGATAGAATTATCTAGCGGCACATAAACTTTTTATTCACACGTTATTAACAAAATGTCAACAACGGAAGACTTGTCCAGCCAGCCTTACATGTTCAAGCCAGAGTCGGAGCCGGAACGAGATGAAAATGAAGACGACGAACCTGCAGAACAACGTCTTCATATGGATGTATCGCAATGGTGTGTTACTGTATTTAACTGTTACACATGAAACTTTGGTCTTCCGACCTTTTACCACCGTGTCGATTTATTTTGATTAGTATGTGCGAGGGAGAGAGAGCAAGACAGCGTCTAGTTTGGAGACGGTGATGTCTTGTTTACACTTTCGCCTCTCTGAAGAGAGAGAGTGAGCGCGCGCACGCGAGCGTGTGGGTTACTACATCCAACAACCGAACATTTTAACTTACCCTCTCGTAACTTCTGCATCCTTAAGCTTGGACTACAAAATTGCAGCGATAAATAATAATGGCGGATTGCTCGAAGTGTTGGGCCGGAAGTCAATGTCCTTATTTGGCAGTTCCGCTGCAAATACTGTGACGTTATAGTTCACAAAACGTCATAGATAACAGAAAAATCGGAACAGGTTGAAAAATATGACCAAAACAGAATATAAAGATATCAACGAAGCACCTGAAGAGAATAATTTCATCTTTTCTGTACTTCTAAACACTCCAAATATACAACAAAATGCATTTAAGGGCTAAAAAAGTGCATTTAGCATGATATGTCCCCTTTAATATATTATACAGGCACAGAACATGTTAATAACTTGTGGAAAAAGAGGCAGTTACATTTCATCATGCAGGGCTTGAAAGATTAACAATGCGTAACTAATAGCATGCCACACATTACATTACACAGATTTTGAAAGCACACAGAAGCTGGAATCCTTCATCTACTGTAATAATCTCAGAATATGTGGTCATATGTTTGGAGTGGTTACATACTGTATCCACAACACAAAATAGAGGAGGTATAAACACCTTCATACATGAAGTGTGAGGTTGTGCTTCCTATAATGTCTATGCCATTTAAGGAAGGCTTTATGGACAGTCCAGCAATCTCCCTGAGGACGTTCCGAGGTACTCGTAAATAGGTGAGGCCGCAAGCAGCTGGGAACCTTAATTGCTTGTCTTAATTGCACTCGGGAGACTTCCTCCTAGCAGGACAGTGTTTAGATGTGAAATGGAAATGATCAGAACAGGTGAGTGAGGCGCATGCTTGGGCCTCCTCTTATCTCTCGTATTCTGCAGTCAGTCCTCTCGGCTGGGTCGTATACATATTGAACACATAGTGTGAGAGAGCTCCCGGACACGCAATACTGCCGACATCATGGAAGATACTGGCGCAATCTGTGATTCTCATGCTACTTGCCAGAGGCAGGTTAACAAATAATAAAAATGAATGGATCTGTAGCACATCTAGTGAGATATGAGTTAAAAGGATAGTTCACTCAAAAATGAAAATTCTGTCATCAATTACTCAACCTCATGCCATTCCAACACAAATGTTTTTAATGAAATCTGAGTCTGCCCCTCCTTTGAAAGTCTATTCACCCAAAACTCTGAAGGTTCAAAACATTCATAAGGAGATCGTAATATGAATCAAGTGGTTTAATCCAAGTCTTCTGAAGAGACATGATCGCTTTACATGATTTACAGATATAATTTAGGCTTTTATTCACATGTAAACATTGATCAGCAAACATAGAGCACTCAAATGGTAAACGGATTCATCAAATTTGAGTGCTCTATGTATGTTCGCTGATCAATGTTTACATTTCAGTGTATCTGTTCAGCCAGACACCAACATCCGCATGCCGTTTTTTCACATTGATCTGAACAGACAAATTGCATGCAAAGTTTTTAATTGAGCTAAATGTCTTTGTTTGAACAGCATGCACTTATAGGGTTAGTTCACCTGAAAATGAAAATTTTGCCATCGATTACTGTTCTCACCCTGATGTTTTTCCAAATCAATAGGACTTTTGTTCATCTTCCAAACAAAAATGAAGGTATTGTATATATTAAAACGTTTATTGGACCGAACATTCGTCTTGCCATTAAAATGCCTTTATATTTTAAAGTTAAAGGGGGGGTGAAATGCTATTTCATGCATACTGAGTTTTTTACACTGTTAAAGAGTTGGATTCCCATGCTAAACATGGACAAAGTTTCAAAAATTAAATTGTACGTTTGAAGGAGTATTTCTGTGCCAAAAATGCTCCTTCCGGTTTGTCACAAGTTTCGGAAAGTTTTTTTCGAGTATGGGCATGTGTGACGTCAGATGTAGCGGAATTTCCTTATATGGGTCCTAAGGGCACTTCTCTGGAAGGACGCAGGCGCGCGCGCACTCGTAGACCAGAGAGAGAAGAGAGCGAAAGCAGTTCGCCATCAAAGCGCTATACTCGGCTTTAGGGAAGTCAATGTCACCAAAGAAGTGGGTTTTTGGTTGCCAGGGCAAGACAACCCTGCACAGATTCCCAAAGAACCCGGCGTTAAGGGACCCGTGGATGGAGTTTGTTTTTTCAGAGCATCAACGGAGGTTGTGCAAGACTGTTTGTTCCCTGCATTTCGACGATGATTGTTTTATAAACAAAGCCCAGATCGACGAATTTGCAGATCGTCTAATGCTTAAGGATCGAGCAGTCACAATGATAAAGGTTCGCGGTCGTGCGTTGGAACCGGGCGGTGAGTAAAACTGCTTCAAATGTCTCTGTGTGTTGTTAGCTCGGCGCGTTAGCACAGCTTTAGCTCCGCCCACACGGCCCGCCTCCAGACGCTCGGTTTTTCCCCGAAAGACTCGGTACAGCCTATCTTTCTTTTATAAATATAATAAAACTAAAGACTTTTTGGAGATATGAAGGATGCAATACTACTCTATAGGTACTCAAGATTAACAGGAGATTGAGTGAAAATGAGCATTTCACCCCCCCTTTATGGGGTTTATTCACGTCCTTAAAGTTGTGGTCACATTTACTTGTACCGTTGCTCTTTTGAAATCCAGTCATTTCAATCTATAATTTCACGTAAGGGCATGAAATGTCCCAACACAGATTATGCATTGGATTTGAAGACAATTTTCCTCGCTGACCAAAAGAAAGCTGCTTTGTGTGAAAGTGACGTCTATGTGAGTGTTGCTTCATGCATAAGTGGACCGCCAGTGGACCTCTTTTGGTGGAAAATGTTGCTAATGTTACCGCAAGTAAGAGCAATACTGCCGTGCAAAGGCAAAAGACCGTAACTTCGTTTTTGGTCGAAAATGAGTTATTTATATTTTTGACACATTCAAGACCTTCTTTATCATGTGGATAAGTATCTTGAATCAATTCCGTTTATTTTTCGAGAAAATAATGATTTGTCTTAACAGTAACTTCCAAAAGCCCATGAGAAACCAAGGCAGAACACCGTAACATCAGTTACCGCTCTTTGGCTTTGTTTTGGAACGCTCAAATTACGAGTTACGGTGCTCTGCCTTTGTTTAGCCGCGCGTCAATATGAAGTTACGGTGCCGGTGTTCAATCAAACAATGCTACCTACCAGATTGTAAGGTTATCTGCCTTTGTTTTAATGTCCATTAAAATTAAAATTACGGTGTATCCTGTGTACTTTGTACAGCTGCCATCAGTCGCTCTAACTTCTGATGTCCTCAGAGCGGTCAGAACATTTAGTATGGTCTGCTCCATCGACAAACGTGCGATATCGATCGCGAAGGATTATGCAGAGTTGACAGAAAAACGTTACACATTGCCGTAGGCTATCAGATGAATACATCCATGAATTAAAGCTCGCAAACTAGCTGGCAGAGTGCCAAAACTTCGCCTTCAGCCCCGCCCTAAACGCGGTCGAGTCAACGCTGGACTAATAGGAGGTATTTTGTCATGTCAAATGTATTAATAATGCCATCAGAATGCAACCAAAGCACAGGATAGCAATAAGTAGATGGCTATAAATAATTGTAAATCATACAAAATAAATGCCATGATCACTAGATTTTATACAGGTGTGGACTATAATGATTTTGTTAATGGTGATCAGCAACTAAATATTGATAATGTGGAAGTTACTGCCTTTTGCCTTGGTATGACCTCTCACTTTTTGCTGACAATACAAAGGCAGAGTACAGTAACTTTAAAATAGTGGTCAAAAGTCAAGTTTGAGCTCAAGATTTTTTTATGTATATAATTTCCATTACTAAAACATCTATTTGCCAAATTTCCAGTGTCCTACCTATAATTAATTAAGCGGGACAACTAAAAATCTTTAAAGTCATTTTTCTCAGTTCCACACTCTAGCGACTTAAGGTCTTTTGCCTTTGTAGGGCAGAATAGTAATGCTTGCTTTAGTAAATACTACTACAAATAACAATACTACTGCTGCTAATCATAATAAAAATAATGATAAAGACAACCATCTTCATCAACATGGATATAACCTCACATAATTTGTCTTACTGTTGTTCTTGTATATTTATTTAACATTTTATAAACTGACACCTTTGTAAAGATTCCTGTCCAAAGTACAATCTGCTCTTTAGTTGTGACATTCCATTAAAGACTGCAGGTGTGGTTGCTTGTTTCGTTTTTCCCATGACATCAGGCTGTTCCCAGGAGGCAAACCTAATCTTCTCATCGCAGAAACCCTGTCGTAAACATTGTTCAATGAGGTTTACATTTAGCCACTTAAAAGCAAATCATCCCGCTGCTTTGTTCCAGTGAATCCAGTGGAAACTTGAGAAATTCTCTTTGAGTTTCAGAAGAAACCAAGGAAATACCTGAGAGAGCAGATCAAAGATGTGAACTTGACAGATGGCATCAGGCTCACTAAACACCTTATGCATAAAAGAGGCATCAATCTGGCAAATAATAAAATTATTTGCAAAAGATTTGTTGTATGTATTTGCTTTGAATAGCTCACATCAGTGAGGGTCAGACTATCGCTCTTATACAGTTCCATTTTAACCACAAAATGTTGCAGTTCCTAATAAAGTTACATGGGAAGTGGCGAGAAACTAAATTTCATTAACTCGTCAGATCCAATTATTGCTTATTTAGTGCTAAGGGGAACCGCCAGGGCCAAAACTATTGTAAATATAATATATATAAAAAAAAAAAAAAAGATATATATATATATATATATATATATATATATATATATATATATATATATATATATATATAGACTATAAGTCAGCAGATCTAATGTTAGTTTTGGAATTCATAAATTGAAAAAAAAAAAAAACATCTAAATTTTTTTGAGGAAATAAACCCTTAACATATGCCAATTCATGTTGTGTTGTGTTGTCAGGGATCGAATACAAAATACAAAATACTATTTTGTATTTTAAAGCCTTTGGAAAAAAATCTAATGTAATTTGTATTTAAATACATTTAAGATGAGTATTTTTGTATTTTCAAAATACACAAAATACTTTTTGCCAGTCAACCTCTTTATCAGGGTACTGATTTTGTGCATCAACTAGTTTAGACATTCACTAGCTCAGCATTGGATCAGCGATTTTTTGTTGTTGTTGTTGGAATAAGGTGTCATGATCAATCATGATCAAGATCAATTCTACTTGTTGATTAAAGTTAAAATAGTGCATTATTCACTTCAGTTTACATGAAAGAATAAGAGCATAGACAAGTGGGAAAATAGCGTTAGCCAATCAGTCTTCTTGACCGGTTGTTGATTTTTATCAACTAGCTTGTCAAATGTGTTTAAAGCATTACTGCATGTTAGGGCTGGGTGATATGGCACTACTTCTACATATCATAGCGATGATATAAAGTCTGAATTGATGGAACTTTTTCTAAATTGTTTACTTAGATGGGCCTATTTGTGGGGTAAGCAAATATCCGTGCAGCTTTTAGTGGGCAGGAATTATGGGAACGTTGGAAAAAGAAGCACTGATGAATGATACTCCACAAAAATCTTCAGCTTTTAGTTTTATTGTACATAAAATATAATAATAAAAAAGGGATAAATAGTGTCAAATGAATCTAAATTAATTCTCATTTTAAATTTTAGATACACTTTCTAATTTTAATCTAATTTCTAAAACTTATAGAAACAAATAAACTTTACATAAAATAAACAAAATTACTTAAAAAGCATTGGACTACCTGAAAAACAAAAACAAAACAAAAAAAAAAAACACTCAAAAGAGTTCAGAAATTCAGTTTATGCTGTGGAATCAAAACTGATATTGAGAATTGTGAAACCATGATATTGTTACTGTGAAGTAAAACTGAGATTTTGGTCATATCGCCCATCCATATTCTTTGCTAGATAGCAGAAAAGGTACCCACAGTTTTACATACTTTTTAAATAGTGTTCACCACAAGTAATAGACTACATTGTAACCAGAAATAAGTATATAAATGGCTGCTATTTTGCCTAAGTTTATTTGTAATTGCCAGAAAGAAAGAAAGAAAGAGGGCAGAGATGTGGTTAGTAATGTAAGTCAGTAGGCCCATGTAGTTTCTTCATTCACTGTGACCTATACCTGCACTGGATGGCCAATTTCACATGTTTTTTGTGTTTTTTCAAAATACAAAATACTGTATTTGTATTTAAATACATTTTTCCACACAGTATTTTGTATTTGTATTTTAAATACATTTCCATGTATTTATGCCCATCTCTGTGTTTTGTGTAGAAGCACATTTTCTTACTCCTTATTGGACGATTTGGGCTTTATAATTTGAAAAAACTTACTTGAATCCTTTCTTTCTTTTCTTTGCCTATCTTTTTTTCTTTCTTTCTTTTTCCTTTGTCTTTAACTTACTGCTGGGAATGGTATGTATATTGTGATGTTATGACTGAATGTAAGCTCAGTCTTGTTTGTAAATCTTTCAGTTATTAATGCCTTTCTGTTAATGTTCAACAAATATATGATAAAAAAAAGAAAAAAAAGAAAGAAGAAGCACATTTTCTCCTTATTAGAATATTTTCACCTAATGCTTTCAGCTCTGTGATTGGTGGTCCAGCTGTGAAATTACAGAGGGCCAATGAGAGACTAATTTGAAATGACAGGAAAATTTACCAATCATATTGTACCTCTAAATGGGTGGGGCTTATCACTATTTTTATGAAGTTCCATCCGCTGCAGGAACACGATCAGAAAAAAAAAAAACGCTAATAAAATAGCTAGCGCCTATAGAAAACGCAAGTAACATGCAGCGCCAGCGGGTTTTTATAATTTATTAATTTATTATTATTATTATTATTATATACCGCCCACAGGAATGCTCCCTCAACTCAAAGGAAATTCGTTTATGTACTTGCGCACTTCTAATAACTTACTGTGTTTACTCAGCTCTTACGGTGATTTTCTGAAGTAAAACTGACGCTTCATCTTTTGTGTGATGTACAATAAACTTTATTAAACTCATCAGTATATGTTTGATCATCATTCAGACAGCAGACTTGTAGGCTATTAATAAATAATGGATACATACAAGCAGATGACAAATACGTTATAATAACCGTAATTAAACTAAACTATACCTGTTTCATCTCTATACAGCACTCTGACTCTGTAGGCATTATTGTCCGACTCGAACTGAACACCGTTACTGAGAGTTTCTGATATTATCATCATTCCGTGAGATGAAATTGTCCTGAGAGACTGTGCGCGAGCTCATGAAGCTCCGCCCCCTGGGTCGTCCAGCAGCAACTTATTTGCATTTAAAGGGCACACACTAAAACAGCGCGTTTTTCTGAGCCCCAAAAACTGACAATTTAAACATGCTGTAAAAAATGATCTGTTGGGTATTTTGAGCTGAAACTTCACATACGCACTCTGGGGACATCAGAGACTTATTTTACATCTTGTGAAAAGGGGCATAATTCGGGACCTTTAAGAGGCTAAAAGCTTTTTTTTTTTTTTTTTAAAAAAAAGAGGATAACACGGTGTAGGCAACACCGATTTTTGTCGTTTTTCTCTGTACTGACAGCACTTCAAATTTACAAAAAAAAAAAATAGCTCATGTTAAAATTGACCGAAGTTCTCCTTTAAGAGAAACGCATGAATACGATTAATTAAATTGAACAGTAGGTGGCGGCATGTGCTCATGACGCCCGCCATTAAAATAAAAGAAGAAGAAAACGCATGTTAGTGAGGAGCACATTGCTTATTTATTAACCACACCGTTTGCTAGATAAATTTTTAAAGAAAAGCTGGAGTTAATCGGCAAAGGAAGACCAAGTTACACCAGAGCTTAATTTGTTGCAGAAAGCCAAAGCTTTTTAAAGCATTTCAACCCCAGCATACCCCTGGATGACATCATCAACCAAGAAGCTAAAGTTTTACTGCTGGAATTGTCCTGTTTGGGTAAGTTATTTACCACTTTTTTATTTTTTTATTTACATGCCAACCGATTTTATTCTGGCCGTCGATGCCCCTGTTTTATGTTAAATTTATTTGAGAAAACAGAATTTTTGCTGAATTACTGGTCAATCTGTAATCTGTAAAAATGTCTTTGATGCGGAAGTGTCTGTTGCTTTTGGTCTGAGTGCTGTCGTGTGTCAGCTTTGTGTTTTTCTGGTTTTGCGTGTCATACGTTTTGCAACCTGGCCATTAGTCACCATATTGTGTGTGTTGAAATGCACACACGATTGTGTGATGATGCATTTACTTGTAATGAGGATACATTACATTTTGTTTTATTGTTTTGATAACTCTCAAACTCAATGTGTTGATTGTTTGTTGCATTTCTTGTCAAAGGTAACTTATGCAGGATTATTAAGAGGACACATGCTAGGCTGAGTTGAAGGGGGTGAGAGGGCCAAGGTTCAAGTGTCATGGTTTACTAGTTATTTTGACCCATTACAGCTCCTTTAATATAGAAGATTCCACTTTACATACTGCATATTTCATGTACATTTTATTGCATTTTTTTATTGTATTTGTTCTCAAACTGATCTGTTGTACTCACTGAAATGAACTCAAGTGAACTGGGCGGGGTGGAATTGTTTTGCTGCAGTCTTCATGTGGCTTAAACACAAACAAAATCTCTTTCACTTTCATTCTTCTTAGCATAACAAACATCAGTGAGATCGAACCACAAAAACACTGCTAAGTGCACAGTCATATTTCACTCTTGAGGATACATAACCACATGCATCTCCAACACTTCCAGTCATCATCGTCTGCCTCGTGCTTTGCATCCACTTCACTGTAAGTCCAGAAATGCCACCTGGGCCACTGCTGGGGTCTCACAGCTAGTCACACATCTGATGCCCTTTAGCTGCATTCAAAGGTCAAAGCACCATCCTGGGAGATGTACTGTACACGTGTGTATTGACGTAAAGTGGAAATTGTCCACGGACACTTAAAAAGTCTAATGTAACGACGAGTAAAATTGGCTTTGGCAATAATTTTATTAGGATGGCATGACACGGCTTGAGTTCAGTTATAAGAAGGATTTTCTGATCCATGCTGAATTGCTGATTTCAGTTATACTTTATTTCGATAGTCCACTAGACATTGTACTAACTTTAATTTTGCAACTATATATCAACTAACTCTCATTCATTTGCAACTGCATGTCAACTACCAGTCATTAAATATTAGTAGACTGTTAGTTGAAGGTTAGGACAATACTCAGACAGCGACATAGTGTCGGCCGAGATCCGGGCCACATCTGGTACATGTGGATTCAACAAGTACCAGATGTGGGCCGGATCTGGGCCGACAATATGTTGCTGCATGCGAGGTTAGTATAATAAGTTGACATGTAGTTGCAAAGTTATTGTCAGTATAAGTAAAAATAAAGAGTTAGCAGACATTAAGCAAACAGTCTACTATTAATTTAATAACTGGTAGTTGACATAGTTGCAAAGTTACATATAATTAGTAGAATGGCGAAAGCAAAGACTGATGAAAATAGAAATAGAACAATGGGGTGACACATATGTGAGAAAAAAAAGAAAAAAAGCACATTAAGTCACCAAAACACACCAAAGTATGAGGAATAAAATTACAAACACTTTTCTGAGAGGTGCAGTTTCATTGAGAGATTAAGACTGACTATATGATGATGATGTTATATATGATGATGCTGTGGCTAAATTCAGTTTGACACATGAGATATGCAGGGAAAACTGCTAAAGCTAAATGCTGCAATGTTTTGTATTATTAGCTACATTTTACTATCCAAGGATAAACCTCAATGAGGTTGTTGGCTACTCTGTTTTTTTTTTTTTTGCTGTCATCTCAGCCTGGCTTATCTCACACACACACATGCAGCAATGAACAGACAGCTTTCAAGTCAGCAAACAACTTTAATGAAAGAAACACGCAATCAGAATAACTTTTCACTTGCGGCCCTTGTAGTTAGATTAATCTTTCGTTTGTTCCTCAAATTTGACATGCTTTCACGAATTCCCCAACATCTTATCATGATCAGCAGCCCCCTTGTTCTTGGATGCGTTTTAAGTGCTAATCCAATTTGTAAAAGCTTATGTGCCATCTAACTGCAAAGAAAGTAGGATGGAAAAATTACTGACAGATTGATAGGAAAAAATATAAAATCAAAAGAGCAGCGCTTAAAGCTATCACACTAGCAGAGCATGTTGGTGATGCTGGAAAACCAATAAGTTTCTGTCAGCACTTGTTGTCCACCGTTAACCCAGGCAGTAACAAATACAATGAGGTTTATTGAAATTCCGAGGTTGGACATTTATTGAAACTGGTGTTGCAGTGTTTTCATGCGTGCAAACATATATTGAACCTTAACAGCAATATAAATGCCTGAACTTGACAGGCCGTATTTGAGTAAGGTGAAGAGTGTGCAGTCGTGTGTTTGAGTGTGAGTGGAAGACGAGGGTCAGTGGAGTTTACGGGCCTCCAATCAGCTGTAAGTGAAGTACATAAAAACAACAGCATAAATACTCCTGTATTTAGAACTGCATCCGCTGATGTGCTTGTGTTCACACAATAAATGTGCATTATTGGTAACTTATTTTTTTTAATCAAAACAAAATTTGTCTTGGGTCTCTGATAATGAAATAATAATAATAATAATAATAATAAAGCAACATGGGTAAAGGCCCATTCACACCAAGGACAATAACTATAGTGATAATTATACAAATATAATATATAAGGATATTTCAAAAATCTTTCTAAATGTAAAAGAATTAACAGTCCAGACCAAAACTGTCCACAGAAAAATGATTGGTTGGAATCACTTTCAGAACGATTAACTTTGACAGCCAATCTGAATCCATCTTGTTTTATAGGGCTCAAGAATTTAAAGTGGCAGAAGACAAAACTGCACCGCGCGCTTTGGATAAACAAAATGATATCGTGCATTGATGTGTGGACTCTAATATAGTTATCATTAAGGTTATTGTTCTTGGGCCTTAAGGCTCTAAAACCGCTCAAATTAAAACTGTGTACATGAATATGAAGCTAATGCATGATTCCTAAATCTAATGCACTTGTAAGCACCACCAACCACACACTAGTCCAAGTATACATTCTTAAATGTAGGCCTAAATCTTAAAAAAAGGCTAGGGTAAACGTACCTATTAAGCTCAAGTACCCATTAAGCACACTACCATCTTGGAGCTCAGATTATAAAAAGAAACAGCAATGTATTATCCTATTTGATGTATTAACCAATTGATGTGTTTGTTACTATATACCTCCTGTAATTTTAAACCAATCAGACCATTGCACACTGAGATATGTGTGTCCATGTGTTCACACTGTCTGGCGGCTATTTTCAAAGCTGTCTGAAAACTTTCACCAGAAGAGGAGCCCCTCAGATGTGCATTTTTTATATGTTTAAGCCTTTATTTTGAAGAAGTACATCTTCTTATTGCAAAATTAAGAGATTAATGTTTAGACTTTTGAATATTATAACCTGGAACCTGGATGTGGGAAATAATTACAGTTAGATCTAAAAGATAGTTTTAGCAACATAGCCCAGATGCTACGAACATAGCTAGCTTACTAGCTGTATAAGATTGTGTGCTACATTAATATATTACTTCACAGGAATTAATGGCTTGTACTTTTAAATCCATAATATTATAATTTTACATTTTATTGATAGTCTGTGGTTTTAAACTGCTGTAATTTTTAAAGAATTCATATTATTGTTAGGTGAGCTTAAAGGGTGCACTACTATGACAATCACACAGCTTCAGTGTGACATCAATTAGAAAAAGCATAATTTCATAGATATTGTCTATAATAGTTGTTCATATTAAAATTGGTATAAACTTAATACATTACCTAGATTATTAATTTAGCTAAATATTTTCCTTTAAATTTTAATTTAATATTTATTAATTAAAAAATGTTTTTGCTCCAATTAAGCACAGTGTGTGCTCCCTTTAAGCTCACCCACATTAAACGTCTATGTAAATACTTAATAATCAGAATTTAAATATTAACTGATGGTTGTCACTATGTTAATCTTCAAAAAAATGATTAATAAACTTATTTTCACAGTCTTAAGATGACAAAAGCTAGACGAAACTATAGTGTATGCCCAAAGATGAAAGAGGCATGTCATACAAAGAAGGAGCCATCAGAAACCTGTCGTATCTGTCCAAGAAGTTTGGAGTAGACAGGAAAGCTCTGACCCAGAGAGTTAAAGGGATACTCCACTTTTTTTGGAAATAAGCTCATTTTACAACTCCCCCAGAGTTAAACAGTTGAGTTTTACCGTTTTCGAATCCATTCAGCCGATCTCCGGGTCTGGCGGTACCACTTTTAGCATAGCTTAGCATAGATCATTGAATCAGACAAGACCATTAGCATCTCTCTCAAAAAAATGACCAAAGAGTTTCGATATTTTTCCTATTTAAAACTTGACTCTTCTGTAGTTACATCGTGTAATAAGACGGACGGAAAATGAAAAGGTGCGATTTTGAGAGTATAGTTCCTAGCCATATCAGCCTAGAAAATTTAAACTTTACATTTTCCGTCGGTCTTATTACACGATGTAACTACAGAAGAGTCGAGTTTTAAATAGGAAAAATATCGAAACTCTTTGGTCATTTTTTTGAGAGAGATGCTAATGGTCTTGTCCGGTTCAATTCATTATGCTAAGCTATGCTAAAAGTGGTACCGCCAGACCCGGAGATCGGCTTAATGGATTCGAAAACGGTAAAACTCAACTGTTTAACTCTGGGGGAGTTGTAAAATGAGCCAATTTCCAAAAAAAGTGGAGTATCCCTTTAAGGAGCACATTGGTTTGTTTTGTTATTTGATTTTTCAATATGGGTTACATAGCTGAACGTGGACTAGTCTAGATGTTGCAATGAGTTTGAATGACACGTCACTATGAATAGGATAGGCTACCTGATCAAATTGAATGCCTTGTTGCTTGATTTTAGTGTTCTGTTTTTTTGTGATTGACTCTGTACCTTCAAATAAAACTTTTTTCAATTATTCCTTAAAAAGGTTGTTTAAAATAAACAAGATTTTTTAATAAAACTTGTTGTGAGCTTATTGGGAACAGGGGTGTGCTTAAAGGGTACAAAATGTACCCATTAAGCACAGCCAGACTTTTTATATTTAATGATGTATATCTTAATTGAAATACTTTTGTCATTTAAAATAAAATGAAATATTATAGTGTGAGAGATTAATATTTTATTTTAAAATAACTTCTTGTACTAAAACCAATATCTTGTGCACTAAAAATGTCTCAATGTAGATTTTGGTGAGCTTAATAGGTACGTTTACCCTATATCATATATAAAATAAATAATCACATTAGTATGTTTTTTTTAACCCATATACTTTATGCAATGCTGTAGTTCTAAACTGGCCTGTTGCAAGATTGTTCTGACAAGGTCATGGAAAGCATGGAAAAAACAATGCCAAATGCAAGTAATAAAATGCTATAATATAATTAAGCTTTCAGAAAAAAAAAAAAGAAAAAAAGATCCATCAACTCTTATAAAGGGATAAAACAAAATCTTTTGTTGTTGACGTCAAAGGCAGTATTTTGGTGCAAATATGTCTGTAACTTAATCAATTGTGGCCGAAACAAATCAGATGACAACATGGAGAGTCATGTGTCTTGTGTCAGAAAATGTGATTCAGATCACATTAATTATTGGTATATTTATAAAGTATGTAATATTGAGTAAAAAATAATAATTTATATTATTTTATGTGACTCTAGACCACAAAACCACATGGAACAATTTTATGAAATTGAGATTTAAACATAAAAGCTGAATAAATAAGCTTTCAATTGATGTAGCGTATGGTTTGTTAGGATAGGACATTTGGCCAAGATACAACTATTTGAAAATCTGGAATCTGAGGGTGCAAAAAAATCGAAACATTGATAAAATCACCTTTAAACTTGTCCATTTATGTTCGCAATAGTGCTGCATTCACTCAAAAAAAATACATGTTTTATATATTTACGGTAGGAAATTTACAAAATATCTTCATGGAACATGATCTTTACTTAATAGCCTAATAATTTTTGGCATAAAACAAAAATCGATAATTTTGACCCATACAATGTATTGTTGACTTCTGCCACAAATATTGTGATCCAGGGTCACATAATACATATGCCTGGAAAACCTGTCAAAGAGAACATAAAAGCACAAAAAACATGTTCGTTCACCTATACCATTGTGTGTGTGTTTCACAGGAAACCGCCCATGCCCATATGACAACATTCCAGTCACAAGCAGAGAGTCATAAAACTAATTACTTTAGGAAACCTTCAAAACACATGAAAAATACTGGCTGCATGGCAGGTGTATATGTACACACATGGCTTGTGATGCGAGTTTACCCTGTACACCCAATAGCCATGCAGGTCTGCAGTACAAGAACAACAGACATAGAATTCTCCAAACCACTTGTCCTTCTTTAGGGCCGCTAGGAGGCTGGAGCCTATCCCAGTGTCTCTGGTCGTAGGCAGGGCAACACATATGGCCAGTCCATAACAGGGCCATAAAAAGACATGTATTTTTAAAATTGACTTGACCAATTGTCATAAGTCATGTCATGAAATCATGTCCACCTGACACTGATTAATGTTTTTTCTTAGGTTTTTCATAGTCCTCAAAAAAAAAAAAAAAAAAAAAACATGTTTTATAGGGGTGTAACAATATTGTGTCAAAATGTATCACAATACAAAAATGCAACAATATGTATCGTGGATAGTGACAGTATTGTGTATAGTTCACCCAAAATAAAAAGATCTCTGAGTTTTAGTGTCAGTACTACATTAAACTACTACTATATATGATGTTGAATTTAATGTATAATAATGCAATAGGGAAATTAATGTGGGTCCTGGTAATTTCAAATGTCTTATGTTACCAGTAAAAAGTGGGCTACATTATTTTAAATATATCTAGCCAGTGACAGAGTGAAAGCATATTCATCTAAAATAAATCTGTAATTTTCAGCTTCAGAATCATGAATATTTGTGTCACCATTGTCCTGTGCATTGGGTTATCAGCACCAAGTCCAATCATATTCATTTACAATCACAATGTAATACCAAATTTAGCATTTTAATCAACAGTATATTTTTTTGTTAACCTTTCACCATATGTCTTGTAGTATCGCAATAATATTGTATCGTGAGTTCAATATCGTGGTATCGAATCTTTACTTGAGGATATCCTTACTGTCAAGTGTTCTTAGCTGCACGGGTCCCACACTTGAAAGGGGTTCCTTACTTCTGAATTGGATACTGAGTTCCACTCACAAGAATGAGACTTAAGTTGCCTTTTCTCAATTTATTGTAGAATTTCAGTAGGTGAAAAACCTTTAAAACCACACACAACAAAATAGTGTAAATATTTACAGCAATGCACATGAATGAATTAAACCACCACAATCTCACATTGTACATAATTTATACGGGTTTAATTTGGTAAACATTAGCACAATACTATTTCTTTTTACTAACACTATTTTACACCATAGCAAATAAGTTTTAAAAGAATTAGCTTTTATCACCAGATTTGTATTTTCATTAGAAGGGATTTTAACTATGTTTACCATAATAAATATTCTAACAAATGAATTGATTACACATTTTTAAGATAGTGAATTTTAGACAGAACATTAATTTTAGCAAATTGAATATATTAATTATTTCCCAATAATATACTTCTTTTTTAAGTGACTGTTAACACTACTACATGTTTAGGCTCAGCAATTGATACACTAACCTAATCACAGATACCAAAATAACAATAACAATTATAAACACTCAAGTCCATAACATGTACATTTATATGAAGCCACCAAACGCAGTTCTTAGTTCTCAGATAGCGATCCCGTGCAGTTTAAATCAAAGTCTTTGACCCAAAGTTTCCACTGCCCCACTCTGCTCACAGTACACAATGAAATGAGCAGTGCGTGCACTGTCTTAAACCCAAGGTGCGCGCCACACTGATTGAAACCAGCTTCACCTGGCGTTCATTCCCGTGTAACGAGAGGCATAACAGCGGGCGGTTTGCCGCAACAGTTACACCCCTATTCATTCAAACTAAAAAAAAATAGATAAGAATTCTAGTTAACTTTTGGACCAAGTGAAAAGTTTTGGTGTAAAGCTACAATAGTATGAAAGCAAAGCTTTGGACTTTAGGGCTAAAGGCACACACTGTAGATCCAGCTTTGCCTTACTGCATTGACCCAGGTGTATCTGATAATTAACTGCATATTGTAACATGCCTCAACTAATTGCCTCTGTTGTGGAATTTTTGTGCCGTTGCAAAATCTTCTATGCATGCATAAACAGAAACACAAACATTCACACTTATTCCTTCTTTGAAACTGACATTACACAATCTTACAAACGTCAGAGTCCATGACATTACCAAATGTTTGTCCACAAAGACCAAGAATGATCTAAGCAATCATCGTTTGTGTGTGTGATCTGACCTCTGTCCTGGGTGAAATGCCAGGCTGGAGATTCATGTCATTGTGGTTCTGTATGAAATAAACAAGAAATTCTCTGTTGATCCACAGAATTTGAACAACATGTCCTGCATGTGTCCTGTTACCACACACACACGCGCACGCACGCAATGTCTGTATCTGTTTACACCACTACAACTAAAATGGAAAAACAATAACATGAAAGAAAACTCCCATATCTAATAACTTCCCATATATAAACATTTGAGCTTTGATAGCTTCACCTATTTTCTTAAACTCTAATGCTTCGATGACGATAGCAGAAGACAATTTTACCCATGATCATCAGGGGCCATTAAAATATTTCTGTGAGTCTGATGTTGCCGTTGTCTGAGGAATGGATGCGTTTTCATATCTGATGTAATTTTGCATCAGTGTTTTCCTCATATTACTCTGCATTAAAGGGTTAGTTCACCCAAAAATGAAAATTCTGTAAGAAGGCCTAATTACTCACCCTCGTGTTGTTCCAACCCTGTGAGATTTTCGTTCATCTTCGGAACACAAATTAAGATATTTTTGATGTAATCTGAGATCTGGCTCACTCCTTCATAGGCTTCTATGTAATCGATATCTGCCATCCCAGAAAAGTTAGTAAAGACATCGTTAAAATAGTCCAAGTGACTACAGTTTAGTTTAGCCTTTGGTCAATTAAAAACAAACACATTATTTTTGTTTTTAGATTGTAATGTTAGAATGTAATGTGATGTTAACCACCTTTTTGCACATAATATATTGCATAGCCTACACTACATTCACTATACTTGTTTCCGTATCCTTCAATATCAACATGTTGATATTGAAGGATATGGAAACAAATATAGTGAATTGTTTTCCGATTCCCAACCCCCAGAAACTGCTTACTGACATAGAGAATGAATATATAATAGTGGACTTTGTGCTTTGTAACTTTATAGGCTAGACCTTTTTCATGCTCAAACAGCAAAACATTGCACACCAAAGTTGAACATGTAAAAATACAAAAAAAGCATAATAGGTCCTCTTTAATTGCTTCAAAAGAAGTGGCTAGGCCAAATAATCCATTAGTAATCAGATTGACAGCTCAATCGGACTGAAAAGCCTTAATGTAAACCTTAATCGATCCGATTGAACTCAATCTGCGTGAAATTTCGATCCGATTGAAAGGGGTGGTTTATTCCTTTTCTAATCCAATCGAGAGGACATGTAAACACTTGACCGGATTGAAAACCGAAACTGAAAAGACTGCACATGTGCCATGACTTAGAAACAGCATAATTGACGTATGACGCACAGAACGAGCTGCAGTTGTTGTTAAATAAAATTTCATAATGTCATAAATGCGCGCACATCAACCCAATCACTTTATTTATCGTTCATGTAAACCCTACGTTCAGATTCATCAATCGGAATGATTTCATTTACCACCTCACACAACTATAAAATTTGACTTGCCATCTATTAAAGCTTGACAGGCATGGAAGAAAAAGCCTCTTGCCTCCCAAAACAACAGTCAACTGAAGAAACGCCTGTGATTACATTAGGAGTAAATGAATCCACTGTGCCTTTTACAGAGCAATGATTTAATTTGAAACTCTGAAAACTGATGACAACACTTCCTGTAACTCAATCGTCTGATGAACGCATTGTAATAAATAAAGATTTTATAGCTGGTTGGTGAATATACTTTGCATCAGCAGTCCCTCCTTTTCAACATGAAGAAGTCAAGTGTCATAAAGGCATTTAGATGCCATTTTAGATACACCTAATCCAATATTAAAGAAGTACTTAAGGCCCAGCGACTCACGTAGAACATCTTTAAAACGTTGCTCACGTAAGCAACAAAATGTTATTCACGTGTCTCTGCATTCACTAAAAATAGTTATGATTTAGTGTTTAGGCTTTGTGACTGATGTAACAGATATGTGCTGGTAAGCATTAAGGACTGAAAACCACTCCCCAATTTAGAAAGCAAAATCTGTTGCTTTTGTGTGTGATTTGTGCATATCCAGTGAGGTTTCGTTTGGGGATGTAAAGGTATTGGCGAGCGAGAAAACATTGGTGACCGGTCAGTCAGCGCGTGTTCATTTGGGTAAAAGTGGCAAATCACGTGCCTGACAGTGGCATGTTTACTGTAGCAGCAGCCAATCATGTGAGCTCTTCAGGTTCCCAGCTAAAGGCACCCACACACTACAATATAATCAGGCCAATTTTGGGCCCAACTCTCCTCTTCCACCAATCCTATAGTAAAGTCCTGATTATCCTTATGGTTCTACAGATTATCTTATCAGATTTTCCTGTGTTGTGATGTGTGATAAGCAGGGCTTGACATTAACACCCGACAACCCGCCAAATGCAGGTGGATTTCAACAGTACTGTGTAAGGCGTAAGGTCTCGAGACAGTGTTTTTTTAAATATTTTTTTTAAGTTGAACTGATTTTAACTTGAGCGCCACAATTTTAGAATGGTGTTTCACGCGTGAGACGCTGCACAAGACGTAAGACGTGAGCGCAATTGTTATACACGTCCGTCCAGCGCGTTTACATAGAAAACAATGGAAAAGTAGAGCACTGAAATGAGAAAACGCGTTCAGTGTGAACAGCCCCTAACTCAGTCACTCCTATACTAGACACTTTGGCAGGTTGAATTTTATATATACATTTATCAATTGTAGTCTTTTAAAAAAAGGAATCTGAAATAATGAACTAAATACACACAAACAGTCAAATACTCACAAAATAATGTCAAAATGCTGCTCTTGGTGAGTATTTTTTCCCCATGGCATTGATGTTCAGAGAACAATTAGAAGTAACATTTCCATAACTAAATAAAAATATGTATGACTAAAACAGCAAATACTATATCAAAAGAAAGGACAGAACCTTTGCTTTAAAAGCTCTGAAACTTTTCTTTTTCTTTTTATCAACACATGAATGTGGGTGTTTAATAAAAAGCACACACACAAAAAACACATTTTGAATAAAAAACTGAGAATAGATTGAGTAGATCGAGTCCATAAACACCAAAACAGAACCCTTGCGATGTCTTCAAATGGAACGTCCTAAGCCCTTGATCACTTGGAATTTGTAATCGAGCTGATTTATTATTTACATTTTTTTTCCCTAATGAATTTGTTTTACACACCAATCTATAGGCCTGTGTGTATGCTTGGGCTGATGGAATTAAAATGAAATGAAAATTACACAAACAAAATAACAATACAATAAACTATAACAGTCAGCTTAAGGTAGCTACAAGTATTATATCTGGTTAAATGTAAAAATAACTCCAATATCATACACTAGTTTGTGTGTTGGTTGTAAATTATCTGCTGTGACGTCTAAATTAGGGGTGCATTGGTTCAAATAGCTCACGGTTCGATTTGTATCACGGTTTTAGGTTCACTGTTTCGGTGCGATTCAGTATGTTAATGGAAAAAAAAAGGACTACTGTCAAAAAAGAAAGAAAAAAATAACAAATATTCTAACTACAAGCAACAGCACAAATAAACACAATTAGAGCAAAGATACATACAAAATAAACAGTGCTTTTCAGGTTTTTCAGGTAGGTCTCTGACTCTAACATTAGTTTTCAGGTACAGAAATTGATTAAAGTAATCAAATATAAAATAGCATTGCATATTTGACTGTATACATTAAAGATTAATTAATCCTTATTAAAGTTACAAAAGCTATTCAATCAAGAGCAGTGAGTGATTCCCTTGATTTTTGTTGTTTAACATTAAAAACACAGACCTGAGGAATATCAGACTGCTGTCCCTTTAAGACATAATACAAGGATACAAAATACTGATACTGTTACACATGCGTTCTTTCTCGACTGTATAAGTTCACTTAAGGCATAACAGACTATGTCTGCCAGGATACTCATCAAGTAGATGGACGGACATGTTGACATAATTTTTGTGCGAATTTGTCCATTCAAGCGCAATGGACACACTTGAAAGAGAACTCAATATTTGCGCACTGTCTGAGACTTGTGCACGCTTCGGATGAGTACACACACACACACACACACACACTAATATTTTCACTGCGCGCGAGTTCTCTTTCGCACCTGCGCTTGCACGCTATGAACACCCGGGTGATGACTGCGTAAATGACTGGTCTTGTTCGAGCATACAGCACTAGCATTGAACAAAGTTTACAAAGAGTGACCGTTTTATTCATGTTTTTTGATTATTGCTGTTGTAAAGTATTATAAGAGAGCCAGCATGTGCATCCATCGACATAAACATACATTAGAGAAACTGTCTGTTTTTACGTGTTATTTTCAACAAACCAGATTATAGATGCGTTATCATCGTTTGCCAAAACTTGTTATGAAATCAATGACACTGTTACACTGCACAACGAAGCTCTTACTGTACATACATCATGTTTGCATTGGTGAAATCATTAGTGAGAGTGCAGAAACTGTGTTGCAATGATAAGATCTTCATTCACGTGATCAACAGGCTTACACTGAAGTCTCATTGCAGCCAATTACAGAAGTGGGCGTTTACACTGAAGTCTCATTGCAGCCAATCACAGCAGTGGGCGTTTACACTGAAGTCTCACACAGACACGCCCCTTCAAACAGAGCGTTCAAATCAGAGGCTAAAATCAGGCTAGGAAAAATGCCTTTTATTTCTAAATTATAACAAATTTTGATCTAAAAAACATACTAACATTGTAAGGGCACCCCAGGAAACATTCTAAAATAATCCATGCAATGGCACCATTTAAAATCCTCCATGCCAAACTAGGGGTGCACCGATCCGACTTTTTCAGTCCCGATACCGATACCGATGCCTGGGCTTTGTGTATCTGTCGATACCCGATACCGATCCGATACTATAGTTGAATTAATAATAAACTGTATACCTTCCACCTTATACCTTCCTTGAAGAGACTAAAGGCACCAGACTTTACTAACTAAACATAACTAAGACAAAGTAACAGATGTATGTAATGTGTTGTATTCTTATTTATTTAAAAAACAATTGTGCATTCAAATCGAAAATAGAATATAATCAAACTTCTTTAAATAAATGTAAAAAAAAATTAAATTAAAATGTAGCGGTGGAAACAAAAAAACTGTCTATTGGCCAAACGTGTCACACCACCATCACAAACATGACCTGAATGCTCACTTAATCAGCAATGGCAAATTTAAATGTCAGTTTTAATGATCATTATGTTTCATATTTTTAAAAATGAAAACAAAAAGAAGCAGGGTTGTGTTTTATATTTCGTGTTGTTATAAATATGCAGTAAAGATAATCAATGTACGCGTTTGCCTGAACCACATTTATGTGGCCATTAATATGTTTAAGATTTTTTTTTTTTAAATGAAAAGAGGCAGAGTGGTGTTTTATAACATACTTCGTTTTATTGTTGGCTAAAATATACATAAAGAGATTACCGGAGTAGCCAGAGCGAGCTGAGTGACGCGATCAAGAACGCTGCTGTTCCATTTGCAGAATAACTGGACTCGCGTCCTCTCGTCCTCGGGAGTTCGTTCTCCTGAGTCGAACTTGGCAAGTCCGAACTACCAAGGAGGACGCAAGTCCGAAGTTTGCGTACTCTGTATTGAGAAACGGCCTCTGGCTCGCTCCATGTTGCTTCTAGCATGCGACACGCGTGAAGCTGACGAATGACGTAGGTTCTGCTGCTGCGACGACGAAAAAAAAAAAAAAAAAAAAACCTGGTTCGGCCCGTGGATCTGTTATTTTTTCCGATCCCCGATCCAGCTATTTTATCAGTATCGCGGCCGATATCCGATCCTAATATCGGATCGGTGCACCCCTATGCCAAACACAATGCTTAATCATAAAACAGATGTACAATAACATTATGATGTCCAGCAATCGATTTAAATAGTACATTGATTGGGTTTAAGTGGTCGTTCAATGAGGCCTATTATATGTTGATCCGACTAATTTACATGTGTATTTAAGTGGTCCAGGGGTAGAACTTTTACCAAGCGGTTCTGGGTTCTAAACCACACTCTTATAGTTTTTTTTTTTTTTTCTCATCAAAACCGATTATGTTTTTCAGTGGTTGTATATCAGGCAGGGACACTTTGTGTGCTTTTTGTTTTCTAATTTCACCGGAACGAATAGAGAGTCTGTCCACAACGGATTGAAGCGCGCGTCCAAATGAAGACTGTGCCCGAGCCAGAAACAAACATAGTATCCGCGCCACTGATCGCAGCGGCAACGAGCACTTTGATCAGTTGATTTAAAAAACAACACATTTCAGCGCTAGATCGCCTCTTATTTAAAAAACAAACGAAATGAATGCTCTGCTAGTTAACTGGAGATGTTTTGTTTATTTGTATTGGTACATTTGTGCCGCGAGATGTTTCAAAAGTGGTGGGGACAATATTGACCTTAGAAAATAGTGGTGGGGACATGTCCCACCCGCAAATTACGCCTATGGGTTAGATACTGATAATTAATCCCTCAAACCCCTTTATCTTCCTTTCTACCTTTATTTTCCTTTCGTCCTCCATGTCTGTAGTTTTTTTAACACTTTTCACTTGTGTTTGTAGTTCTAACCGAATCCTCGTCCAACGCGCGATGGGTTGTGGGCAATATTAGCAGTTAGAGTGTGCATCGATCTGCACTTGGGATTCTGACCGGAAATAGTAGACCATCCGGGTATCTTTGGAACACTCATTTCAACATACTACGATTTGGGATGTACTAATTCTATGAATTGGGACACACCGATAAACGCAGATAATCTTCTTTGCATGTTTTTGGATTCAGAGATGCTGTGTTATAAATTATGGAAATGGCAGGGAAAGAGTTAAGTTCAAACATTGAAATTTAATATTTCCATGAACTTTATATAAGCATAACATAGCAATATATATAAATGATGTATTAGCATGTTAGCCATATAACCATGTGATTGGTACATTTGTGCCAAAATACAGAATAATTTGGGCACATGACCATTGACAACAACAAAACATGGAAAGATATAGGCCTATGTACTGTAGCATTGTTTCCTCCCCTTTGGCTTTTTAGGCCTATTTGTTTCACAATCATAGATGATTATATGGTTAGTTGCACTTTATTCTTTGAATTGAGCATGTTTTGTTTCTCTGTTTTTGTGACCCATGTCTTTGGTAACAGCATTGTTAAAACTGTTTGACCGAAGCACGTTTCATCCCTCAACCTAATCATCTAATGCATTAGGCCTTTTTAACAATGTTTCTCTACTTCCCGTATCTTTTTTTTATCGTCTCATGGTGTGTAACAGTACGAGTCATTAAGCCGTACAGACAAACTGCTCATTAACAGCAGCGGAACAGATTGTCAAATGACACAGGGCCATATCATTGTCATCTATAACACCTGCATGCTTCATTTATGCCTCCATCTCTGATGACCTTTGACCTGTAGTCAGAATGCCCTCTCAGAGAAGCTCCCTGACATATGGATAATGGCTGGCTATAAGGATGGGTGAGGAGTGAACTGTCTTTATCCAGCTGTTACTAAAAGACATTAAGGGCAGCTAACAGCCAGTTTAAAGCCGCCCACAATTCCTTAAGCCTCAGGGGATGCGCATCAGTGGAAGTTTCCAGCCGTGTCCGTGCATGTTAATTTGTGTCTACGTTCAGTGGGAGTGTTTTTCTGGCCAATGCGTGTCGTCTATTGTAATGGGTGGATTGTGGGAAAGTCGTCAATTAAAACGTGCATGCAAAACTTCATTCCTAGAGGTTTGTATTGGTGTTGCCGTAAGCATGCATATGGCATGGGAATGTTCTGATGTAAACTACACTCACTAGAACACAGTATCATATCTGATTTAACCTTAAACCACATCACATGGTAACTCGCACACTTGTGAGCTGAAGGGTTGCTTAAGGCTCAGTTCTTGTGTTTGCTGCCAGGGTTATTCCTCTGTGGAAGAGCCAATGCTCCTCACTACGGCTGACAAAATTCTGACTGACTTAAGTGCTTTCTTTCAGGGTGCTTTCACACTGGGCTCGTTTGCTGCGGGGGGCGCCGGGAACAATCACGCTCGGGCTCAGACCGCAGCAAACGAGCCCAGTGTGAAAGCACCCTGAAAGAAAGCCCTTAAGTCAGTCAGAAAGCGTTGGTCTGGTTTCACTCTCAACTTCTTTCTATCGAACCCTGCACTGTAAAAAATGATCGTAATTTTAACGGTAAAAGACTGTAAAAATGCTACAGTGAAAAACTGTTAATTGGTTAACAGAAAGTTTCCGTACTATATACGGTAAATAACTGTGATAGATCTAACGGTACATTTAATGTAATTTTACTGTAACATACCGTTAAATTTACATTGTAAACTCATTGTATAATTTACAGTGAAAAACCGTAAATTGACATTCCGACAATTCCCTGTGACACTTCACATTTGATGTATTTTTGTTGAAATATGTTTGTTTCTTCATAGTTTTCTTCTTTTTTTCTAATCAGTTATGTACATTAGGGGTTTATGTTACATTTAATGTTGTTAAATTAATGTTTATTGCATTTTTAAAATTTCATGTGTTACCATGATGGTGTTTAATGTTTGTGTGAATGACACTGTGCAGCTTCTAGGCTATATATAGTAGTATTAAATTTCTTGTGGATGAACTGCTTGTGTTGAGCTTTGATTGATCATGTGACTCTCATCACTGCTGTGATTGGTGGTTATCAGTGTACAAAACAGATATTAATACTTCAATAGGACGGTAAATTAACATTATATCATATTACTGAAATCCAATGTTAAATATACAGTTTTTTTCCGTAAAAACAACGGGAAGAAATTACAATTTTTTTACAGTATTTTTCCGTTTTTTAACAGAAATTTTCTGGCGCCCCTGCTGCCAGAAAATTGCCGTTTTTTCACGTTTTTTTTTTTACAGTGTGGTGCGTTAGCGTGCATCTTACGTCATCGCAAACATGCACGGCGCATGATACAAAACAGAACGCTTGTCAGTATATTGTGTTTTTTATTAATTCGGTGCTATTATGCGCAGCTGAGTGAACAACACAGGATTAGTTGTGTGTGTGTGTGTGTGTCGCATAAGGTGGCCTTCTGCTGTTTGCAAACTTACCCTTTTGAGGAGACAGTGGATTTCCATTAATTTGTTGCCCTGATTCCACGCGCAGCATCCAAAATCTCATAATCTGTCAGTGGGTATTCTTTTAAGTAGGCTAATTTGTCATGTTATCATGTTGCTTTTTTTATGAAACTTAGCCACATTCAAGTGTTGATAGAAAAAGAATGCATGAAGCTAGAATAAAACATATTTTGATAAAATTGCTTATTCATATATTCATACAACATAATATTCTGGGGGCCATGAAAATGATCAAAAACACTGGGGGTAGCTGGCAACAAAGAGTTAAGTGTTTACTGCTTTCATGTCCCCTCCAATGTCAAAATCTACACCTACAGCTTTAACCAATGGGATAGTAAAGTGCACACTTCAGAATCTCGTCAGAATTAGGTCATCGGCGCAATTTTCACCTAATGTTTTATGAGTAATGTGAATTTGGACATACTACTCTTTTCACAAATGTTTTTTCTCCTACTATATATTACTTCATATTCAACAATATGACTGATCTGCCTGCATTGACATGAGAACTGAACTGAGATGGACGAAGACATCACTTTTTTTCTCCAGAGCGACTATATGAACTAAATTAATATAATTTTTACAAAAAAATGAACTATTACTGAATTTACTTAAGCTGGACTATGATGCCATTTTCTTCTGCTGTACAGCCGAAACAAACTCTGTTGCATTATTTTCCTGTTATCACTGTAAAGCTGGTTTGAAACAATCTGTATTGTAAAAAGCGCTATATAAATAAAGGTGACTTTATTAGGAAACTATTAGGAAAGTAGGCCTATGCGTATTCTGATGCAGTCTCTATATGCCTATGACACTTTTGCTTCTTTTGGCTGGCTGTCTGTAGAGGATGGATTTAGGAAAGAGCTTATGTGGTTTAAGGCAGCAAAATGGTTCAAATAGCCTAACTTGCATTACCAACAAATTATATTTTTCCACAAATATTATGCCACAAACCGAAAATTTGCAGGCACTTTTGTCCAAAATGTTGTAAACCATGTCCTTTTTGGTTTTGTTCATTTTCCCCTCTGAAAAAAGCCAAGCAGGGATTTCCTGGAAGTTTGAATTAAATGGCCACTTGAGGGTCATCTGTGGCCTTGATTGCTCTCGCCATCTGTACTTGTTCCTTTTATTCCTGAGTTTCGATTGATTGGAAGAAAATCCTTTCAAATCCAGCTCCTAACCAGAATGGGAGAGAGAGATGCTTTTCCTCCTCACCCTGTGAAATGTGTCAACACAAGCAGATGGCAGGAGAAGATGAGACAACATCTTCCTCTCACCCTTGTTATAGTTATAAGGTTAACATCCTGTCTGCTCTAAAAGTGTGTGTGAGGAACCTGCCAGGCTCAGATCACATAATGGTCACTATAATCTAAGCAATTTCATTTGAAACCATTGGTGTCTATCACTGAATGTTTCAATGACTGACATGAATCAAAGGATATGGCGGCTTGGCATCAAATATCGTTTAATTCAATTCATTTAACATTTATTTGTATAGCGCTTTTCACAATACATAGTGTTTGGGTGTTGAATATGTGCATTTGTGTGTTAGCTCTTTATATTTGTATAACTCTTTATAACTGGTATATTGCATTTTTTCAAATTCAGCTTACAGTTGTGTAGCATGCGGTGTTGTTTTGAACATGTGACTTGGATAGCGTGTGTTCCTGTTGTTCTGTGTGGTCTGATTTACGAGTCTTTGCTTGTCTTTATGGCCCAGTGAGCGATAAGAGTGTAATCAGCTTACACAAGCTCTGATCACAGCCCTGCACTGTCTAACAGTAAACACACACACACACACACACACACACACACACACCTCATTTAAATCGCCACATTATGCAATATTACACGCTCACATAAGCACCGGTTACATACCCTGTGTGCTGGGGAACAGCTCCGGATGTTTGCTGTTTTGGTCAGGTGGAAGGAAGGCCTCTATTTCTGTCTGTTTGTGAGATTGTAATCTAGACTTCACTGTTCAAAAAAATCCTGATGTTGAAATAAACAATAACCAGTTAACGGTCAGTGTAAAACTTCTGTAGGACTGGGTTCAAACGTTCAAAAATCCCGTTCAAACGTTTGCGGTCATGAAGGTTTTGAAAAACTTTCATCAAAGTTATACATGAATTTTGTACAATACCCGTTCTTGTCTTAGGACAACTTTGATGAACTTTTTTGATCCACTTCAAATGTTGACTACTGTATTTTGGTAACAATTTACAAAAAGGGTTCATTAATTAACTTTAGTTAACATGAACTAAGAATGTTAACGGGTATACAAAATAAATACTACAGCATTTATTCATCTTATTTAAAGCTGCAGTCCGTAGTTTTTCCTCTTTGTCGCCATCTCTGTTCGAAATCTTATCAACTTTACGTGGGTTGTACATCGGCATGAAACAGCGCAGGTAAATCCAATGTTTTGAGGTGAGTGTGCGGCTGTCAATCACCGCGCCGGTGTGGATACGGGCATTAGAATCACAGATTCTACTTTTTGGAAGTATGACCAACATAAGAATTTTCAATGGAATATGACGTCTGAACAAGTAAGTAACATCCACTTTTGTTCTGATCAACTAAGGGAAAAAACGCATTGCAGTAAATCGCGCTGATTAAATCTAACGATCGCTTATCATATCATGTCAAACCATGCAAATCATAGAAGAGCAGTTATTTTGTACAAACAAATAACAATCATAGTGCTATGAAATAAAGTGTATGAACGGAATCCCTGTTATGCATAAATGTGTTATAATATAAACATCTTACGTCAGGAAAATTTTCACTTTACCGATCTGATTCAGATCCAGTACTTGACAACGGAGGAGGCAGGTTTGATTTTCTTGGAGTAGAGGTGAATTGCTCCCTCTCATAGCTAGCACAAAATAATTCATATTTACCATAATAGCAAAACGAGAAAGGCACAACAAAGGAAACTCCGTAACTGTGTAAATTAAGCGAACAAGTACTGTTACGCAATTAAACTATTGAAATGTCTTACCTGTCTAGCAAAAACAAAGCCGTCTCTGCGTCCGTTTTGAACCCCTTTAAAACACAGAGTTCACGCCATCTTTCAAAAGCCCTGCCGATGTTTATCCTTGTTTTCGCATGGGCCCGGTTGCAGTCTCTTTTTTTTCTGTTAACATTAGTTAATGTACTGTGATACAATTAAAGGTGCTGTATGTAGTTTTTAGCGGCCTCTAGCTAACTAACCAATACGTTTACAAGCGCATGCTCTTGTAATTTTATGAGCGAGCACTGTGGGTACCGGCCAGACTGAGACGCAACTGGACGTAACACACAAAGCATCCCACAACATGCTGGAAACTCAGGTAAACTCCCACTGCAACGTTACAATAATAGGCTACTTTTATCAGTTTGACGTTGAACTAATGCTCCATGCTCGTACCATAATAAGTATGGAACCCTATCAACCGTGCCGAATTCTGTCACTGCAAGCACCACTTCACATTTTCTTCTGGAAATGTACATTCTAGATTTGTAGATAAGGTTTCTCCATGATTCAAATGCCCTGCCGATGTTGATCCGTGTTTTTTACCCGAAGTTCATCCGATTCACGTCTGTCCTTACGAGCTTCAGCAGAAAAAACTTTTTTGTTTGTTTTTTATCAATATGTGGAGTTTGTGTTGGAGTCGGTGTTTTGCTGGGCGCAGGTCGTTTCTTAGTGTTATCAGACATGTCATAAGTTGCACAAGTCATAAGTCCATGTCATAAGTTGCAGTGTCGTCGCTGTTGAGTGCAAAGTCAGTAGGCTAGACGAGGCGAGAGGCTCGGGAGCGTGCATGCAGGTGACGTCACTGGCGGTAAATCTGACCCGGGACCTTCACATAAAAATAAGAATACTTGCTTTCAGAGGTAATAGCAAAACCCGCAAAGTGGATAATTTTAATGTGAGATTACAACCCCTTCACACACAGGCAATAAAAAAAGGATTCGTTTTGGTAGAAAAGCTACATACAGCACCTTTAACAACTATTTTACAAAGATTTGTTAAAGGGATAGTTCACTTTGAAATTAAATTTTGGTATGTTTTCGCTTACCTCAAGGGCATCCAAGATGTGGGTGTCTTCTTTCTAGTGTCTTAGGCCATCAATGTGTACTTACGATGGGGAATTGTTTAATTTGGACGTGACCTCAAAGAGCATGCTCTTTGAGACAGTAACCATAGACCTGCATTATATGACTGACAGACCAGAACGGTTTGACCTAAAAATATCAAAATTGAAACTACTGCGGAAAAAAAGACACCTACATCTTGGATGCCCTTGAGGTAAGCTAAAACATACCAAAATTTAATTTCAAAGTGAACTATCCCTTTAACTAACATTAACAAAGATTAAAAAATATAGTAACGAAATGTATTACTCAGTGTTAGTTCATGTTAGTTAATGCATTAATTAATGTTAACAAACGAGACCTTAGTTTTACCTTTATCTTTTGGAAAGATATTCATATTTTTTTTCCCCGCAAAAACGCATTACAAAAAATATTTAAAATAAAAATGCTGTTCTTTTGAACTTTCTGTTCATCATATAAAAAAGTCCTTGTTGAGCACAAGAGAACATTAAAATTTTATCGACCCCCAACTTTTGAATGGTATCCAAACTTGTTGCCAGGAACAAAGTATTTATTTTGCAAACTAAAAGTATATTCTATTTAATTATTTACGTTGTAGCATTGCAGAAATTTAGTTTGTTTTAGTACAATGTTAAATGGCACACACAGACTTCCCCATTGTTATTTTTTTTTAGGTTTCACTTTTTTTGATTAACAATGAGCAAGCCAGAATGTGAACATGAATACACTGTGACAATTCAATATCCCAACCCCCACTCCCACCCTACTTAACCATACTTCCATTCTTATTTTTGAGTGAAAATGCAAATGATTGCAATATTCGTGATACGGGCAATATTCGGGCACGTTCATATGTAAATTGCGAACACTTATTTTGTCCATTAGATCAAAAGATCTGAAAAAATAAAAATACATTTACCTGCCTACAGACCCTCCCCTCGAAGAAATCAGGATAGAAGTGATTGAAAGTGGACAAAAGAGACAAATTAAAACACCAGGTGTAAACGGGATGTGATCCGATCGACCAAAACACATCTTAATGCAGGTGTAAACAGGGCCTAAGTGAACCAGGCTGGGGTTTAACAGGGAGCCAGGGGTCTTTCAAACTAATTTCCTCAAATACCTCCTCCCCCCATTTTAAGAAATGACCAGATTTTTTGCCAGTTGACTGACACTGTGCTTTATTGCTGTACAGGAACTTTATAAAACATTTCAAAACAAAATATTTACCAAGACTTACATTTTTTTTTTCTTTGCCCACAGACATGTATTGAAGTAACAGGCATGTTTATATATAATTTACAGAAGGATCAGAAAGGAAGAAAAAAAAAACAAAACACATTGACTACAAAAGACAGTAACAGCCATGGTAATTTAATATTTTGTTGAGCTGCATATTTGAGCAAGCACAAAAATCTGAATGATTTTTAATGTCTTGAGATGAAGATGTCAGTGTTGTATTTGAAACCAGCTCATTCGAGTTGGAGTCAAGACCTAGACCAGAAGAGGGTTGAATCCGAGTCAAGACCAGAAAACAGTCGAGATCGAGTCAAGAGAGGCAAGAAAACATGGTCTTGAACTCAACCCTATTCTGGTCACGGTCATGACTTGGACTCGAATGAACTTGTCTCGACTACAACACTGGGAGATATTCACTACATACTGAGCTTAACCAAACCATTTCTGGCCATTATTTTGCTATCAAATCAATAAGTCCATTATAACAAGGCCGTGTTGGGCTGGAAGGAGAGAAGATCATAACAGCATGTCTGGATGGTTTCACAGCACCAGTTAAGACAACGGGCATGATCCAATGGAGTCTATATCTCCACACTGTATCAGACTAAGCACAGAAAAACAGACAGATGAGGTGTGTAAGTAAGAGAGATCTCATGCTTTAACATACGTTCCCTTTTTAACAACGGAGTAGAAAAATGGGCTCATACTGTACAGTTCTTTTCATTCTCTTTTTGCTTTTGTAGTATTGATGGCATGTCAATACTAGACATTATAAAATAGCATTTTTTTTTTCAATAAATTAATGTTTCAAATAATAGTGCCGTAACCCTGTTAAGCAGTAGCGATGCAAAGCAGCCATTCCAAAACTGTGGAGCAAACCCATGAAGTGAGTTCCGGTCTCCATCAGCACCGGCCTGCACAGTGATTTTAATATGCGTCTCTGTTCTGCAGGACTGCACAGCAGTGAAAGATGCTTAAACCACCGTCCAATGGAATGGGGAAAGGGAGTATTCACATTAGTTGGGTAGATAAGAGTTAGGTCGAAGAAGATATGAGAAACATAAGCCTTAGCAGCCTCTTTCAGAGCGGTTTGTAACGACTTAGGCGGCGCTCACATATCGCGCATAAAAACGCGTTGAAAACGCTAGGCGCGCCGCGTTCTCCTTTTTCCAAAGCGCTCGAGGTGGTTGCGCTTCGGAGGCGTCTGTCGTTGCTAAGCTTGGTTCTTGTCACGTGACCTGCGGTGCGCTTGCGGCATTCGGAAAAGTTGAGATGTTTTTATCTCGATGCGGCGCGGACGCGCTTGGAAAAAACGAGCGCGTCGCACCGCGACCGCGTCGCTTCCATTATTAGCGCGCATACCGCGCGGCTACATTTGAAATAACGAACTTGCGCGCGCAAAAGACGCGATATGTGAGCAGGCCCTTATAGAGCCAGAAAGTATGACTGGGTCTTAAAAATCACCTCTGCATTGTTATTTTGAGTGAATTTTAGATCACGTTTTACATTGAAAATAATGTAGCCTACTGTTTCAATACAATCATTAAACAAAACATACATATTAAGTCACTGTTTTCTCAGATTTAATGTAGGCCTATGTAAAATATTAAGATTGACATTTAAATATTGAGACCAAAGAACTTGACATAGATCATTGTGTCAGAGGAGTTGAATGAACCTTTTCTAGAAGGTGTAACATTTGGGGACCCTTTTTTCAGCAAGTCAGGACGTAAATAGACGTGAAGTGATGCTCTTAATGAAGCTTAAACGAAACAGCGGCAAAGTGCAACTCAAACGTACTTGCACAAACACAAAAGTTCTGTACAATAAATTAAATATCTTTATACATTTCAAAGATTGACCAGAGTCCTATGTGGATGAAGAACGGCTAAAGAGTTTACCATGAATAAACAATCATTCTGTACTAAAATGGTATTCACACTATAAAACCCACCACCTTAGTCCTTCTGTCATTGCACCCTTGAACATTCGGGAATAACTTTCCATTATAAAGACAATAATTTGCCAATATACTCATAAAACATTTGCAATCTGTACATAACCCATCTATTCAGTCATATTGAAGACAACCAGAACCAGAAGGTCAATTTCTGCTTATTCTCAGAAAAGCGCCTGTATACGTCAGGTACATGGCTGTGCTTATGGTGGGGCTCCTGGTGTGAACCCAGTGTTAAAAGTCCAAAAATATTTACCCAAGTTCTTTCAGGTAATAAATCTGTACGTGCACACTGTATGGATAAACCATATGCTTCGAGACCAGGAACTACGAGAGAATATTCTGAAACTTCAGGGGGACCAAAGATCATGCGCTGTTTGTACAGATCGTCTACTAAGGTACTAACATGTTACCATACAACCCAGCATTCGTACATAAGCACCTTTGAGGAAAAGTCCAAGAACTCTTGTTGCAGGAGTTGTCTGAGTCAAATCGGCAGTAATATTCATCCACCATTAATGATTGTTCCATCTAAAGGTGTATTTGGAGAATTGTGCTCTTTAACCATTCGATATAAATCAGGTGCCTTCAAGTTCGTCAACTGTATGTCTTGTGAAACCTCTTGGTTTCATGTTGCAGAAGTGTGCGCACATTAGCCTACAGTGAACAATGAATGTAGTCCAGAAGCTGGTGGAAATGTTGTTGACTTGTTACTGATAATTTCCCTGAACCCTGACCTCTTTGTAAGGTCACAACCTGTGTATGATGGTTGCCAACACTGATGGAGGGTAACCAAAGCACCTGAAAAAGTGTGAGGTGTAGTTGCTTTTCTGAACCTGAAGGAGGACTTTGTTCACAAAGCTAGGCCTATGAGGTCAACAAAAAGTTTTGTAAACTTTAAGGTCTGTCACGTCCATGTGCCTCGAGTGCTTGAGTTGGAACAGAACTGGCACTTTTTACCCAACCCAGGCAACAACAACCACATATGGAGCGACCAGCACCAGGGTTTAAAACTAAAAATATGGCTCACAATGTAGACTATAGCACGCAGTAGCACAGTTGAGATATGTTTGCACTGCCCTAAGATAGCGTAGATGAGTTGCAATCAAAGCGATGTGATGAGAACTTTCAGACAGCGAGATGTTCAGAACACTGCGAATGGGATTCATAATAGCCATGTCCCCTTTGTTTCTTCAGGACAGAGATTGGTAGTCTTTGGGGGCTGTATGTTATTTGGTCCCAGTTGGTCATTAGTTGGAGAGACGTGTGGAGCAAATTTTCCAAGGAACCTTTGATTCTTTCAAAAGAAGTGAAGAGAGGAACAAGAACAAATTGGGATGCCCTCTTCTCCTGAGTTCAGAGTCTGGCTCTGTTTAGAGGACATCACCCCTATGTGAGGGGCAAAACAAAGGCCATCAGGCCTAAGGACTGGGGTTTGACTGAGGTTTAACTCAAGAAGACCACAATCTCTAGGGTGATGCTTTCTTTCTGGGACTCTTGGTCTTCACCGTTAGGGTGGGTGAGGTGTTTGTGTGGAGCCAAGCGTTCTGCCAGTCCGGTCGACCGTCACAAACACTCCTCCGCCAGCGCATTAATTCCTGCAGAGTGGCCCGCTGATCCCCACATGCACGTGACCTCTGGAGCACCTGAGAAAATGACAGAAAGGTCATGTTTAGTATGGTGCATAATGGATGGATCTACAGCAGGGGTAGCCAACCCTGTTCCTGAAGGGCTACTTTCCTGCACACTTCAGTTCCACCCCTGCTCCAAAACACCTGCCTGCTATTTTCAAGTGATCCCGACCACCTTGATTAGTTGGTCCAGGTGTGTTTGATTAGGGTTGGAGCTAAACTCTGCAGGATGGTAGCCCTTTAAAAGATGTTTTGGCTACCCCTGTTCTACAGGTATCTATACTACTTACCACCAATGATACAAATGAACAGAACAGCAATGATCCAAAATATAATTTAGATTGTAAAAGTAAAATAACCCAAATAGGGAAAGCACAAAGCAGCTAAAGCAGGAAATGAAATGTGTTCAGCATTTGGTGGAGCTGTGATTTGAACGAAGATATTATGTCATACAATACATGGTAAAGAATAGGAAAAATCATAGAGGTGTATTAAAGTCATTGTATGGATGAATTGAGAAAGGGAATAAAAGTGCAAGTACCTGGATTAGAAGGACCTATTGATGTTAAAAGAATTAAAAAAAGAAAAACACCTTTCCTAACAGCTGCTGCCTGATGGCAAACCTAACATACGCACATGCACAAAACCCACCCATGGGCACCTCCCATCCATCATACAAGCGTAATCAATAAACAGATAAATCAATTCATCCCAATCATCTGCAGCTGGTAAATGCCACAAATTGAACGGGACCTCCTGCTGTGCCTCTGATCCATTCATGACAGATGCAGGGATGAGGGAAAGTCACATGGCTTTAGTTTGGTCAAAGAGAAAGCCCCGTCCATTTGTTCTCCCTCTCTCTCTCTAATGGCTCGTTTCCACTGAACGGTAAGGTACGCAATTATTTCCGTTCCACTGTCAAAAGTAAATGGTACAAAAATGCCGAACCGTACCAGTTTTTCGGTACCCTTACGTTGGGGTACCTAGCACAGTGGTACGGTACTAAAGGGTGGAGCTAGACTCACTGCGGAACGTTGATTGGTTGACAGAGTATCGTCACTTGCGCGTGCTGCAAGGGGAATGATAACATAGCGCCTTTTTTAAATATTGTTAATATAGTTAATATAGTTGAATAGTTCAATAGTTGAAATACAATACTACTGTTATTGTGTCACGAAATGTAATTTTAAGAGTTTTTCAGGTAAGAATGTAGTTGTTTAAAGCTCAAATCTGTGGTTTATTTATTTTGTATGAAAATTTGATCCAGGTTGTGAGATCCATTCCAGGCGATCCCCGGGCGCTCGACACTCATGTACCCCGCCTGGAACGGCCTTTCCTCGGCTAGTCCTTCTGATGTTTGCCGCCGACTCTGACGTCTCTGTAGTGGTTAAACATGAGATATAATTCGTCTTGTGTATCAAACGGCCGATCTTTGGTCTCGTGAATCTATAATTTGTTCCCTGGCCAATCGTTTTGGCTGAGGGCTAAGTAAAATTTCATAACTTTATATTTATGCTATTTAACTTTACCGTTGTAACATTAGAGAGCGCTGACTTTGTATGTTTGACTGAATTGTTTGCTTTAGGCTATTTCTTATTGTATAGCTTCTTGTACCTTTCACTTATACTTTTATAAATGGCTATTATTGATAAAACTGAAATTTAACAAAAAGAGACTGGATTGAGTTTTGTCATTTTTAATTTTATTACAGTGAAGTACAAATGCACATTTTGCCTGAACCATATTAATAAGTTTAATATTTTTTTAAATTGAAACAAAAAGAGACAGGGTTGTTTTATATTTCGTTTTGTTATACAAATAGGCTAACGTTATACATGCAGTGAATATATTGAACCACATTTGTGTGGCTATAATGTTTAAGATTTCTTTAAATGAAAACGAAAAGAGGCAGTGTGGTGTTTTATAACCTAATGTCGTAACGTAATGTCGTAATAACGTAATGTCGACGCTTGTCTTCTTGTGACAAACATGCCGAGAATCAAGAACAAGATCTACTTGTTCTTAGGCTACACCACGCCTATCAAGTAAGGGTACTGTTGGCAGTGGAAACGCAAGCCCGATCAGGATTTACCGTCCCGAATCGTACTGTACTGTATCGTACCGCTCAGTGGAAACGAGCCATAATAGGACGTCAGATGAGTGAATAACAGGAGAGACTGTCATCTGTTGTTATTGGTAAAGTTAATAAGTGGAACTTACATAATCCTTACAAACGGTCTTTTGTACAATAAAGAAGAACCAATCTGGGCTGTTAACCTTGATCGAACCTTAGACTGAACCAATTACTGCCCTTGAGCAAGGTTGCTCGGGGTGAAGCATCCCTGTTGTAAGTGTAGGATACGCGTTTAATGTGCTGAAATATAACAGAAATAACCAAACAGCAGATTTGAAATCTACAGTTCAGTTTTTGAAATGGAAAAAAATAAATAAATAACAAATAAAAATGGAAATACAAAAAAAAAAACAACAACAACAGTCTGGGACATCAATTACTTTTATAATCAATTGACAGAATTATTCAGCAATTCAGACTTTGCAATTCAAATGAGATGGTGTGACTGGAGGTTTCCAAATGAGAAATGGCCCCAATTAATAACTGGTGTCTAAAGCACCTAGATGAGAATCCAACAGAATGAAGGAAATGAAAAACAAACAAAAAAGCCAGTAAAAATCCTTAAAACAAGATCAGATATTTTCAGATTTCAAAATAAATACCTAAATATACATGGTAAGGAATACAAGTAGAGTTGGGGACCAGGAAAAATCTACTGAGAGTTCAAATCACTGTAACTAATATGTTTGATAAGCTAATTTTATGACACTCCCTTAAACCCTTCATGTCATAACAAGGGGGAATGTATGTTTAATGCTGATAATCCTCCTGTTCTCTGCACGAGGAGAGTGTTTAGGGAGATACGGGGGCCAAGCATACAGTGGATACTGTTGTTAGACTATCTCAAATGACGTAACGGGATGCCCCTGGCCTATTTCACCACACCAGTCTGCTCTGAGAGAGAACTCATCCAGAAACATTGTGAGTGCAGTGGCGATGTTACAGTACAGCAGAAGCGTATTCTAGGAATCCAGGCCATTTACAGACATGCACACCCACGTACGCTGCTCGAAAGTACTTATCCATAATTTACACCTATCTGTCGACTCTCAGTTCTGACATCACTTCCCTAGCACAAAGATGGCACACAGTGTACCGAACATATCTCACACACACACACACACACACACACACACACACACACACACACACACACACACACACACACACACACACACACACACACACACACACACACACACACAGTCAGTCAGTCAGTCAATCACGCACACTCATTAAGACCAAGCACAACGTCTGTGTCAATCACTGCATTCACACCTGTAATGCTATCTGGACAGTACACAAAGCCACACACAAAGCACCTGGATCACATGCAGCTATTCATATTCAAGACAAAAAACCTCATCATATTTAACCTTGCATTATTTATGCGCTTCATCAAAGGGCACACATGCACACTTACAGATGTAGATACAGACAGGTGGGCTACATGACCACTTATACTCTAAATTTAGCCCAGCCTCTGAAACCATCAGGGACATCCAGTTCTTTAACAATCAATTGACAGAATATTCAGCGATTCAGCCTTTGCAATTCAGATGAGATGGTGTCTCTGGAGGTTTCCAAACAACAAACGGCCCCCATTACACGCTAGTGTTCAAATCCACGGGTAAAGCACATGGATAAACACCTACAGTTCAAAATTCGGCAGGAAAAAATCCTTGAAAAAATAAAATGATTTCATAAGCAAATATATAGGCAATTTCAGAGAATATAGCCTATCTTGAATTAAGTTAATTTTCTTAATTTTTTTTCTCCTTGTTTGTAATGTTTGCCAGTATAAGAAAAATAAACCTCAAATATGCATGATATTTATATACTATTAAGAAAATTAAGAAAAGCGTACATCCCTCTTTTCAACTGCATACATTTTTAAAAATCCTAAAACAGGGCCAACTAAACAACTAAAGGGCCGTAATTTTGAAAGTATGTAAATAAGGGCAGTTGGTCAGTAGGCTCAGAAGAAGGGGAGGACACATGGAAATACCTCGTCCCTGGGGAAAGGGGCGGCCCGTGGCTGACATTCAGCCTGGCTCACCCCTTCATGAGATAGAGGGCTGGAACTCAATACGGGTCATGCCTGAATGTCAGCGCAGTGAAAGGTCAGCGGGGACATGCAAGGCTCATCACGTTCTTATCATCCATGAGGATTCTTATCATCCATCTGCAGCGAGGACTGCACTACATTAGCCCCGACACCTACTAAAGCAATCTTGATACAAAGGCCAAAGGTCAGGGAATCATTATTAACACGCATATTATGGGATTCTCACTCTGCTGGGGCATTCGGCGGAACACATAACTTGCTTTCTCCGCCTCTTACGTTCTCCTCATTGTCCTTTATATGAGATACTATCTCTCGGTATTTCTTATCTATGCTGTATACAGCAAAACTGGATACTATTCATATTGAGGTGGCAGAAATGACATCTGATAAAATGGCTTTTTTTCAACATTTTCTCAAAGTGTCTTTAGCATCTGCAGTGGTTTTCAACTGGTGGGTCACAAGCTAAAAATGTGTCATGTCTGTTCTGATAGGATCATGGAGCGAAACATTCAAATGGAACTCACCATATAATGGTGTTTAATTAAGATAGTGAAATAAACAGGCTTATGAACTTTTTAAAAGGAAGAAAAAAATGTCCAATCAAACTTCCAATGAAGTTTTATTGTCGACCACAGTGTGCTTTGTTGTGAAGTATTGACTGCTGAGAGCATGAAACTGTTGCATTCAAGAAACAAAAATGGTCCAATTCAGCATGTTCACAATTTTGATTATTTGATTGTTTGGCCTATGTAGTTCATTGTGATATTAGTACATTTCAATGTTTTACTAAAGTTTTAAATACGTTTTTTTTTTATTTCTATAATATAACTTATCAGGTAAAATCTGGGTCGTGAAACAAAAGTTGTCGAGAAGCACTGTGTCAAATATATATTTTTTCATAATTTCTTCATCATTTTAATTAAATCATACTTTTAAGTTCATTATCTTACACCATTTATTTTTTTCTTTTCTTGGTTTAAGCATAATATTTGAAAAATAAGTGTAGAAAATTCTAAATATATTCTCAGAAAACAAGTCTAGATATAGGCTACTAGATATTTGTCCTTGCTATCTTGGTTGTACTATTGGACAATATTTTATTTAGAAAACAAATAAGTTCATAAATAAATTCACAACATAGCCTATTCTCTGAAAACAAGTGTTATGTTACACAATTTCGTTTTGAAGATGTTTGGATATTTTTACTTACTATCTTTATTTTACAATTGACAAATATATTGCCCCCTGGTTTTAAGCATACATTGGCCTAAATTAATGCATACATTCAAGAGATATTCTCCAAGACATGTAGCCTACTATCCAGCATATTAACAATTTTGCAATTTGTTTGGCCTATGAAGAATGTAATATTAAATTTCAATGTTTGATTTTAAAGAAATTTTGCTTTATATATGATAAAAACTTGAAGCCACTTCAAGTGTCAGTAGTTGAGAAGCACTGCGCATAAATATTTCTCAAACTTCAATGGACCTGTCTCATCGGTACACCCTTCCTTATTCCAGCTTGAGGGGTATGATGGTCTCTATATTCTTTTGGGGAGTGAATTCAGATTGTGGTCTATAGAGATATGCGTGTTAATCTCTCTGTCCAGGCCGTACAGATGTGCAGTTGGATTCTCCAATGGCTCTTTTATCATTCAGCCTTTAAGAAGATTAGTATGCTCTCCTCCTCTCTTATCCTGTCCCGCCCCTCTACAAGAACCCATGGGATCCCCTCACGGTGACCAGTCATGAGCAGATGTGTGGGGGTCTTTCAATTCTCAATTCCAGGAGGATTTGAAATTCCACTTTTTTTTCCCCACAAAACACACACACACACACACACACACACACACACACACACACACACACACACACACACACACACACACACACACACACACACACACACACACACACACACACACACACACACACACACACACACACACACACACACACACACACACACACAAAAAAAACCTGAAAACTGTAAGAGAATCCATGTGTTTGCATAGAAAAATATTTACCAAAAAATGACCATGTTTCTTTTGTTGCTCAAAAGTTTGGGTTGAGGATAGATTTTTTTAAGTTTTTTTTTTAAGTCTCTTGTGCTTACCAAGGCTGCATTTATTTGATAAAAAAAAATGTAATTTATTCCTGTGGTGGCAAAGTTTTGTGAATTTTTTTTTTTTTTGTGGTATTCCTGTGGTGGCAAATTCTGTAAAAAAAAATAAAAATAAAAAAATTACTCCAGTCTTCAGTGTCACATGATCTTTTAGAAATCATTCTAATATGCTGATTTGCTGCCCAAGAAAAAGATTTTTTTTTTTCTGGATCTATTAAGTTCAAAATAGAATTTATTTAAAATTTAAATCTTCTTCTTTAAGTCTTTACTGTCACTTTAAAAATATTACTGTAAATGATAATATTTCAGTACTTTGGTTTATATCACAGTACAATGGTATTACCATCAGATACCATCGCTGTACCATAGTACTATGTTTGTGCCTTTTTTGTGGTAAGGGTTTATTAATTCTCTTACAGAATAAGTTATGTCAAAGTAGATGGTAATTCCATTTGACATTCTGTTTACCATGGTACTGACTGATTACTGTATTTATATACCATAGTAGTACTTACACAGCACTCCGTGGTACTTGCAGGAATACCATGGTACAAAATACCATAGTAGTTTTGAAGTGCCATGTCCAAAAAAATTATTTTGATGCTATTTTGTAGCCACACACCAAAATCAAAAGACTGTTTTCTGTGCTGAATTTGAAAATCTGATATATTAATTTAAATATGTAGAATGTATTAAATGTAGCTAAGAATACTAAAGTTTTACTGATATCTGAAAGCATGATAAAATTAGCCACAAACATGGAAGGATTTGTATAATTCTATGAATTGCAGATGTTCCAGTTTTGAAGATTGTGTGGAGTTCCATGCACATTTAGGCCTGATTATTCATTGTATTTTCACTGTTTAACTATCAAATACACTGCCAGTTCTTCTCTAACTGTTTTGGCTTCCAACTGTCATCATTTTGCTTCTCTTTTGCTTTGTAGAGGAACATCATAAGCCAGACTGGGAATACAGCTGTCGAAAATGCTCTGAGGAACCCAGAGCAACAAGGCTTGGAAGTCACCTAACAAAAGAAATCTGTGTTCATGTGATGTCTTTTTGAGGATGGTCTCCCTTCACATAGTAAATAACCAAATTGAAAACTTTTGTTGGTACCACAGTAACGCTATCCCTAAATGCACTTTAGTATCTTCGGAGAAACTCTTAAGCATGTCTTAGGCGATGCCGCACTCTCTCAAAAACAAACACGAACATACAAATCCCATGTTTGGTGCATCAGGTACATGCTCTTCACCAGTAATTCAAATCCTATGGGTGCAGAAGGACAGATAATTAAAAAGGCAAGGCTCATGGCTAACCATAATGAACGAACGCTCCTCAGCTGCTTCTCTTCATGTTCCTGAAAAGCCTTCAGACAATTTGAGGACATCAAAAAGCTGAGAAAACCTTGAAAGGCATATCAATCCAGGTTGAGGCAGGACAAACCTGGAAAGTCCAGGTTGATCTGACACCCTGTGTGACTCCTAAGCCTATATTGGCTTACAGGCATGAAGTTAGAGGACGTCTGAGGTAAAGTGAGCTACAGAGTTCAAGGATAACAACGAATCCGTACTCGTGTTGTGTAATCACGTGTATTGTATATACACACATAATTTGTGTGTGTATATATATATATATATATGTATGTTTAAAAAAACACATATGCATGTATGAATTTTTAAGTATGAATGTGATTTCATTTTACAGAATTGTGCTATTGTTATTCAAAATAATTGTATTAATTACAATTATTATAATATTTTGCTAAAGCAATTACATGCTGAATTCTTTGACTTTTTAAATCAAGTTAACAAACTAATGCAAAGTATCAGAAAGTGACACCATTATCCTCAAATGAAACTGAGTTTGTTTTGGCACATTTGTGTATAGTTATCACTGGATTTGAATTGGTTTGAAATGTTTTAATGATGACAAAAGTCACACAATTCTGTTTTTATTATCAATAACTGTTGTTGGTAACACTATGTTGATGGTCCCCTTTTGAACATTCTACTAACTATAAGTCACTTTGCAACTGCATGTCAATTAACTCTCATTACAGTATTAGTAGACTCTCTGCTTAATATCTGCTAACTCTTTATTGTGATGGTCCTCCAACAGACATTCTACTGATTATAAGTAGCTTAGCACCTACATGTCAATAAATTCTGACCCTAACCCTTCTAATACTCGACTAACACTCTAATGACAGTTAGTTGACATGTATGTTCAGCGTTACTTATAGTCAACAGAATGTGTTAAAGGGAACATCAAAATAAAGTGAAACTCTATTGTCATTTGAAATCGAGTACTAGTGGCCATCCCTGGTATATATCCGTTTACATCATTTACACACTGGACTGTTCCCGCTGGCCGTATGTGTGGCACATGTGAACATTTGTTTGAGGTTGAAACATAAGAGTCATTGATTCAGTGCAGAGACGTGGCTCTGCTCCACACTCTCTGTAAGGCATGATTCAGCAGGCAACAATCAGCATCTCAGCATGAGGACAAACTTCATAAAGAGCCTCTGTTTCAGAGGAAAATCAATAAGAAAAACTTAGGAAGAAAGAGAACGCAAAAAAGGGACTGTATTGAATGAGGGATCAAGGAAAGAGCAGGGTCGTCATGTACGCAGCAACGAAAGAAGGACCAGCGGTGAGGAATGGAGAAATTTCAACAAAAACTGCAGCTCATTTTCACATTTCATTACAGAAAGAAAGCTATACAGCATAAGTAGATGACTAAATGATGAGTCATTTTTAGTTTAATTATTTGTTTAATATTGATTACCGTAACGGCATCATTACAAATTATGTCCCTATTGCATTGCAAGAGCGGATCCTAGATGTTGCAGAGCTGCAGTTTCCTTCAATAGCATGGGAAGCAAAAAGTGAAACGTAAAAGACGGGAATTGGAAGGTGCAGGCCAGCCAGTGAGGTACTGTGCTATAGACCAGACTCACCCCATCCCTATACAGGCCTGAGGGCTCATTCAGCCCCCCTGCCTACAGCGCCGCCCCCGCACCGAAAGGCGAGAAGTTGAGGTGACTCCTCTGGAAGAGAGGAAAGAAAGAGAGAGAGTGTTCAAAACACATATACAGCATTTCTTACATTCTTTTCACAACATGAAAGCATGTGCTCAATACACGTGATTACCTGTAGCAGATGTGCAGACATGATTGAATGCCAAAGAAACTAACTAAACAAAATGGATTGTATGATTTTACGTACAAGGTTGCTTTAAAAAAAAAAAAAAAAAAAAAATGTATGCAATGACTGATAATATTTATCTTTATTTATTTTTTAAATTTTATAGTAGCCCCAACATGTATTTAGACACTCAAGTCACATTAGATTCCTTATATTCAAACTATTAAATCAATCACATGATCCACAAAAGGAGTTTTGATAAAACAATGAATATCAGCAACATGGTATGATGCCACGCTCTAGAGCTTTTAATAAATTATTAATTCCAATTTACAAATAATGCTAAATTCAGAATATTAAACTTTACTCCTTTTCCTCAATACTCTAAAATATGCATTTTTAAAAAAGAGCATCCAAATATTTTGAGTTTGAACAGTACATATACTATTTTCTGATTTATATACAGACAGAATGATAGACAGATGGATGTGTGTGTGTGTGTGTGTGTGTGTGTGCAATCTTTCTTTAAAACAGATGCTACTTGGTTTGCTATTTAATTATTACCAATGGCATTCATACATTTGAAAGTCTTGGTTAAGTGTCTAAATACCTCATGGGGCCTACAGTCGGTCAACGTCTACAGGCCTGCGTGATACACAGCAGATATGTCAGAAGGAAATGCCTCTTCTGACCTTATCGCATACAGACACGGAGCAAGAATACTCCATTACCAGAGCGCCTGTCCGGGAACACTTCATTCCTCCTGCTGTCATTTTCCAAGCAATCTTCTGCACCCTGCGGATCTGAATGCTGATAAGGCCGGATTGTGCTCGCCTCATTCTCGCTCTCAATCGCAATCTCCGGCGAAACCAAGCTGATCAATAATTAAACATCATGATCTTCCGCGTGTTATGGGACGTTATAATGTGGATCAATAAAGAGCGGCTGGACCAGACGAGAGGAGGAGTGAGAGACGGGGAAATATGAAGCAGGCGTGTGCTAATACATCATACAGCATTAAAAGGCTGTTTCCTGCTTCCGAGTGCCATAAGGACATTAAGAGGTAGAGCGTCCCTTTGAGGATGACCCCTAGTGGGGTTACATTTGAGTGATGAGCGCAAATCGTCACTCTGCCATCTGTTTTTCCTAAAGTCAGGCCTTCGATAAAAGACCGAGATGGTGGACATATTTTAGCATCGTTTTGAGAGAGCGTGTCTGGCACAGCGTGGCGAATCTGAAACTTCAGTGTAAAGTTACCAGAGGACTGAGTATTGGTAGTGAGTGAGCATATACTCTAGTTGATGTGGTTTGAAAGGTTAGTGTCCAGTTTCAGAGAGTACTAGCATGTAGCTCACTTCCCTCTGTAGGGGGCGATTCTGTCACTGTGAATATTTCATTATTCATGTGAATATTTCATGTTTCATTTAAGGTGAGCTCAGCATCTGTACAACAACATGTTTAAAGATATTTAGTAGATATGTATCAGTCTTTTTAAAACATTTTTTACATTCACTTCCTGGTTTCAATGCAGTCCTGTGACCTTGACCCCTATCATGTGACACAGGCAGGAAACCGAGGACAGAATGGGATCCGGTAACCAGAGAGCCTGAGGCATTCAGTGCTTCTTGAGGTACAAAGCGTCTCGGGTGTCATTAGTGAAATGCAAAGTGCTTCAACCCTGTTACCCTTCTAAAATACAACCCAACATTTCGATACATGCTCAAGACTTCAGGATGGGAAAATGTGCGAGGTTGGTCTGGTTAGACGGATGTGAAACCAAACTATATTGCACCATTAAAATCAATACAGATGTCTGCATGTGAAATTAAATGCGTGATGTGGTGTGTGTTTAACTGACGGACATCCTAATCCTATGTACAGTATGTTGTAATATCATATACACACTACCGTTCAAAAGTTTGTGGTGAGTAGTTTTTTTTTTTACATTTTTTTTATTTTAAGAAATTCATACTATTTGGCAACGACACATTCAATTAATTAGGGATGCAACGATACCATTTTTTCAGAATCGATACGATCCGATACCAACAATTCTGAGTATCGGCCGATACCGATCCATACCAGCGCATTTTTTTTTTATCAAGTAGAATTTCTATAACTCTCTGTTGAACTGATAATAAGAACTGAAAAAAAGAAAAACAACAACAAAATATATGATCATAATCTGACAAATGCTTTTATAAACTAGGTTAGTGGATAATTCACCAGTAAAATTTAGTCTAGAAAAATCACGAGTGAACAATAATTGTATAAAATCTGAACATTTTGTGGAAAAAATGTTTAGTGGGGAACAAATTAGAGACAATAAGTGTAACACTAAATCTGGTAAAACTTTACACATTGCTCTTTGTATTGTTGTAAAATACATTAAAGGTGCCGTAGAATGGATTATTTTATTATTTTATAATGTTTCCTGGGGTGCCCTTATAATGTTAGTATGTTTATTAGATCAAAATTTGTTATAATTTAGAAATAAAAGGCATATTTCCTAGCCTGATTTCATACCCTGATCTGGACACTCTGTTTGAAGGGGCGTGTCTGCTGTGAGACTTCAGTGTAAACGCCCACTGCTGTGATTGGCTGACATGCTTGCATATGAAATATCTGGCATTACATGTAGAGCTATCTGGAAAACATTTACTATTACAGCTTTTATACGTTTTTACTATTACAGCTATCGGGATTAACGAATCATGAGAAGTTTTTTAAGTATTTAGATCTATTCCAGCATTGAGCAGATGACAGCCTGTCGATCGCGTGAATGAAGATCTTATCACTGCAACGCGATTTACTGATGCATAAACAGTGTTGAACGACTTTGAGAGAAAGATTATCTGTCTGGACTTGAACAATTACACATCAGAAATTCACATAACCCACTGGTTCTCCAGAGGCTCGGATGAAGGAGCTAAAAAAATATTTTTGTGTTCATTTGTAGTTACATCCAAACACTGAGCAACTGCCATGCTTCGTTCGCTCGTCTGCAAGCCACGATGTCTCTCGAGGAAAAAACAATATTGCGCTGGATCTAGATAACACAGTGTAAATTATTGTTAATAAAATCACTACTTACCGCTTGCGGGAATATAACGTTAGTTGAAATTGCCCCCTTCGTCCGTTTGAGACGCCGAGAGAAGCCTGGCTGCTTGATATTGTTCCAGGTTAGAAAAACAGTCCGCGGTGAAATGGGCAGAGCAACTAACAACTTCGAATTAAACTGTAGCGGTATCCGATTATAGATAGATTATAGATAGATCTGCCATTTTCTCTATGATCCTCGCTTGTTTCTTCACCTGCAGAACTTCCGATGATTCGGCTGTGCAGTTTCGCCTGGCACTGAGCATGGGCTGGCTTATGCAAATTTTTAGAGGCGTACATATTAATGATCCCAACTGTTGCGTCACAGTTGGTGTTATGTGGAGATTCGCCTGTTTTACAGGGGTGTTTTTCAAAAACGAGATTTAAATAAGAAAGAGAAAACTATGGTGTTTGAGACTCACTGTATGTCATGTCCATGTACTGAACTCTTGTTATTTAACTATGCCAAGATAAATTCAATTTCACATTCTAGGGCACCTTTAATGAAAAACAAGATAAAAATCAAAAATAGCAATTATTTTATATGTATAGCCTACTATAAAATTTAGACATTTTTTAAATGTTTAATGAGGTAGCAACATATGATAGATAGGAATAGGACAGAACAAGAACGATTGAGCGCAGAATGATGCGCTTGAAGCAACATGAGTCACAGCCAGGGCAGGACTTAGGGTGGTGGGGGCCCCTGGGCTTGAGTCACTTTCGGGCCCTACCTTCTATACATTACTTTAAATAGAACAAAATGATACATACACAAGCTATGTATTAGAGCTACACAATTCTGGATAAACTGAGACTAAAAATAGAGATCACGATTCTGAAAAACAACTAAACAAAATAACATAATTTATGTTAATTGCTGAAGTCTATTAAAAATGTTTAATTAATCTGAATTATAAAAAAAAAAAACTTGGGTTTGAATGAATGATTCAATTCATCAATCAAATGCACTTGTTTCATAGATGAATCAGCATTTTTGAACGAATTTCCTGAATGAACGATTCAATGACAAATGTTTTTTAAAAGTCATTTGTCGCCATCTGATGGCGTAACAATATAATCGATCCAATTTGAAGTGCAAAGCTACTTTAAAAAGGTGACTGGTACCATAGACAGTGTTACATGTTAAAAAAACTAGGGCTGTCAAATTTAGCGCGTTAATAACGCGTTAACGCAAAATCATATTAACGGCACTAATTTTTTTAACGGACGATTAACGCAGCGCGTATTTTCTGTTTGACCCGTGGCCCAAAACCTAGTTGGAGAAATGCAGATACACAGTGTTGGCAACTTAGCCACATTGCAGACCCCTTTAGCGATTTTTTTTCCCTTCAACAAAGCGCCCAAACCTTATTTAGTTTCTGAGAATATACCGGTACCGCCGGTACTGCTCTCCCAGCACGCGCGCGCGCCTCTCTCTCTCTCGCTCTCTCTCTCTGCGTCTCACGCGGAGGAGCAGCGCTTTAATTCAGTTAAACACAGATATTATGTTGCTTCTCTAATTTTACAATTATAGCCGAAATCAGAGCACGGATATTGTCTTTAGCTTATGTGTATTTGATTTCACCAGACGACGGCTCGATTATCAGAATTTTTGTGCAGATTAACGTCTTGGAAGGGAGAGCTGGTTATGTTTATTTGGTCGCGTTTCAGTCACCATTTCAAATTCATTCCGTTGTTTGACAACAGAAACAGTAAAATATACGTTTTATTGAGAATGTATTGAGAATTTAGCTTCATCAAAATGGGAACAGAGAGAGACAAACTACAATGTAATAATAAATGCTAAATGTACATTTTTGCATTTTCAGAAGAGCTGCCCTGTCATGCAAAAATCTAAACTTGTTTGTGTTAGTAAATTGCTCAGTGCAAAGAAAGAGAAGTAATGGGAACCTGGTATTTCTTTTTTCTTTCTACATGTGTCTAATAGACATGAACAAGTTCTTTGAAAAACATCTATGACCTTTGAAACATGTCTCGTCTTCATGCTATATTGACTATGGTTTCAATAATAAACATACATTTGCATAAAGCATCTATATTTATCAATGCCCACGTTGATTAGAGTATTACAAACTTGAAAAGTATTAATTTAAGGTATATTTAGAACAAATAAAAAATGTGCGATTAAATGCGATTAATCGCGAGTTAACTCATGACAACCATGCGATTAATCGCGATTAAAAATTTTAATCGATTGACAGCCCTAAAAAAAACGTAATAATTTATTTATATGACCACTGATTGAAGCTTGAAAAAGTTTTCTTCCAATAAATAAATAATGATTATAAAAGTTAAAAGTGATCATAAGTTTATTGCAATGCACAAATGTCTTGGTCAGAATGAGAATAAAACAATTATTTACCTGGAAAACATATGTTTTGATCGTGGCATTTCTTTGAGATTTAGAATCCAGTATTCCTATAGGCTAATTATTGTTTAATTATTGTTTCTTTTACGAATTTAATAAAGAACTCTGTCTCGTATTCTGTCCAAACGATCCATCCATGTAGGCTACTTTTGTGTCCATTCGTTTTTCCTTTTTTAACCCGTAATTGAAAAACGAAAAATGAACGGTTGTTGTCTTTTTAAAACAACTTTTTGTTGTCTTTTTTTGTTGAAAACCAACATTTTAATTTGAACTGGCTACACCAACTGCTGCGCAAAAAAAGTAAATATCGACGAATTTTCAGATTTTTGTTTATGACTTTTTGCTCCTTTATTAAACATTTAAAATATTCACAAATTAATAAGGAAAACATGTCAATTTTACTGGTTTTCAAAGGCCAAATTAGAACCTGGAATTGATGTTTTTCCCGCAGTGCTGAATGAGAAGAGCCATTAATATTATTAATAAACCATTGCTTTGGCTAAAATCACATCTCCATCTCCGCTGTTAAGCAGATGCGCTTTTAGAGAGAAATGCACATTTCATACGGATTAATCAGAAGGTATTAGCTTTCGATTCGAATTTGTTCGTTTTAAAGTGGACATTTCAAGCTTTAGCCTACATAGGCTATATTTTGTTTCAGTTCTCGCGCTCCAGTTTACGGCGATCATGAAAGTGCGTCTGATTGTTTTATTTTATTTTACAAAAGCACAGCGTTTTCTTGTTATTGTGAGTTTACACAAATACAAGTAGTTGGGAATAATGTATTATTATTTTCTGTATGACCAGAAATTATAGAGTATTTTAAGTTGTTTCCACTGTTGATAGGAAAATGCAAGTGTTCGCGGCCGCGCCTCCGTGCCATGCTCCACACTCAGCTTTGTTCCTTTTTTGCATAAAAGCGTCTTCTAAATATAGCCTATTAAATGTTATAATTAAATAATATAAAAATATTATTATTTGCGTAGCTATACATGGACCTCAAACACACCGCGTCTTCTAACTCAGGTGACTGTAAATGCGCAAAAACTGTTTCCATTGCAGTTTTGCGAAATATTCCTTTTTCAAATTGCCTGAAAAACCACCTCATGCGAGCGTAATTTTTTTTTTTTTTGCGAAAAACTGGAGTTTTTGCGAAATTGACGTGTTTCCATTGTGCTTATTTTCAATTCGCAATTTCAATTTGCGCAATTTGAAGGGTAATGGAAACGCGGCTGTCTAATGCAGACAGGTTTTTTCAACAGTTCGGCAGTAAACGAGGCACTACGTAACTGCCAATAACCAATCAGCAAACCTCAAGATGACTGACATTTAATTTAGTTAATTAAATTAAAATTTTCATTGCAGGGCAGGGCCAGGTAACAATGCTAGACCAATCAACAAACTTAAATGAAAAATTAAATGACTGACATATTATTGAAAAAATAAACGTAAACGGGCGGGGCCCCCTATTGGGCGGGACCCATGGGCTTGAGCCCAGTCAAGCCCAATGGTAAGTCCGGCCTTGGTCACAGCGCACAGCGCGTCGAGTCCGCATTGAAAAGTTTAAAGCACAAAGAAAATACATATTGATCCGTAGAGTATTATCTGTGCAATAGTTTATTCAGCATTTTCTTTTAACAGTTTTAAATTTCAGTTACTGTGCGTGTGAATAACAAATAGTGCTCTGACTTTACTTCAGTGTTGAGATCTAACAGACACCCGGTAGAAAGTAACATGATTAAGGTACAGCAATAAAGTCCAGCATTGAGTTGTTTTATGCAAAACCATAGATCCTTATCTACAGATCAAGTATAATAATAGTAACATTGAATCATCTTGGAGAGAGTTTCATCGTGTTAACTGACGCAACCGAACGCGACGCGCTATTTGAATGCTGAATGAAGAATGATTGACAGCCGCAGCGGAGGGAAACGTTTACGTGATCTTGAATTTAACGACTTAAACATTAATTTATATCTCACATTATACTATATAATGGCTTCAGAACACTTATAATATTGTGCAAGAAAACTTATGGTGCTTTATAATGTTTGTGTGCCTTTTGTGGGGCTTAACAATAACACTGAATAGTATACGCACAATATCGGATTTGGATCGGCCTTGTCTGACCGATACCCGATCCGCCAAAAATGGCAGTATCGGATCGTCGCATCCCTACAATTAATCAAAAGTGACATCTATAATGTTACAAAATATTCCCATTTTAAACAAATTATGTTCTTTTACTAAAGAATCCTGAAAAAATAATCATGGTTTCTAATTGGTTAACATGGTTTCTGCATAAATATTAAGCAGCACAACTGTTTTCAATAAATGTTTCTTAAGCACCAAATGATCGCTGATGAAAATTAAGCTTTGTCATCACAATAAATGTTTTTATAATATATCCAAATAGAAAACATTTAAAATTGTAATATTTCACAATATTACTGTTTTTACTGTATTTTTTATCAGACAAATGCAGCCGTGGTGAGCATAAGATATCTTTCCGACCGCAGACTTTTGAACGGTGTACATAATTTAAATAACTTCAGACTGTTGCATTAAAAGCAGCTTGTGATAGCATAAATCAGAATTAAACAAAGGGGCTTTTATAGAATGTATTCATTCATACGGCTTGTAAACAACGACCATAATTATTTGTAGGCAAATTAACCATTGGAAACAGCACACTTTTATGGGATAGTTCACCCAAAAATGAAAATTATGTCATCATTTACTCACCCTCACGTTGTTCCAAACCAGTGTGAATTTATTTCTTCTGCTGAACAAAAAAGATACTTAGAAGAAAATGGGTAACCAAACGGTTGATGGACTCCATTGAATTCCATAGTGAAAAAATAAAATAAAAAATGTTATATATATATATATATATATATATATATATATATATATATATATATATATATATATATACAGTATATATATATATATATATATATATATATATATATTAGGGCTGTCAATCGATTAAAATTTTTAATCGCGATTAATCGCATGGTTGTCATGAGTTAACTCGCGATTAATCGCATTTAATCGCACATTTTTTATTTGTTCTAAATATACCTTAAATTAATACTTTTCAAGTTTGTAATACTCTAATCAACGTGGGCATTGATAAATATAGATGCTTTATGCAAATGTATGTTTATTATTGAAACCATAGTCAATATAGCATGAAGACGAGACATGTTTCAAAGGTCATAGATGTTTTTCAAAGAACTTGTTCATGTCTATTAGACACATGTAGAAAGAAAAAAGAAATACCAGGTTCCCATTACTTCTCTTTCTTTGCACTGAGCAATTTACTAACACAAACATGTTTAGATTTTTGCATGACAGGGCAGCTCTTCTGAAAATGCAAAAATGTACATTTAGCATTTATTATTACATTGTAGTTTGTCTCTCTCTGTTCCCATTTTGATGAAGCTAAATTCTCAATACATTCTCAATAAAACGTATATTTTACTGTTTCTGTTGTCAAACAACGGAATGAATTTGAAATGGTGACTGAAACGCGACCAAATAAACATAACCAGCTCTCCCTTCCAAGACGTTAATCTGCACAAAAATTCTGATAATCGAGCCGTCGTCTGGTGAAATCAAATACACATAAGCTAAAGACAATATCCGTGCTCTGATTTCGGCTATAATTGTAAAATTAGAGAAGCAACATAATATCTGTGTTTAACTGAATTAAAGCGCTGCTCCTCCGCGTGAGAAGCAGAGAGAGAGAGAGAGAGAGAGAGCGAGAGAGAGAGAGGCGCGCGCGCGTGCTGGGAGAGCAGTACCGGCGGTACCGGTATATTCTCAGAAACTAAATAAGGTTTGGGCGCTTTGTTGAAGGGAAAAAAAAATCGCTAAAGGGGTCTGCAATGTGGCTAAGTTGCCAACACTGTGTATCTGCATTTCTCCAACTAGGTTTTGGGTCAGGGGTCAAACAGAAAATACGCGCTGCGTTAATCGTCCGTTAAAAAAATTAGTGCCGTTAATATGATTTTGCGTTAACGCGTTATTAACGCGCTAAATTTGACAGCCCTAATATATATATATTATGGAAGTATAACTGTTTGGTTAACCATATTCTTCAAAATATTGATTTTTGGGTGAACTATCCCTTTAAGCGGGGCCGTTCTCTTTTTTATGATAGATATATACAATGCATTATGTGTGGCAAGGTCTAAAAAAGCACTAATAATTAGGTTTTGAATAAGAATCGGTCTTAAACGCAATTGTTTTAGTCAGAAAATAAATCAAATTAACTGTTATAGCAAATATAATTGAGTGGTTTCTCAAGGTAAACCCAAAATGTATTTTTGTGGGAAGGACTGGTTACACTATGTTCATTAGGATAATGACAGACTTCTGTCATTCTTTCCCTGTGCCAGAACAAACTGGATTGGAAATGCAGGATGCCGATGCCATTAGAGAAACTAGGACGCTTCATTTTTAATGGACAAACAATCCACAGCTCTCAGCGCTGGGAAATATGACAACACAGCTGAGTGAGAGTGAGAGCGAGAGAGGACCCCAGCTCTCCTCTCAGGAACCTTACACTGCTCCGCTTAGCTCGAATGACACTGGTTATTTGTTTTGCATTTAAAAACTACTGGCCCACACGCGTTTACGACAAGTGTGTGTTCCACTTTATGGAAGAGTATCTCAGGGCCACATCATTATACATATTCATAAATCATTACAGGCCAGCATACGTTCCATAATGTGGGGCTTTCGGCAGGGGGCCACAAATGACATGTAGAGAGTGACAGGTGCACTGTGGTGGTCTCTCGCTTTCAATTATTATGAAAGCATATTTCCATTACTGGAACTCAAGTATGACTTGACGAGTAGAGCAGGGATTCTATCTTTGGTCCAAAATCTAGTGTGCTGCCTCTCTCTACATTCTGAGACTACATTCACACTTTAAGTCAAAATCCGACTGGAATTTGATCTAAATGATTGACTGTCCAACTGTTCAGATCCGATTTTTGTGTCCCATGGCGCTCGTTAGTTTTCAGAATGTAGGCGTTGATTTCTATGCCAATAACGTTGCATTGGTAGGCATACGCCAGAAACAACATGGAGGGGATTGCCTTACAATATGACACAATATCTAATTAAGCAGTGGCAAAAATGAAAGTCAAAGTGAAGACACCTCATTACTGGACAACTAAGATTATAGTTTTTGTTTTTCACCATTATATTATATATTTTCTCCATTCTATTATAATTTTCACATCGACAACAACACAACACAACCTTGTTTCCGCAACGACGTCTGACGTGTTAATATTTAGGCTACATGGCGTGAGAAAATGACACGGAAAAACGCTACGTTAAATCCGATCAGAGTAGTCAGACTGAAACGGATTTCCAGAAATGAAATTGTAATAAGATTTCAAACCACAAATGAATGTGGCTTTGATGTGATTTTGTTTTTATGTTCACACTTGCTAAACATGATCTGATTCCATTTGGACTGACATGGAACTTTAAAAAGTGTCTGAAACTCAATTGATTTGACATTAGTATGTTGCTATGTTTAAAAAATAAATAAATAAAAAACACAATAAGCATAAAACAGCACACATAGATAAAATAAGAGGACAAAACTGTAAAATGTATTTATTAAATGACTATATTATCTGTATTAGCGTTTACCACAATATTGGTTTATTTAATTGGACATTTTATTGATCATTTTCATTAATGAATGGTATTATGTTTACGACTCAGTCCGCCTTATTGGATTTCTTTTGTCCTACAAGCTTGTTGCAATGCATTTTGTTACTGCCTTCTCTGCAAAGGTCACCTCTGTTTTAGCCAACATGAGGTCAAAAATCTTTTTTTTTTCGTTGTGCAATGTTAATGACAAACTTTTAGAACAGGCTCTTTGTCGGGACTCCGTCTATGGCATCTAGCCTACATGGCATCTCACTAGATTTTGGAACACAGCCATTGAGATGATGATACACTTATGCGAGACAGTGCAGTCTGTTGTGGATCTCTCTACAAAGCACATAAGCTTATAAAATGAGCATTTGACTGCCATGAATCAAATAATTCTCTCTTTGGTGTCAGCAGGTGACAGTGCCATATCGGTCCTCAATCCCATCATCCTAACAGATGGTGTTTTCTCTAGCTACTGTATGGCGCTCTCTCTGTGTGTGAGTCTACGCTTGTATGCATATATATATATGATTATTATTTTTTTTTTTCAATATAACTACCAACTTCACGTCCTCTACGTATACATTGTATACTGCTCATGCCATGAATGTCACGGTTAAAGCTATCTATAAGCTAGACATTTAGGAAGATTCAGCCTTGATTCATTGGAGCTTTTTACCTGGCAGCCGGTGGCACTCATCCATGTATTATTTATGGTCAAGGTCATATATATTTATCATTTAATCCAAGATTATGTAAAGACAGGATTTAACCCATTGATGTGCCATTCATCAGTCTTTCTTTAACAGTCTTTAAACCAGTCTCTTTTATGATTTGATTTAATAAAAGAAAATTCTACGAGTCAAACTTTGATAGATAGACGACACTAGAAAGTGAAAAATAAACAAAATATGAAAAATATTCTAATATATTATGAAGGGCCAAATAATTATATTAAATAATAATTACAGGATATACTTGTATATAAATATGTGTGAATATATAGATACAAAAATGAATTTATACAGTTATAGGTCTTAAAATATAACTGAATATATAAATGTGAATTGTGAATGTATAGATGTAAATCTGAATATTAAATAATTAATTAATAAATTATATAGACAATTTACATTTATATATTAAAATGTGTATCTATATTTAGACATAAGTATATTCAAATTTAAATGTATGTATCCAGACTTATAATTACATATTCATATTTATAAATAAATCTTAGATTTATGTATATCTTTTCATTTAAATACTTAGAATTATATCTTTATATTCAGGTGTTATACCTTTAGATTTCATTTAAATATGTCCCGTTTGACCTTTAATAGTAGATAATTAAATAAATACAATCCATTATTATATGTTATGCACAACTTTATAATATTAAAGTTTACATTGTCTAAACTTAATTTTTCCATCTTAAAAATATATCTAAATTACGCCATATGCTCTCATTGACAAATGCGGAACAATTAGTTCATGCGTTCATGACCTCAAGGCTAGATTATTGTAATGCTCTACTGGGTGGTTGCCCTGCACGCTTAATAAACAAACTACAGCTGGTACAAAACGCAGCAGCTCGAGTTCTTACCAGAACCAGGAAGTATGACCATATTAGCCCTGTTCTGTCAACACTGCATTGGCTCCCTATTAAACATCGCATCAATTTTAAAATATTGCTGATCACTTACAAAGCACTAAATGGTTTAGCTCCGCAGTACTTGAGCGAGCTCTTAACGCATTATAGTCCTTCACGTCTATTGCGATCTCAAAATTCCGGCCAGTTGATAATACCTAGAATATCAAAATCGACTGCTGGCGGTAGATCCTTTTCCTATTTAGCACCAAAACTCTGGAACAGTTTTCCTAACACTGTCCGGGAAGCAGACACACTCTGTCAGTTCAAAGCTAGATTAAAGACACATCTCTTTGACCTAGCATTCACATAATACATTATAGACTTCTATAATTCAATGTTAGGCTGCATAGATTAGGTCAGCTGGAACCGGGAACACTTCCCATAAATCCTGATGTACTCATCACATCATAAGAAGAATGGCATCTACGCTAATTTTAGTGTCTTTGTTTATCCCGACGTTTTCCAGATCCAGGCCGTATCCAGATCTGATGAAGGACCTTCGCCTGAACCCGATCCAACGCAGTGCTGAAGTGCCAACTAGTCTCTCCCTATGGAGGATCCCTTTACCACTCTACAGATAAAGCGTTGTCGGGAAACTCAATTCGCGTATCTACCCCGAATTGATAAAATAAAATAAAATTCTGTATCAAAAATTATAAGGAAACGCCAGTACTTTGTTTAGGCTTGGTTTGTAGGGAATTCCAAACCTGCGCACATATATTCAAACGCACATAACTATAGAACCAATTCTTAATGCGCATGTGAACGCCATCAGCGTTTCTCACAGGTTCGCGTTTAAAGTCTGTGTAGAGAAAATGGTGTCGTCTTAGCGGTCCCAAATTTAGTAACAAATGATCGTTGCGACGGAAGCAAATCAATCAAAACTAACTTTAGCTGGAAAATAACTTTATTAAAGAACCGCTATAAAGCCAAAACAATCTCTGTTACCATAAATTATACGTTTATCTCTGTAAAGCTGCTTTGAAACAATCTACATTGTTAAAATCGCTATATAAATGAAGATGACTTGACTAAACTTAATAATAATAAAATGTTCCATGGTTCCAAAAAAAAAAAAAAATGGTATTATCATGGTGAATTTCCAAACATCACAGTACTAAAAAAAACCCACCATAATATTAGAGGCAGGTAAATGAAAATTACTTGGCTCCAGTATTATAGAATAATGGGTTGCACTTTATTTTACAGTCCAGTTCGTCATGTACACACTATGTACTTATCATAGTAATTACAATAACTGGGTAATAACCCCCTTAAACCTAACCTTAACCCATGTAGTTATCTTATATTACCCAGTACTTTCTTAGGTAAGTGCAACCGAATAATGACTTAATGGTACGGTTTGGGAATTTCTTATTCTACTAAGATAGAGATACTGTACAGAGAACGAGAGACTGACAGAGAGGCAGAAAGCTCTCAGAGAACCCTCATTAAGTTTTAATGTTTGGTGAGGGTAACCCTGCTTTCAGGACACACAGAGAGATGCTGAGAAGCACACAGTGATGGTTTCGGCATGTTCCTGCGGAGGAGAGCCTGTTTGAAGCACCACCCCTCTTGCTCTAATGCATCTCTGAATACGATCTCCAGATAAGCCTTCACTCATTTCATTTGGCAGAGTGCTGAGTCTGGGATGACATAGGGCCCGCTCTCACTTTCATTACCCATGATTACATCTGCCATTTGGGGTCACTGGAGACCTTCTCCCCATGGAAGAGTAGATGACAGATGCCAGAAGAGAGCGTGTGTTTGTGTATATGCTTCACCTGAGTGTGGTGGCTGTCCATGTGCCTGTGTAACGCCGAGGTGCTGGATGCATTTGACTTCGGATGTCCATCGTCTTCCAGTGTTCCTATTGAGAGAGAAATATGTGGATATTAAATGTAACTTTCTTCGTGCATATCTTGGAATATGCTGCTTCAATGAGCATTGTAATCCTCCATTCATTCTACACATTTTTATTTTATTTTCCATTTAACATTAGGGGTGTAACAATATATTGTGTCACAAATTATATCACAATATAAAAATGCAACAATATGTATCGTGGATAGTGGCAATCTGTATTGTGTACAGTTCACCCAAAATTAAAATAACTGTGTGAGAAAAAAGTTGACAGTTTTAAAGTCAGTCCTTATATTAAACTACTATAATGTTGAATATAATGTATAATAATGCAATTGGGGAATATTTGTGGGTCCTGATAATGCCAAATGTCTTATATTACCATTAAAAAGTGGCCTATATTATTTTAAATATATCTAGTCAGTGTTAGAGTGCTAGCATATTCATCTTAAATAATTCTGTATTTTCAGCTTCAGAATCATATTTTTATGCTGGTGTCACCATTGTCCTGTGCATTGGGTTATCAGCACCAAGTTCAGGCATATTTATTTACACCCACAATGTAATACCAAATGTAGCATTTTAATCAACAGTAAACAATTTTGTTAACATTTTACCATGTCTTAAAGTATTGTAATAATATCGTATCGTGAGTTCAGTATCGTGATATGTATCGAATCGTGACATGAGGGTATTGTTACAACCTCTACTTAACATAATATTCAAACTTTATTTTGTATGCATCAGTTTTTATATTTTATTAATGCCTGTGCACAACATTTGCCTGAGCTGAGCTACATAAAACTTTAACGCTATTTTTTGCTGCCTTCCAAGAACTGGTGTTTCCTTCTGGAAATGTACATTAGTTCATATACCATTATCTTCAAGATGCAGGCATATAATGACTAAGTGTATGGGTGTTTAAAACTTCCGCCCACTCTCTGCTACATCTCCTCATGTGGAATATGAAAGTTCTCCCCCCCCCACGCAGATATTAGCCTCACTGAGACGACAAAAGGCCGTGAGAGTGAGCGTATGTGTTTGTGTAAGGGAGGCGGAGAGACCCTGAGCCATCTGATGGCTCTTTAGGAGAGCACTTTATCAAGTCCAGGGTCTTTCACCTTAATCATGGACCGCCTCAGTGATAGCTTCTGGGTCAACATACTTCATCTTATCATATCTGTTTCTCCAATCCCATTCTCTCCACTAACCACCCTCAAATCCTTTTTCTCTTCCTTTATTCTCTCACTTAATCTCTAATATATTCTCATGCATGCTGGTCTTTCTGTCTGTGGTGTGTCACGCAAAGGTAAAGCAGTCATTGGTACTGTCTGAACGAACCTTGGAGCAAGGCTGGGGCGGCCAATGATATATGATTAAGCTTTAAATAATTGGAGTTTGAATGGGGAAATCTCAAAACCCAGCATGTGAAAGTGTGATTTGAGTGGTTTCACATTTTAATCCTAAACTTCTAAACATGTATTTGCCGAATCGTTTGTGGTTAATAAATAAGACCCCAAACCTCTTGTGCCATTACCATTGGAGATCTGGTTGCCGTTCTCAACGGGGGTCGGGTTTGAAGAGTTGGGAGAGGTGTGGTTGTTGGCGTTTTTATCCTGTAACTGTGACGACGGAGAGATTGGGCCTTGATCCTCTCGACCTGGCAGGTTAATGTTGGAATTTGAGAGTACTATGGAATAGAAATGAATAAAAACATTCGATAAATACATTGTTTCACATCAAGATGATGTGTAACGTTTGCTACAGCACCATGTAAGGCCCCACAGACCATCTCGCTGTGACCGTCGAACCTACACCTGTCCCCTTGAGTCACTAACACATCTACAGGGGCATCTGCAGCTGCTCCGGCCATGAATTGTGGGAATGATGGAGTCTTGCGATGACGTTGACGACAGAGAGAGCGGAAGCACAGGGGGATGTTTAAGCCTCGCGGTATGCAGGTCTGCTTGGATCTGACCGTCACAGGGATGGATATAGCACAGGGGTCAGCTGCCCTTTTAAACTCCTGTTAGCAGCCTTGTTTCCATTACAGCATTCTCTCTCTATAGCTCTCTCTCTCATGTCATGAGCATGTGACTTCAGTTCACAGCCAAGGTTATCAGATCTGGGACCCCTATTGACTCAATGTATTCAACATGATCACATTACATTACACTGACTCTTATTGTATCTGAGCAGTGATGTCGAATTAATTGGGTTTCTTAAAAATATTTCATTTCATTCTGATGACATTCTCTCAGTCTTTTGGGATCGGATTTATACAGTGGGGTCCAAAATCCTAAGCCCACAAATAAAAATGCTACTGTTTTTTGGGGGTCAAATTATCAACAGTACAAACTGGAATTTAAAATAAGTATGTATTGTACCACATGATTTGATTACAACTGAAACAGTAAAATATGGCAGAATTAATTTTTTCTCCATCTTACATCGTTTTACATAATAATAATAAATATAATAACTGTTTTTTGGGTATATAAATACATTTCTTTTTGAATATTTTTCATTGTATTTATACCTGTGATGTCAAAGTTGAATTTTTAATCAATTTTATGCATTGTTGCTAAATATAAGTATTATTGTCTTAAAGAAATCTTACTGACCCCAAGCATTTGAATGTAGTTTAATCGATATGTCACTGAATTAGGAGGATCAAACACGAAAAAGAAAATGAAATTTACATTTACATTTATTCATTGCACAGAAATGCACAGGATACACCTGCCATTCAAGATGACTGCCAGATATGCAGAGCATATCAATGCAGTAAGGGTTGGCTCTGGCTTGTTCGGCACTGCACCTCCCCTTCAAATGACTGACAGATGATCATTACAGGTTTTCAGAAAAAAACGAAGAACCCATCCCCCCCCCCCCCCCATGCAGCTAGAGGAGATATGCTGTCAACAATATGAAGAATAGTTCAGTAGATTAAGCTAATTAAACCTCTAAAAAATTATGCAGATAATTCAATGTGAGAGGGCTTAAACAATCTTAAAAAGTACAATAAAGTGTGAAAAAAAATGTTTTGTAGACATGCATGGCACTAAAACAAATATTATTACAGATTGATGTTTGTTCATTTCACAGACACACTTGTTGACATGTACAGTTATGCAATAAGTAATGTCCCCTGCTCTGGAGTGACACTGCGTGTGTTCTAAGACACACATACACACACACACACACACACACACACACACACACACACACACACACACACACACGACTCTGGGGATTCGCACACACACTGCAGCGATTCACATCCATCAGCAGACCTGCAGACTTTGATATTTAATATTTCATAGCTACATCATCTCTTGTCCATGTATTATTTATGTGCCTGGAGCTAATACCCCCTGTGCCCTTTACAATAAACTGAATCAAAAATTATAAAAAAAATAAAAAACAACAATAATAATTATTCAACCCCCATTGCAAATCAGGTTTATGGCAAAATTTACAGAATTTCAGATTCTACAGTGGCCATCACAGTTACCGGACTTGAACCCCATAGAAAATCTCTGGTGGGCTTTGAAGAAGGCAGTTGCAGCACACACACCCAATAATATTACTGAACTGGAGGCCATTGCTCATGAGGAATGTGATAAGAATTATCAGAAACGCTACCAGAAGCTGGTGTCTGGTTATACATCTCGTTTGCAGCAGGTTATAACAGCAAAACAGTGTTCTATTAAGTACTAAAGATGCTTGCCATGAAAGGGTTCAATAATTTTAAGACTGCAGACGTCATTAAAAGTCTCATTTTTAGTTGAATTTGGGGAATCCACTTGAAACATTTGTTGTGTTGAGCCACTTAAATTGCTTTTGTTTGAATTGCTCATTGCAAACAGCGGAAAGTCTGTACATTTTACAATGGGGGTAGAATAATTTCGATTACAACCGAATTTTGCACACAAGCACATATGGGTCGGGGTCATATGGGATCCACGCTCATAAATCTATGATGGGAGTAGATGTACGCTAAAGCATCTTTAATTGAATACAAAAGGTTAAGAGGAGGCGGCAAATGAAACTGTTAGACACAGCATGTGAACTAAATCGCCACACACACACCCAACATCCTCCCTAAAAACGTCGCCTCATCAAATTATCTTTTTTTAATGTGACATTTAACACTTGCTCTTTTCCTTAAATGGATAATGTACTTAATGTGCCTTATATATTAGCTTTCTCCACAGGTGAACGCATTTCCTCTTCTAAAAAAAAAGGGGTATTTTTATTTTATTTTAAAGGTGACAGAAAACCATTACAGATCATTCTGGCTCAGTTTAAACCTTAGGTGCATGGTGTAGCTGCATTTAAGGGCAGCTGTTAGATAAGGCTGCTGTGGTGTCAAAACAAAAGTGATTCAGAGCAGATGCAAAATACAGCCTAAACCTCAATCTTACATAAACACTCTGCCTTCATTTGAATGGGTTTCTGAGAGAGTGTACTGTGACTTTTATGGTAAATGTCTGTTTTATCAGCACCGACCTCATTGTTTTTGACAAACACAAAGCCTGGCACTAGATGAGTCAATACAACCATACTAAACAGGATGTGCTTTTCAATAACCACATGAAATTACATTGGTGCTGGGAAAGTTAGACAGTTAACCAGACTATTATAATCCTCCGGAAGCAAATTTAGCATGCCCATGTGTGCTGGTGAGTGCAAACTCCTTTTATGAACTATAAAAATATGTGATTAAATACAAAGATCTGTGATTCATGTGTCTGAAGCACATAATACAACAGTTAAAAAGGATAGTTCATACAGAAATGAAAATTCTGTCATCATTTATGATTGATTGGACAGGTTGTTCCAAACTTGTATGACGTACTTTCTATTATGAAACACAAAATAATATATCTTGAAGAATGTTTTTTTTTTTTTTTTTCTTTCATATAATGAAAGTCAGTGGGTTTTAATATTCAGTATTTGCTTTGGACCTTGTTGTCTTTAATTGTATGGACAATAGGAAATATTCTTCAAAATGTCTTCATGTTCCACAGAAGAAAGTAATTCATACATGTTAGGAATGACATAAGGGTGGGTAAGTGATGATCGAAAACATTTTGGGATGAACTTTATAAAGGTGCTGTGCATAATTATTTGATGTTAAAACACACTATTGTATGCCACCTTGACATGGCAACTATAGACAAGTAAGCAATTCATAGGTTGATTTTAGCTAAAAGTTTAAAGGGGTCATATAATGTCATTTTTGTACAAGCTAATATGATTCTTTAGGGTCTAAATTAAAAGTTTGTAATATACTTTAATTAAAAATTCTCATTAATATTGTAAGAAAACGCTAATTTTACCTGGTCAAAAACAGCTCTGTTTTCAGCACGCCGTTTGAGTGCATGTATCTTTAAATGATAATGAGCTTTGCTCACCCCGCCCCTCTGTTCTGTGCGCACACCGTTTAAAATAATAATACAAAAAACATAGCGCGTTGTTCATTCTAAACGTGGGATTATGAATTATATTGAGAACGTCATACATAGAAAACATGCCATAATGTACCCTGAGTGTAAAAATAGCCACATTCATCGTGAAGCGTGCAAGCTATTTGCAAAGATTAATATAAAGATTAATATAAAGGTCAATAAAACGTTACTCTCACTTCAGTTCTTCTGGAGGTTCAGCAGGAACACGAATAGTTGGTACTGATCCTTTTTTCTGGAGCAGCTTCTTAGCAAAACCAGCTTTATACTGACCCTCGTTTATAAAGCAGTCTGGTGTGTGAAATGATTCGCGCAAACATGACAGCATTGACGTTGATCGTGGGGAATATTCCCTTCGAAAACAAACTCAGCCACTGCGTCTTCAGCTGTACGGATTTAGGAACATCATCAATATGACTGCTGTGTTTGTTATTACACCCAAGAACAGAACACCACAATCGTTAGACGCCATTCTACTCAGCACTCCAGCTATCAACAATGAACGCGCGTCGGCGCGTGCTATGATTGACAGCTCGCTCACGAGGGCGGGTCTGTGCTTGAAACGCTGCTGTCAATCACCCATCGTGGGAGGGGCGTCGATATTGTGACGTCACAATATCGAACAGCTTGATTTGAGACAGGAGGAAACATATAAGAAGATTAAAAAAAAAAAAACACTGGATGGATTTTTATCATTTTATGATGGTTGTGTACAGGCACTGCCAACACACATTTCAGTACAATCAACTTGTAAAAGTGCATGTACCATTATATGACCCCTTTAAGTACTCCCTGTGGCACTTTCAAAACTGCTTTGTTTGTCTGAGCGGACATTGGACAACACCGGCTCAACTATAGGGGGATGTGCCTGAGAGAACTCTTTGGTCCGTTTGGTGGCATCTGAATTACATAGACCAACTTTAGAATACATGCACCCAAACACATACACACTTTCACTCACCGCTGTCTCTGATCTTTCTTCCTGTGGTGGACTTGCGGAGTAGGTTGCGCCCTGAACTGAAAAGGGTGTTAAGCTCATCTAGGGGACTAGTGAGGGGTCTCCCATTAGCAGGGTTGAAGAGCAGAGGCGAGGAGGAGCAGGAGTGAGCTCTGCGGGGCTCTGGCCGTGAGGTCTTCACTGGGGAGAAGGGAGGCTTGGAACTGCTTGGGGGCGTCTCTGCCAGACTGTGCACCATTTTAATGGAAACTTTGGGGGAATCTGTGCTAGCCAGAGAAGCTGCACGGGTCAGGGACAAGAAGTTTGCCTCAGGGGGGAAGGGGAAGTGAGAAGGAGGACGGTAGGGAGGTGGAAGTACTGCCGGAGGAGGAGGGGGAGGAGGAGTCAAGGGTGGCGTGGACTTGTCTGGCATTAAGACAGAAAGACTTGGTGAAGAATCAGCCCTTTGCCGGATGTACTGGGGTGAGAGCGGGCTGCCCCCGTCCTGGCTGGTGTAGTTAAGGTTAGTCTCGAACACCGGCAGCTTCTTCACCTCAAGAGGGGTAAGGGGGGACTCATCCGAGGCGGGTGAGCAAGTGACAGGGGACGGAGGGAAGACAAGAAGTGGGGGACGGTGTGGAAGGAGGTTGGGGAATGGAGCTGGAATGTCACATGCTGTCCCGTCCTTGCCCAGCTGCTTTCCCCCGAGTGTGCCAGAGAGCTCCATCAGGGTCACAGGCCTCTTGACTTCCAGCACTGGGACAGGTAGGGTAGTGGTGGTGGGATTAACAGCTTCAGGCTTGACCACCGGAGTTGACCCCACCTCATCAGGTGGGAAATATTTCATCTCCTCGTATACTGCCTCGTTCAGCTCTGGACTGTGGGAGTCAGCCAGGCTGAGGGCTCGTGAGGCCCCTACCATCTCGATGTACACATCCTCCTCATCCTGGCAGGGGTAGAGGCTTAGTACAGAAGAATGGGCGCCATCCGCAGATGCTGCTCGCTGGATGAGGCCCAAGCAGTGGCCTCCTCGTACCAGGCTGAAAAGTTTCATGTCTGTGGGGCGCACAGGGGAGGGTACAGAGATCTCCTCGTAGGAGCCCGTAAGTTTGGTATTAGGGCTGCGTTTGGGCTTAGGGGGCGGGATCTTCTTCATGGTGCTGTAGTCATCACTGTGAGGCCGTGGTTTAGAGAGAGCTAGTGGTGTAGTCAGATGATGGATGAATTAGGAAGGAAAGGAAAAAGCCATTTACTAAAATGCCAGGGATAATTCTCAATATTGAGGTAGATGAAGACATTTGTGCTGTGTTGTTCAAAACATGTACAGTACATGGCCAGAAGTATGTGGACATCAGAACACCACACGTACATTGTGCTTTAGCAAGTTTGTATTCTCTAACAGCTTCCAATTCCGCTAGATGTTGGAACGTGGATGCAGGGATTGTTCCCATTCTGGACCAAGAACATGCCCTGATGTCGGGTGACTGGGTCTGGCTCTGGCTCTGAGTCCGATTTATCCCCAAGTTGTTCAGCTGAATTCAGTTTTGGGCTTTGTGCAGGCCAGTACATCATTTATACTAGAAGTTGTCCACATACTTTTGCAAACCATGTAGTGCATTTTTGAGCTGATATTTATACGTACGATCAGAAGGAGACAGCTGGGTTTTTGGTGGGCTTCCAGACGGAGAAGCTTGACCCTCAGCAGGACTGTCTTTGGGTGCAATACTCAGCCCTGCACTCACTGCTTCGTACGATGCACTCAGACGTGTATTTGGGTCTCGTTTGGGTTTGGGAGGAGGTTGTTTTCGTGGGGAGGAGAGGTTCCCTACATTCCCCTCTTCAGTGGAGTGTGGCGCAGGCTGAAGGGCTGCTTTGATTGATGTCCCAATGCTGGAGTGTACCAAGCTGTCCATTACCAGAGGGAGAGGCACAGAGCTTGAGCGGAAATGCCGGAGTGGTCGGTTCCCCCCACGGCCTGCCACATCATTGACCCTCCCAATTTTTTCAACAGCCCTAAACAAAAGGATGCACGGATGAATAATTCAACAAATTTAAATGGTAAACTGCTTGTGGGAATATGATTTCTAGTGTCATTCAGCATGACTGGTATTACTCTGGTATCTAGAAAATCCTTATTCATTCATATTTTGATGCTTTCAATCATTCACTCACTATCATGCTAGAAGCATATGTCCTGTCTCAATGGATGATGGGTAGTAAAGGTGCTAAGCAGCTGCCAAATGTGAGAGGATCAGTTTCAACCTTCATAAAATCAATACACCAATGTCAAGCTGTCCATTCATATCTGGGCTAAGATTTCAGTACACTACACAAACTGCAATGAGTTTTTCCTTAACCATAAAGATAAAACAAATGTACTAGGGTTATCAATCAAAAAAAAAAAAAAAAAACCTTAATAATTACACAATATGCAGATTAATCAACCAAATTCACCAAAAAAACTTCAGGGTGGTACCTCAAATCTGAATTGCTCAAATCTGAATTATTTATTATACATGATTAATTGTATAATTCACAGATAATAATTAATTGATTTGCTTTTCAGCATGCCTTAGAATGAAAGGGCAATACAATCTCAATTTCAGTGCACTGTCCCCCCCCCCCCCCCCCCATGATACCAGAAAACGATAATACCAAATTAGCATGATATACAGAACTGAAGCCTGAAAAGATGATTTACATTGTTGATTATTTAAGTCTAAGCAGCTTCCTGTAATACTCTAATGTGACATGCACACTCTTGTTTGATATTTCCCCTTTAATCTGAGCTCCCATCTGTTGTTCTTGCAGGAAAGGCGATAGAGTGTTGGGGTGGATGGTGTTCGGGGAACAGGGGGTGGGTGGTGTGGGGTTACAGTGACTAAAAACCCTAAGGAGATTTCAGCATCCCAGAGTGGGGGTGGGTCTTATCTCTCTCTATGATTAGCAGCATGGAACTCCTCTTGACTCACGGATTGGGTTTGCCACATCTAGATTAGCTATGAAACCCCCATCACTCAATCACTAGCACCTTTCTCATTTGTGATGCTTCAAATGAATGTATGTGATGAATGTGTGTACATGTTTTGAAGAACAAGATGCCCACCCCCATCATAAGAGCAGATGGTCATATGCAGAAGACGCTACTGATGTCAATGGCGACCCAAATACACCTAATTCATTAATTAATTTAGCTATTTTGCACCTTTTGACACTATTAATTGTAAAATAGGTATTTTTTTGCAGATCTGACCTTGATGTGGACAGTTTGCAGAGTTTTGCCTTTCTTCACAATGCAGATGGTAGTACATACTGTATGTGCCACATTTATAGCATCTATGACTGAACCAAGATCCGTCTTCCTTTTTGCTGAATTCCCACAACCCTGACGATGTCTTAAAAAGTGCAAGCACTTCTGACATCAGTGGCAAACTCATTTTGTTTGCAAATGGATAACAAGGAGAACCAATAACATCTCTGATTATATTAGACACTCCAAAATATGCCTTTTCCACTTGTGTTTGAGGGACCTATAAAAATTCATGGGAGGTTTTATTGGTTCTCCTCCTTCTCCCTCTCCAAACAAAATGGCAGTATAATTTAGACCAGGGTGTTCAAACTCAGTCCTGGAGGGTCACTGTCCTGCAGAGTTTAGCTCCAACTTGCCTCAACACACCTGCCTTCAAGAGGAAGTAACGCTGTAGCGCAGACATATCTGATCTGCCACATCGAATTTCAGCATACAAAACAAGATCTTTGTTAGAGATCCTCTAAAGAAGACCAATATGAATATGATTATTACCTTGATAAGTATTTTAAGAACTAATTGAACAATAGGGACAGAAGTACGCAAAACGGCAGACAACCTTATTACCCCACATATAGCTACCTAAATTAGTACCTTTAATAATTGCATTAAAGTGAATGCGCATACTTTAAATTATGGTTAGTTATTTAAAAAGATCACTAACAGTTTATGGTTAGTAAAAAAACAAGTCTGCCATGAGTTTCACCTCTTCGGCGAGTCTTCTTCTTTGCCCACAGGTTCTGGACGCTCACCCAGCGGTGGAGCGCTGATGTGACCCCGGAGGCGGTCGTTTTCTCGTGCGATATCTGCAGCGTTTTGGATGACCAGGCTGTCATAAGTGCGCATACCCAAGTCCTCTGCTCCCTGCAGGAACCGATGGACGTTGCTCTGCTCCTGCTGCCGAGAAGTGAGCTTGCGACACACATGCTGTCTGGCCAACCAGCCACGCACCACTGAATCACATACACATGATTAAGTGAAGTAAAAATATCAAGTCGAGTGACAGATCATACAGTATGAACACACTCTACCTTTCTGACAGATAATAATCTTCCTGTGCAGTTGATGGCAACGGTCATTAAGGTGATCAGCCTGCCAGTATCTCAAGAAAACCTTACTGTTTCCCATCTGAACAGAGAAGAGGAAGAGAAAAAAATAATCACATTAGCTCTGTTCCAAGTGTGTTGCCGACTGCCTATATATACACAGAGGGGAAAAATGCTGCTTGTTCAATTTCCTTAATTAAAGGTATAGCGGAGGATCTTTCCAAATTTTAGATAAGACCCGCCCTCTCCACTTTTTGAAAAGTTTGATTGATTCACCAGAATGATTGACAATTAGGAGGACCAATAGTTTAGGTTACCCACCAGGAAGTAAAACATCCTCCGCTATACCTTTAAAATGAGATAAAGCAATTGCTAAACTTTTCATTAGAACTTAATTCCATTGTGTCCAGTCCATTTTTTGGTGGATCAATTTTGTTGCATTAACTGAAACTGCATGAGTGGATTTTAGTTCCCAGCATGCTTTGGATTGGATTGAATTGGTAGTGTAAATTTTGAATTGAAGTGTTATTTTAAGGGAAACACTGGTTTGTGTATAATGTTCCATTATTTTACACGTTTAAAATAGTTTCTGTTGTAGTGACCATTGTGCTGAAGTGTGGAGCTTAGGTTGTGGGATGGTTATATATTGATTATGGTGTGTGTTGGCTCATTCAATGAATGAACCAAAAAAAAATAAAAAATTTAGTCCAGTGGCCAGTTGCATAAACTGTTAAGACTAGTCTTACAAGTTAGTCATCCAATTTTATTCTTTAAAACTGTTATTAACTTTTTAAAGTCAGTAACATAAAAATGTAGATTGGTCTAATTTAAGACTGATTACCCCTAACTAACTTCTAGTTGATCATACTAGTTCTTAAGACACAGTCTTAACATATTGGCTATGTTTATGCAACTGGCGCCTGGTCCGCTTAGCGTTCATATGGGCATTTTAAAACCGAACCTAAAGGCATATGGATATGTTCACAACCTGATTGGTCGGCTTTTATTACGTACATTTCGCGATGGAACTTACCGAACATTCAAAACAATGCTGTGTGCTGGGAAAAATGTGCTTGTTGTATGTGCATATGATAGTATTCTGACCAGCTGAGTACTTGTAAAGAGCTTATACATATCTAAAGGGGTCAAAACAGGGGCAGGAATCCCTCCGACATACACACAAATGTTCTGCTGCTAGGAGACGCAGTTCTGATGCCTGAACTGAACTGTTATGGGCAACATCATGACTATGATGAAAAAAACGGTTATGCTTGAGCATGCTGTCCTTTTTAGGGTCGCATCTTGTGATGACATCATGTCCCGTTTTTGGCCCGGTTACTTGTCTTTGGTCTGTGTTGCGTTCATTTATCATTCGAACCGCACTGTTTTGAAGCGGACCGAGACCCATCTTTTCAGCAGTCTCGGCCCGCACCAGTGTTTGGATGGCAGCGTTCACACTTTTTTAAATAAACCGCACTAATAGAGCAATCACACCAGGGTTCGTTTTAATTGAACCAAACTTGCCAAGTGTGAACACACCCTAATAAGCATTATAAACACATAACACACATAAAAGTGGAGTAAAATAGTACATTACACCAATCTATCTATACTTGTCATTAATAAATGGAATACGCGTTTAAAATAAAGATATGTATCAAAATTGGTCTTGACCACCATTTTGTCCACCTTTCTATGCAAAGGACACATGTGATGCGGTCTCAGAATTCGCTCAAAATAAGGTATCTTAGGGCACAGTTGACCCTTCGCTAAGCCACGCCCGAAAACCGCCACAGGCCAATCGTGGCTTAGCAACCGTAACTAGGCGCGGGAGGTCTGGCAAGCTTTCGAGCGAGAGGGAAACATGCCGAAGCGTTGTGCATATGGATTGTGCAAATCAGATACCCGGTATCCTAAAAGTTTGGACGGGGTGGTGGATTTTTGTTCCCTTCCCGAAACCTAAAACCCAAGGGGAGAAATGCCGGGCATCATCTTCATTTATATATCGCTTTTAACAATGTAGATTGTTCCAAAGCAGCTTTACAGTGATAATAGGAAATTAAAAGTAAAGTGTTTTGGCTTTATAGCAGCTCTAGAATAAAGTTATTGTCCAGCTTGTGGATCAGGCAGTGTGATTAAAGGCAAGACGGAGGCTCACTGACATAATTTAACGTTACTAAATAATATATTTCAGCATTTTGTTAATCGACGGCCAAACTAGTAACGTTACCCCAATCGCGACTCTCCCGGTGTTAGTTCTAGTAAAAGTAAAAGGTAAAAGGAGGGAACATCAGGGGTCTTGCCGGAGATCTCCAAGGAAAAGGTTGGTATGTAAACTTAATCAGTTCATAACAGTAAGTTAGTCACTTATATGACCCACGACGTGTGAGCAGTAACGTTAGCCTGGCGCACTACAAATATAAGCGGGAGAATGTTATCATTGCAAAGTGGTCAGGCTAATGTCTTGTGTTTATTCCACAATACTTATGGATAAGCTGTTTGATTTATAAATATTAGAATATTTTCAAATGCACGCACAAAGCTGTTCCTCAATTTGTGTGTTTCCCATTTGAATGGTCAGCGTACGAGGCGGCTACTGCTTGCGCTGGGACCTAACGTTATAGGCTTTAGCTTCAATTTTGATGAAATTATTCTCTAATCGTTTGCATATTATGTCGTGGATATAGCCCTCGAATGCATACTGCAGTCTTGATCTCTCAGATTTTCACCTGTTCGCCAAAAATGACTAATTATCTCCTTGGGAATGTCTGAAACCGGTGCATACATACTGTAATAGACGTGCCAGGCGCAAAAGCTTGACAGGCGTAGCAACAGTAACTAAGGAGGGCGGGGCTTAGCGAAGGGTCAATTAAGTTGCCTACCTACACATCATCAGTGCATCTATGATAGCATCTCTGTTCCTTATAAACTCGCTCCCTAAAGCTCTGTAGAAGTCTTTGGAAACTCACCTGCCAGCCCTGGAGTTTGCAATACTGCAGAATGTGGCGGCACTTCTCCTCTGCGGATGCTTTCTTCTTGTCGGTGAGGATAGTGTCCACCAGCTCCCTGTATCTGCAACACAAACCCACAGAACATCACTGTCATCCACATACTGTACTGTACTGCAGAGGAACTCTCTGTACCTATTACTGCAGTGTTATTGCAGGATGGGTCACTAATGCCTGTACTGGAATATCGTCTGCATAGACCATCAGTGTTTCTTGTTGACCTGTTTAATAGGGCTATTTCAAATGAAATAACCATCTAAGGCTACTGAGTTTAAGCTATAAAAGGCAATGCTCAATCCTCAATCAATTTTCTTTCGTTGGTGGGAGAACCCAACAAGAGGTGCAATTTGAGGGTCAAAGGGTTTCAGAGTCTGGATGACCTCTCAGCATCTGCGGCAGAGGCTGTTGGCAAGGCAACCATTCACAGAGAAAGGTCAAACTTGGAGAGCTTTGCTGCATTGTTTTGGAGTAGAGGGATCAAGCATCTGTGGTGCGCGGGGGTAAGCTGTGGACACACCCCTCAAACACGTGACTGTGTGTGTGTGTGTTGGTGCATTGGGATTATGCATTATGAACATCTGGTGAAAGGGAATGGTGTTTAATAATCAATGATACTGAAGGAATTCACAAAGGAAGAACTAGAGCATTCATGATGCATGCTAATAATGTTTCATCTTGGGTTCAGAACATGAATGTACATTTACAGATTATTAATAATTAATAATGAAGGCCTCCATTTCCATGCTTGAGTTTACGCTTCATTGTAAATTTTCAATGTAATTGTAATTTGGTCAAATTTTATTTTAATGTTACGTTGTTACATTGTAATTTCACAAATATAATACTAATTAACAGCATGCACTTATTATAGGTTTTTAGGTTTAGTGTCAATTGAAAGTGCTTGTGCATAATTGACTGTTATTACTATATTAAATGCATGCATGTAACAACGACACATTCAAATAAAGTGTTACTGTACCTGTCATGTTTTATATTATGAACTTCTGGACAATATATATTAAACGTTTGCGCAATTGCAGAACAAGTGAATGGGTGATGCATTAGTATTAGGGCTGACACTATTTTTCACTACACTTTTATCATGTCCAAAATAATTTATGATAACAATATATCGTTATATCTACAGTATATAAATCTTAAATAAATCATGCTTTCAGTCAAATAGAAATTAAAAAATAAATATTATTTTATAGTATTCTATACAGTGATAAAGGCTATGTCGATTGGCATTGCATTATAAATACACATCATCCTTATGAAAATGCCCGAGATGGCTTGAAGAACACAGATAAACCATAAAACTGTTGCAATGGTGTTAATTCTTCTCTATTTTTCTTAATTCATCTGGATGTCTTTGTCCATATTAGGGATTTCTTGGAACCTACTGTATTCCTCATTAGTCTCACTTGTGGACTTACATGTGAGAATTTAGTGCTCCATAATGCTCAAATCATACTATTTTGGGTAAAAAAAATAAAAATAAATAGTAGCCTACTCTAAAGATATTTGAAGTAAACATACAATAATCCATACGTTTTTATCTGAATGAGCACACTTTTGGACTAAAAGTCCCAAGAGATGTAAATATAACAAAACACAGAAAGGGTGTCAGCAGATAACTGGTTAATGTATAATTTCCCGTTTCAGGAAAACAGTTTTGTGGGGCAACCCTTTTGCGCTCACTGTTGATCGGCAAGTCCTGCAGACTGGGGTGATTAACGAGTCATTTTCACTTGTAGTTCTTATCACGCTGACATATGTTCAAGTGTTCGTTTATCCAATAAGTTTGGTTCTATTTAGTTATTTGATGCTATAAAATGGGGTGTAACGTCATGATTGACAGCTGTGTTTGCGAATGAATCTGTGGGAAAGGGAGTGTGGGTGGGACCTTTGATACCCCAGCTCCGCCTCAATGACGTAATCGGCAATGAGCGTTTCTGATCATTCTTCTTCATTTTTCTACGGTGGCAGGAAGTGGAGATGAATCATCCATCTTTTTTTTTTTTGAGTCTAGGTCAGGGGTGCCCAATCCTGCTCCTGCCCATCGACTGTCCTGCACAGTTCATCTCCAACCCTAATCAAACACACCTGCCTTTAATTTTCAAGTGATCCTGAAGACTTAATTGGTTGCTTCAGGCGTGTTTGATTAGGGTTGGAGATGAACTGTGCAGGACAGTCGATCGGCAGGAGCAGGATTGGGCACCCCTGGTCTAGGTGATTAAAAAAAAAGAGAAATTAAACGAGAAAAAAAACTTCTGCTGCACAAAATCATGTTGGAGATGACAGACGGAAGTGAGACACTGTACTCCAAATCTAACGGATAACAAAATTTTAGTAAATATTGAGATAATATCATTATTGTAAATTCTTTTGACCACGATAATCATGATATCATGACAGCCCTGCTAAACACCATTTCTCATCCGTGAAGGGAATTCTTTACGCATTTCTCTAGACATCATGTTTGCAAAACATTCTGTATTTTAATACGTCTTTCCAAAAATATTTCACAAATTTGATCTTTCATTCTGCTTGCTAATAGCCTATTAACGCTGTTTAACATGTGGTGAATACTTTCTGGCTTAAAGCTGCTTTATGGGTCGTTATTGTGTTATGCTTGATTGGTGACGTAAGAGATCTTGGCGCAAGAGCAAAAACTGGCAGTCTTACTTTTAAAAAATTTTCCGTTTTCATTGAGCCCAGTTCATACTTTGGTCAGGTGGCACATGGTGAACAGATTGGAGGGTGGGAGAAGACAGGGATGCAGTGTATTGTGGGACGGGGGTGGGCTTCTCAATGGGCTCAGTAAAACACTTGCTTAAAGCCTCAAGCCAAATTAACTCAGCGTCTCGCTTTCAATGTGATTTACAGCAGCCTGGTGCTTCTGAACTTCCCCTAACCCTTCCTCCGTATGACCAAGACCTACGGAATCCCACAGGAGTCATCAACCATGAAGGGAGCCAGGGGAAGCCAAAGACCTCTTGTATATGAATATGAAAATTGTCGATGCCCTCACAGTTTGTTGGGCCTTTGGGGATTGAGTCATATGAACTCAACTGGGTCGAACTGCCTGGTAGTTAAGCTACGAATTGGGGTTATGAGATGGGGAGATCTACCTCATTTTCACAGTATATAGCCACAATAAAATGGCAAACAATGACAACTGACCATTATCTATTATTCTGAGCATCATTATGGCGATGAGAACTGCTGTCAGGAAAAAAAACAGGGACTGTGTTTGTGTATGAGCATGCATAAATCAAACTGCTACACCTCTCAAAGCACTGGAGCTGAGCGTTAAAAAAAAATAAAAATTTTTTGTATTATTGCAGGTTGTCCTGTTCCCAGCTGTTATCCATTAAGCCTTTAACTGGTGAAAGTAAATAAATAATCACACAAGTGTTTGCGTAGAACAAATAAACCAGAAGAAATGAGAAAGCAGAGCCAATTGGTGGTTCATCTCATGAAGATCTTTTCAGATTGAGAAGACACATTTTACTCATGCAAACTGCAATATTATATCTGATGTATGCATTGCGATGTACAGTATACTGTAGGTGTATATATAAATAAATAATTTTGTGCATTTAAATAATTACAAAAGAGGAGGTTAATCACCTCTCAAGCTGCATGATTTAATGCATCATTCATGTCTGTAGCAAAAACGGTGATATATGACAAAATGTCTGTATTTTATCATTTGTTTGTACACAAAATATGCTTTCCAGATGAAGCAATCTTTAACAGAGGTCTTGGGCATTTATCGTTTAAAAGTTTGGGGTCATTTTTTTTATTTAATTTTTTATTTATTAATTTAGTTGTTGAAAAATAAAAATGGCTAATTTTTAAAGACATTTATAATGTTACAAAAGTCAGTAAAGACATTTATAATGTTACAAAATACAATTGTTTTTAATCTTGATAATAAAAATAATAAAATGTTTCCTGAGCAGCAAATCAACATAGAATGATTTCTGAAGGATCACGTGACACTGAAGACTGGAGTAATGATGCTGAAAATTCAGTTTTGAACACAGGAATTTTAAAATATATTACAATAAAAACTTTTTTTTTTAAATTGTAATAATATTTCACAATTGTATTGTATTTTTGATAAAATAAATGCAGCCTTGGTGAACATAAGATACTTTTTCCCAAAAACAACAACAACTAAATATTTCTATAGGTGTTTAATGGGATACTTCAGGATTTAGCATTAAGCTTTGTATTACCAGTAGTATTTTCGAATTGCCGTGCTTTCCACCCTCATATCCCCCTGAGACGAGAGATGTATGTATTTTTTATCTGGAAAAAAATCCTCCGATGACGCAAAAATCTTTTGCGTCATCTGAGGATTTTCTGGACAGAGGCTAAAGAATACAGCCAGTAGGAGGAGCTGTCCCGCATGTTTTCAACCCGCCCATAGAGGGTGGGATCTCACTCACAGAATGTACACACAGTCAGCCGTCTTTCTTTGGAAGCTAAGCTTGCAGGCTCTTGTTCTGTGGAGAAAGCTGAGTAGTAGGAGAAAGCTGAGTAGCAGGGGTTACCATACTCTTTTTCCCAGACATGTCCGGCCGTCAAGATCGTCCAAAATGTCCGGGATTCAGCTTTTGCTTTCTGTGGTCGCCATTCATTGTTTACATGCACACCTTTTGTTTCAATCTAACTGAATTCATTCCGATTGGTGAATCTGAATGTAGTGTTTACATGAACGCTAAACAAGCGAGCGGTTGATGTGCGTTTTAACATTGCTAAGAAAATTCCCGCTCCTCCGTGAGAGATACGAGACCTCTGCGTCTCACAGCTGGTGCGTCTTTGACTGCAGCGCGTCCTGCTCATCGGTAATCACGCCACCGGCCTCTCATCGTTCTCCCACGCCCCTCAGCCTCGTCCTGCTCGCCACAGTAAACACAATGAATGGCGACTGTAGAATACAAAAGCCGAATCCCGGACATTTTGGGCGATCTCGAAATCCCGGGCAGACTCGTCGTCACGGAGACTCACTAGTAGCCTAGCCCTGCGCTCTCTTACCAGTAGGTGTGGCTTGGGAGTGGCCTCCTAGGGCAGCGAAGCAAGTGTATTCTAGGAGTTGTTGTCTTTCATCCACATAAGTCAAAAATACATTTTCTGGCTTTTCTCAGTCTAGAAAGCTCCAAATTCAAAAATAATTTTACATTTCTTCTACATAAATGACCCATTTTAAATACACATTCATCTTTCCAGAGGTGAAGTATCCCTTTAAAAGGATAGACAACCTGTTTGCATTTCTTTCTTCTTTAAAACACAACATAAGATATTATTGGGCAATGGATAACTATTTTGTCCATTCAATGAAAGACACCAGGGCCTAATGTAATTTTGGGCCCCATTGACTCTTTTTATACGGTGACCGGGAGGGGACATGTTCGGTTCACTTATTTTTGTCGTGGCCACAACATATAAACTCGTGGGAACGTGATATTAAGTCGTGAGAACGTCATAATATCTCGTGGGAACGTCATATTAAGTCGTGGCCACGAGATCATTTTGTTGAGGTAACGACATCATTATGTCGTGGCCACGCGATGCAAAGTCGTGGCCTCGAGATCATATGATGACGGAACGATATATTTTCTCGTGGCCACGACTTCATATTTTGAGAGAACGACATCTATTTGTCGTGGCCACGAGTTGAGGGAGCCACAGCGGCCAATACTGTAACCGTACCATAGCATAGACTGGGCTACAGCAGAGAAGAAATAACATTTTACTTTAAATTAGGAATGTCATATAAAGATATAGTGGGGTCTTTGGCATTAAGACATGGGTACGTTATAAGTGAAAGACACATGAAGCGCATTCTTAGACTTTTTTGTTGCACGCATATTTAGGGACCGTCTCAAAATTACATGCGACATTGGCATAAACGTTTCTAACTTCAATAGCATTTGATGACAGTGACTTACAGTCATAAAACCAACTGTACATTGTTCACCCAGGTCTCATGTATGATGCACATCTTTTAGATTTTTGATATTTATTTAAATAAACTGCTAAATCATATGCAAATATTGCTATGTATTTCACTGCTGCCACATACCTGACACCTAGATGAACAATGTACATTTGGTTTTATGACTGTAAGTCACTGTCTTAAAATGCTATTGAGCTTTAAATATGGTCATATTCTGTATATGATCCCACACAGTAATGAAATGCATAGCATTATTTGCATATGATTTAGCAGTTTATTGTCATAAATATCAAAAATATTAAAGGTGTGCATCATACATGAGACCTATATGAACAATGTACAGTTGGTTTTATGACTGTAAGTCACTGTCTTCAAATGATATTGAGCTTTAAATATTGTCATATTCTGTATATGATCCCATACAGTAGTGAAATACATAGCAATATTTGCGTATGATTTAGCAGTTTATTTAAATAAATATCAAAAATCTAAAAGGTGTGCATCATACATGAGACCTGGGTGAACAATGTACAGTTGGTTTTATGACTAAGTCATTGTCTTCAAATGCTATTGAAGTTAGAAACGTTTATGCCAATGTCGCATGTAATTTTGAGACGGTCCCTAAATATGCGTGCGACAAAAAAGTCTAAGAATGCGCTTCATGTGTCTTTCACTTATAACGTACCCATGTCTTAATGCCAAAGACCCCACTATATCTTTATATGACATTACTAATTTAAAGTAAAATGTTATTTCTTCTGTCATCTCCATCTCTGCTGTAGCCCAGTCTATAGACTATGGTACGGTTACAGTATTGGCCGCTGTGGCTCCCTCAACTCGTGGCCACGACAAATAGATGTCGTTCTCTCAAAATATGAAGTTTATTCTCACGAGTTTATATGTTGTGGCCACGACAAAAATAAGTGAACCGAACATGTCCCCTCACGGTCACCGTACTTTTAAATGGATATTCTTCAAAATATCTTTTGTGTTCTTAAAAATAAAGAAAATCATACAGGTTTGAAAAGACATGAGGATAATTAAATGATGACAGAATGTCTATTTTTAGGTGAACTATCCCTTTAAGGACAGTCCAACAAATACTTCCATCCCTTACTGTCTCCTTTTCATCCGCATCAAATTAAACCTGGTGCCTACTCTGACTGTGGTCCATGTATTTGTGAGTCTGTGTGTGTTGTGCTGTGTAATACAGTGAGGATGCTGCATTGCGTTTAAAGGTGGAAGAGCAGTTTGCCCTGAGGCCTGAGCTAAACCGTGATAAATAAGCCTGTCATATTCATTAGTGCTGGGCCAGAGACTATCACACACATCAGGCTGCACACCACAAATCATTCACAAAGAGCAAGAGAGAGGGTAGCTAGCATGACGACAGAGAAGAAGAAAAACATATACAAAGAGTCAAATCATCCAAGAACTTGACCGCACGTCACACGTGTGCAAAACATACATCCATTGAAAAATATAATAACTTTCCCTTTCCCCCTTACACACGCTCATGAATGGCTTGATGGAGGTGGTGAATGGGTTCTTTGTGACTCGCAGTCACTTTTTTGGCCTCGGGAAGTCAAGGCGTCCTTGGAAGAGACGCGCTGGATGGAGGGTACACATGACTCCACATCATAAGCAAACACAAAGCCGCATTTATCAAGGCTTCACTTCTTTATTTACCCACAAGTCGACAGAAAACCAGCACACATGTGCACTTGGACAAAGGCTGGCACATGGCACGATAAAGTGGAAAATTGTTTGTAGTGATTTGTCCGCTGTTTGCTGAGGGCAGTGCAAACAGAATGATAAGTGAATGCCTGATAGAGCTGGGAAATATGTCAGATTTTCACAAAATATTAATCCACATAATATAGAGTTTTTAGGATAATTTCACACTTATTCTCTGTACAACATAAGAATAAGTTCATACTAATTAGCTTCTCCATTTTTTTTTTACCTTTTAACATGCTTTAGGAAAATTATAATAAAGGGATAGTCACCAAAAAATGAAAATTTTGTCAATTTACTCACCCTCAAGAGTTTCTTTCTTCTGTTGAACACAAAATATGATATTTTTAAAGAATGTTGGTAACCAGACAGTTGACGGTAGCCATTTTGACTTCCATAGAATATATTTTTTCCTATATGGAAGTCAATGGCTACCATATCAACTGTCTGGTTACCAACATTCTTTAAAAATATCTTCTTTTGTGTAAATGATGTTTTGTTATTTTTGGTGCATATACAATACATATTCAAATGTTTGGGGTCACTATACAATTTTTTTTTTTAAAGAAATTAATATTTTTATGCAGCAAGGACATTCAACTGATCAAAAGTGACAGTAAAGGCAATTATAATGTTACAAAAAGATTTATATTCACATAAATGTTCTTTTAAATGTTCTGCAATAGAATACAGTTTGTAAATCATGCTTTGATTAAGTAGATTTTTACAGTTTTTGTTCTCACATTAACATTTTGAATTTATTTGTCATCAATGTCTGTTTGTCTGGTTCCTCTGATGCCTTCACATCTGTCCTTGTTTTTGAGGCAGTGAATCAAAAGACAACATCATACTCTTACTGGTCATAAACAGAGGTTTGAATATCAATAATGCTGACATTTTTACGAACATAATGCGACTGGGGCATGAATAAATCCTAGTAGAGTAAGATAAACAATCAGATCTGTTTTAGGACATGCATTACACATATTTTGATATAGATATACACGAGCGAGTTAGTGCACGTACAAATACATGCACGCACGCGCATACACACACACACACGCGAACAGCTTGAATGTCAAAGCACACACAATGCTGACACAGAGCTTCCCCACGAAAAGCCATGAAAAGTGACCTCAGTATCAGACAACCTTACACTCGAAAAAAAAACAAAATTTCCATCACAATTGTCTGGCCTTCGTCTGCCTGCATCCCATTAGCTGCCACTCACCCCGTCTGGCTCAATTCAGCCTTATTGTGATGCTAACACACACACGTACGCACTCTAACAAAAACAAACAGTGCACATGGCACCACGTCATCCAGGCGTTCGCAGAAAAACAGCATGGGAATGCGAGAACAGACGCCACAGATTAACTGAAATGATGCAAAGCATATGTCTCGCAAAGACCATTTGCGGTGACAGTTGAGAAAAGTTTTACTTTAAGCAAATAAGCAGCTGACACGCGTGACAAGAGAGCGTTTGAAAGCAGGCGTCAGCGTGTTTTTGAGGCGTTGATCATTGTAGCCAATCAAAGACATGTTGAGCGCGTGAACACAATGGCCAATCAGAGGTGTTTAAAAATCCGTTCAACAGCGCTCAAAATGCTAGAGGAAAATGCTGGTATCGACACATTTGTAACATTTCAGTAACGACTTGGTACCGAAGTCGGTACTTTTGACAATAATACTACATCGTGCACATGTTCACCTAGTTTATTTAAATGATTTAAACCTTGCACAATATGAAACACGAATGAATGAACAGCACGATTGCAAATCAGATAGTTGCCATTGCCATCTCTGCACATCTCTCAGAAAGCAGAGCTTTGTCAAAAGTAATATCAACTAACATACTGAAACATACACGTTTTCTATAGCTTGATGTGTCTATTTAAATGTTGTAAACCTTGATATTATACCTGATATGTTTTCTGTCTCACTCTCTCCTGTAGGCCAGTAAGAGCTGTGCGTGTAAACCTCACTCCCCTGGCCTCAAGAGGAGCACTAGCGACTGACACTAGAGACTGCAGTCTTTAGTAGGGCTCAGACAATAAATCGAGGCATCTCGATTCTTCAAACGATTTTGAGAGATTTTCAGTATGCATCGTTTTTCTCTCTCCAATCGATTCTGAGCTTAGTTTTTAACAGCAGTTGACACTGCGTTCTTCCAATCCCTAACACACACTGCTTGAATCTTCCATAAAATAATCTTTTCGAAAATTCGAAACGGCTGAAGCAAGTTACAAGGGTGTTCGCTGTGCATATTAATTGCAAGAGTCATAAAAGCATTCTGATGTGCAAGTACATTTAACCAGTTAAGTGGACTCATTTCACACACAGCTGAAAGCACAAGCGCTTTTCGTTGTGAGCATTTGAGCGTGCAGTTAAAAACTAGCCTAGAGCGCCATCTGCTGTTAAAAACTAAGCTCAGAATCGTTTGGAGAGAGAATCGAGATGCATACCGAAAATCTCAGAATCAATCCACAAATTGCGATGAATCGATTTATTGTCCCAGCTAGTCTTTAGCGTTCTTGTTAGCGCGTCTGCCTTCGACACCGGAGACAACAGACATGGGCCAGTAAGAGCTGTGCATGTAAACCTCACTTCCTTGGCCTCAAGAGGAGCGTTAACAACTGCGGTCTTTAGCGTCCTTGTTAGCACGCCAAACAGCGCAAGTTTATCAGTGACTCTCGCCAAAACTCCCATTAGAATCAACAAATCTCTTATTGACATTGTGTTTGCACAGTTAGTTATGATGAAAGCATTCGCGTGAGTGCAGAAATCTAATTGCAATGACGAGATCACTGCATTCATGCGTTTAACATGTCTGTGATCGGCTACAATGCTCATCACTGCAACATGTCATGCCACAATCTAAACATAATGCTATAAATCAACAGTATTCATGATTAGTTTACCTCGAGAGAGTTGTAATAGTAAAACGTGCTAAAAGATTTCGAGAGTTCCACAAGTAATACTGAGCTATTTCATATGCAAAGCTGTTAGCCAATCACAGCAATGGGCGTTTACACTGAAGTCTCACACAGACACGCCCCTACAAACAGAGCGTTCAAATCAGAGGCTAAAATCAGGGTAGGAAAAATGCCTTTTATTTGTAAAAATCATGTAAAAATCATACAAATATTATATTTGCACCTCAGAAAACATTATAAAAATGTTTAATAATTCAGTTCGTAACCCCTTTAAAGGAATGTTATAATTATAATAAAAAACAATTATGTTATACCAGGCATATTTGTTAAATGATAACTATGAAGGGAATAGAATTACAATTAAGACGGGCTTCTCGAGTAATTTTACGAACTTCCAGTTAAAGCCCCGCCCACTTCCTGTTTTATCCACATACTAATCATTTGAGATTGTTAAAGATGCGGATACAGCGAACATCCCGTATCCACCCACACTTCCAAGAGTGGCATTTAGATGAATATGTAGGTTGTGCGCTTTCCTACAGCAGTTAAGAAAGCATCTGATCATGCGATGTGGATATGTTTGCACCACCAACTCCACACTCCAATCAAGTCAAGTCGTGTTTATTTATATTCCATTTTATACAATTAATTACTTTAAAGCAAGCAGCTTTACAGTATCAAACATAAAAAGTGTAATGTCTCTTTCAATTACAATTCAAAATTAATTTTCTACTATAAAGCAGCTTTCCAGTGATCTCGATGGACTGAACAGAAGAAATGAACTGGATAAGTTTTCCATGTCAAAGAAGGCGGAGCTTCAGAGCCACACCAACCTATTATGTAATTCCTGCAGACCAATGGTAGTTTAAAGGTGTTTAACAAAATTTTCCAGAAAGTTTGAGCTCCAACAAACTCCAAACAAACTTTGTTTTGGCCAGATTTTGTTCGAAATGACGTCTGTTCGTTCTTTGATTTCGCTTGAAGAATATTTATCTAAGACTATCGCACAGTTGATCTGTCTCATATCTACATTTTCTAAAAGGGAAACTGCTCTCAATAACACCAATGTTACACTAATCAGGAGGCTATGAACTTCATTTCATGTAGTCAAAACAATATTCATTATCACAGGAGAATCTGAGCTATTTTCCCCCAGTATAAACAAGCAATGTCACAAATGTCTGGGTCATTTAATCCAGAGTCAACACGAGCTGCTGTCTAGGAGCTAAAATGTTCTGTGAGGATAAAGTGTCCGAAGACCTTATATCTCTTTCTCTCTCTCTCTCTCTCTGTGTCTGAAAGATTCACGATGTTTACAGCTGGGTAGTGGAAACTTACAGTGTCACGTGACCAGCAGCGTCCCGAATCATTATCACACTGGAATGTTACCGTAATCCTTTTATCCTTTACAGAACGAGAGAGAAAGAGCAGCGTGTGATCTAATCAAAGCACACTGAATTACACTGCTCAAAAAAAAATAAAAAAAATAAAAACGCGGGGAAGGAGATTGGAAAATTAGACACTAGAGTAAATCAAAAATGATAAAGCAGTGAGAAAGATACTCAGGAAAAAGAAAAGTGATAAATCCTAGAGTAGAAGTGTGAATTGAGCATTTTATCATACACTAAAACTAGTGCTGTCAATCGATTAAAAAACAACTAGATTAGACATTTTTTTCTGTGATTGATCGCAATTAAAACCACTTACGTTTTAATAGAAGCTATTATAATTTTATAATATATTAATTCATCTCCAAATTATGGATATTATATATATGGATTATATATATATAAAAGTAGCGTATATTTTAAATACTTGTTTAATAGCATTATGAATGAAGGCCAGTATCACTGATACTAATACAGCTACATGATGTCTCAATGATTATTATTATTATTCATTTTTCAATTTTAAACAATTATAGCCATTCAACATTACAGTGTAATTGAAAGCTATAAATTGTTTTAACATTTATTAGGCTTAAAAAGTATAAAACTTTTAAATTTAAGTGAACTTAAAACAATCCTCACATAAACCCATAATGAATGTCATATTTACCTGTGCCCTGTGAAATATACAGAAATTTAATCAAGTTATCAAACAGTCTGCATAATTTATAATTAAATATAGATTAATCCTTATTAAAGCTACAAAAGTTCTTTAGTCAAGAACAGAGAGTAATTTTCTCTGTTCGCTTTGTTCTTTGATTAACATTAATGACAGACAGTATTAGTGGCTGCTGCCGCTGACGCACATGATGCAGATCTCACACGCTTCTCATTTTCACACAACTCTACGTTCATTTAAATTTTTTCTCATTTAAGACTGCTCTTATGAAGATACTTGACAAAACGGACAGTTTGGCATAATTGTGAAAGAGAACTCGATTCTAGCGCGCTGTCTGTGTGTAGGATACTGGCGCGCGTCTTTCTGTGTGTTGTGTGTTTGTGTGTGTCACATAAACAGGACATTCATAGACAGCGAGTTCTCTTGTGTCTTGTCGCACTTGAATGGTTTAAAAGCATTTGGATGAATAAGAGCGTTATCATATAATGTAACACTAGCCAAAGGATGACAGAAAAAATTGATGCTGCGTTTATTGCGTTAAATATATATTTTTTTTTAACATTGACAGCACTGACTAAAAATTATGCGAAGATTTGCATCATTATATGCAAGATCAGTGTTAGCGCCCCCTATCATCACGCACAACCCCATATATATATATATATATATATATATATATATATATATATATATATACATACATACATACATACACATACATATATATATATATATACATATACAAGCTTTTATTTTGACAGCCGGTTTATAGGCATTTCTTATTACAAGTTTTGAAAGATCGTTGGCATGTGTTGAATTCACAAATGCACGTTATAAGCAACTCAAATTCAGCACATGCAGAGATGAGTTCATGTAGAGCAGCATTTACTGTGAACAAAGTTGCTGTCATAATTCCACATTTCAAATGTACAGCTTTTTCTTCAAGGGAAATTGAGCAAAAATATTGATAATGCATCATGCACTATACAAATTAGACTCTGGAATAATAATGCCCCTCCCCCAAATAACGTTTAGCCAGTCTGACCAGCATTAGCAAGTTGCAAATCATGTCCATGGCTGTGATGTAAATAAACAAAACAAAAAACTAAAATTCCTTGGTCCTGACTAAATTTCCTGTTTTAATAGGAAATACAGACAACTCTAATGACCTCTCTGTGACCTTCAGACAAAAGTTAAGTTTAAAAAGGGGTGATATAGGAATGAAATGAGTGGGAACTTTATGAGCCTTTCCAGCGCTGAACTAAATCCTGGTTTGTGCAAAGAGCAGGAACAGCCTATTCTAAAAGTGTCAGTATGACATGAAGATGAGGCACTGTGTTCCAGAGTAAGATGAACTCAAGAGTCACGCTGAACCCTTGCCTGACAAAGGGAACAGCCTGCTTCTCTTTCATTTTCACTTGCGCTTTTATCCTTTTCTTTTTACATTCTGAAAATCATGCGGAAGATTTCTTGAAATTACATCCTCCCCCCTTTTTCTATCCAATTTACAATCTTTCTCCGTGATGCTTTATCCCATTTCTCTCTCTTCCAGTCACGTGAAGTTTAGCTGAGATCAGGGTGACCCATCCGAGCGCACTTCGTCCTCTCCAAAACTGCCCCATTAACACCCCATCAGAAAAATGGCTACTCAAAAAAAAAAAAAGCACACACATTCCCACTGAGGCCTATGGCCATTAATCATGGTGTGAAACCAGTGTCACACCCTAGACATTGCTCTCTGCACCTACACACACACACACCCCGCCAAAAGATTGTGACCATATACCCCCATTATACTATTTTTTTAATTATTTATTTTTATTATATATATATATATATATATATATATATATATACACATGTGTATGTATAATTTATTGTCCATCTTTTTGTATATCTATTGTTTACATTACTGTTATCTTTTCTTAAGTCTTCATGAATGTGTTACTGTTGTTCCCAAAAGGAACTGTTTCGTTTTTAACAATTTCCATGCAATGTGCTAAAAATGACAATAAAGTTGAGTTGTACTTTGACACGGTATATACTGTACTTTCTACTTCACCTCAGTTGAACTAAAAGTCCATCTAGAGCATATAGTGCAGACAGCTTGAGTCAGGCAGACTCATATCAGCGTCTGATAAAGTGCACTTACAATATATTTCCAGTGGAATGCCGATTTACCTCATTTGACCCGACGGCAGAAATGGATTGAAAAACCTCTAGTGCTGAGCGTATAGAAACATAAATACGTCCACAAAGCTTGACCTCGGTTAGTCTCTACGTAATATATATATGATCCTCATGGGAAACATACTCAGGATATGAACTGCTTGATTTAAAAACAGACTCTAGGAGAGGCCCCCACATTTCTTAATAGGTGACATTTATTACCCTACAGTAATAAAATGAACAATCAAAATACTACAATCATTTTACTTATTAAAATATTCTATTTGTTATTATTTATTTTATTATTTATATTTTTTAAATGGTTTTTTTTTTTTCTTCAGGGACTTGATTATAATTTCCATTGCACACTATTTTAAAAGTATGATATTATACTGCAGTTTGATTTAAATTGTTGGATACAGTAGATATTAGGGTTGTGAATCGAATATCGAAGCTGAACTGAGTTCTCTTCCGCATCTTTTTGCACTTGAATGGACAAATACACACAAAAAAGTCAAAATATCCTCGTTAAAACAGTCGGCTATGTCTGAAGTGAATGTAAACAGTTGACAAAGAAAATGCACGTGCAGCTCTTAAAGGGACAGCAGCCTAATATTCCTGCTGTGTACGTTAATCACAAAAGACAGAGGAAATTCACTCGCTGTTCTTGACTGAACAACTTTTGTAACTGTATTTGTAACATATATTACATTTGTAATGTAATGTAGCACGTCCCAGCTGGGTTCGTCACTTATTGGGGTCCCCTGGAAACATTTCCATTGTGTTCTGTTCTATTGGCAGCGCGTTTCTGTATTTGTTTGTGTTGTGAGTATTTGGAGCACACATGTGTTGTGAAACTGATGAAGATGTTTTCTTAAATTGCAGGTGTTTTTCTATTTTGCATGCGTTTTCTTCAGTCGCAGCGCGTTGAGCTCTCTCGGCCACCGTACTTTAGCCCTATTTTTAATCATGGTATTCAGCTACAATGAAATGTTTTGCAGTAAGACTTAGAATAAATGTGAACGATATCCAATTTTTTATTTTTTTTTACCTTATTGAAATCGAAATTAGGAATCGATAAGCAGAATCGGAATCAAAATTCAAATGATATCCAACTCTAGCAGAAATTTAAAGGTGCATTAAGCAACTTTTCATGTTAAAAATACCCGTTTTCTAACCCATACATGCTTAAACAATTGCCTGATGGGCTGAATGAGCCCTTCTCTGACCACTGAGATTGTCTCTATAATCCTGTAAAGTAAAATAAATAAGAGGGATTCGGGCCGGAATTTAAGACTGGGCGTGACGTCATGCGCGTTCACGGCACGCTCACATAGCTATGTCTGGCAGGTTTGTGTATTCGCCGCCATTCTCCGTAGAAGATGGATTCTAAGAGACCGGCTTGTAGTTCATTTCAAACACCAACGCAAACTCCACGTAAGATAAAAAAAAGAAAACTTTTGTCCGTGAGCGTGCACACTTCTGGTTGCAGTTTCGCTTGCCGCCAGAGGGGGCATAGTTCTGCAAAAACTCAGAGACTTGCGCAATGCACCTTTAAGACCACTCAGGTGGAAAGGTGGCAAAATTATCCATTTAAATTGGAGTACAAATATTTGATACATTTAAATCTAGCTACTGTTGGATAATACCGTGGATAATAGCTTAGTCTACTGTTAAAAAGTTAGGGGTCAGCAAGATTTCTTAGTAGTTTTAAACAAAGTTTCTCATGCTCACCAATGATGCATTTATTTGATTAAAAATACAGTAAAACAGTAATATTCTGAAATATTACAATTTAAAATATGTTCCATTACTCCAGTCATCAGTGTCACATGTTCCTTCAGAAATCATTCTAATATGATGATTTGTTGCTCAAGAAACATTATTATCAATGACTACGTTTACATGCAGCCAATAACCCGTTCAAAACCGGGATATTAGCAATAACCCGGTCGCGCACGGCCATGTAAACACCGGCAAAAACCTGAATATGCTCATATCCCGGTTTTTAAAAACCCGGATATGATACCTGGGGTACCCCTTTTCTAACCCGAATATTTGGTCATGTAAACGCGTATCGGCATATCCCCATCAAAAGGAACATTGATTTGTGTTCTGCGCATGTTCTATTCGCAAGGAATCTTGGTCTTTTGAGTAGAGACGGCGCATACAAAACCCCGCGTGCAGTATACCGGAAGTAAACAAGAAGTAGAGGTAAACATGGCGAGACGCAGCACAGCACCACACTTTTGGAGCGAGGGGGAAAGAGCAAACAAAGGCGATCGCTATCTGCCCCGAACTATTCATTATCCGCGTGCTGTTGTTGTTGTCTTTGGATACAGGAAGAAGTATCGGAAATTACGCATATTGCGTCTTAAGGTTGTCCGTACGTCAAGACCTTTTTACAGTCTATGGTCAAGACGCTAACTGACACTGTGCGTCGCCGTTTACATCAGGATATTGCCAATTCCATGTATACAGGAGTAACTCTCTCTGCTCACGCATGTAAACGGGTTATTCCGAATGTTTAAGAAACCCAAATAGTGACCTTAACCCGACCATAACCCGAATATTGACAGCTTGTAAACGTAGTCACTGTTGAAAACAGTTGTGATGCTTAATATTTCTGTGGAACGGTGTATTATTATTATTTTATTTTTTTCAGGATTCTTTGATGAATTGAAAGTCCAAAGAACATGGGATGTGTGCTTTTAAACTGGGACACTTATTTGTACCCTAGTCGTGAAAAGTACCTTACAACTAACAACAGCGCCTAATTGAGGGGTTGAGGATCTCACCTGCTCAGGAAGCTGGTGAAAGACAGTCGCACCGGGTATCCATACCGGATCATGCGGACCATCTCCAGAACCCCCACATACTGGAGCTGTGAGGACACGTGGAAGCTGTCAAACACATCAGGCTTTCCGGCGTTGTTGGGCCTGACGCATTGGACAAAGTGGGGAGTGCATGCTTGCAGCTTACTGGTAATCTCACACAGAGAGTTCTGGAACGAGACAGAGCAGGAGAAGAACACAGGTGAAGCTGTTGTTTACATGACGTTACATTCAGACAGATCAGTTTGGCTCGATGACTCTGTTTGCTTCCATTTTTGTAGCAACATGAGTTCGTGGTGCATCCTCCTCTCACCATCTGTCACCACTTACGAGAAGGCCCAAACCAAACCAGGTTTTTTTTTTGCATTATCTGAACTAACTTTGGGAGAAAACCTGTAGAATGGATTTAAAGAAACACTATTGTAATTCTGTCATCATTTCCTCGCCCAAATATATATATATATATATATATATATATATATATATATATATATTTTTTTTTTTTTTTTTTTTTTTGTGAAACACAAAAGGAGAATAAATGATAAATGTACAGGCCACTCTTTTACATATAATGAAAAGTAATGGGGACTGGAGCTGTCAAGCTCTGAAATGACAAAAAAGAATCAAAATAAATAATTAACTGAACCATAAAGTCTGTGTATGTGACTCAAGACTTCAGGTGACTTGAAATATAGAGCACAGGTGTTGCTTTTTTGTCACTTTGGAACTTAAAGGTGGTATCAGTGATTTCAGGCCCAAAAATATTTGGATCACATTCATCTAATCTTTCCTAACGATCCGCTAGCTGCCCGCCCCATAAGCATGCCGTCAAAAAAAACCCAATCACCGACAGGGGGAGGGTGTTGTGATGTTTTGAGCCAGCTTTTTCTTCAGCTCTGACTTCGCGTGCAGCCGTGCACGAGCACAAAACCTCACAACACCCTCCCCCTGTCAGTGATTGGTTGGAACACTGGTTGGAGTGTTTGGCTAAACCATTGTTTTTGTGTGCAGATCTCAGAGCCTAGGCTGCCTACAGAGACGCGTTTTTTTGACGGCCTGCTTATGGGGCGGGCAGCTAGTGGATCTTTAGGAAAGATTAGATGAATGTGACAAAAATATTTTTGGGCCTGAAATCACTGATACCACCTTTAAAAGTCCAGATTCTTATTCACAATCAGTATATGTAAAAGAGCGGCCAGTACACAGAATCAGTCAAATTTATGCATTTGGATGATGGTTTTATCTAAAGCGACATTGCCTTCAAGGTAAATATACTTTATCAGTTTACATTTAGTGGTTCAAACTCATAACCCTGGCTTTGCTAACACCACGCTCTACTGTTTGAGCTACAGGAATGCCACATTTGGAACCACAAGAGGGAGAGTTCATTTTCATTTTCAGGTGAAATATTTCCTTAACGTCTCCGGCATGGGAGGTGAGCGCACTAGCATGGATGCTAAAGACCACAGCCTTTAGCGTCAGTCGCTAGTGAGCCTCTTGAGGCCAGGGGAGTGAGGTTTTACCTGCACAGCTCTTTACTTACTAGCCTTTGTTACATATACTTTGGGCTTTTAATGGAGCTGAAAAAAACTAGTTATATTGGTAGCGGAAAGTGCAATAAAATATTGAATAAACTGTTATAGATGTGTAGAATGTGTACATCTGCAGAAGTTTCTGCTGAGCTTTGCAAATGAAGATTCTGTGTGGCTGTACTTTACTTATGAGGTACAAACCCAAAAAAGCTGGATCTAAATGATGATGTCACAGGCATATGAGCCTGTGCTGTGTCAGCACGGTCGGCAATGAGCCTGCTATCGCCATGTGACATTTCTACTGACGCCAGCCGACAGAAACAAGACGGGAAAGACGGCGCCGCAGGCAGTAACATACTGTACAATAAGCCATTCAAAGACAAACTAAAAAAAGCTGCCAATTACGACTGTTCCATCTTTCCGTGAGGGTGAACGCTAATGAAAAACACATTAGCTTAGATGTTATTTATTATTGTTGAAGGATTTCATGCTGCTTCTACCGCACTTGTCTGGGAGCTATTTAGGCGTGGATAAATACCGCATGTGTTTGTGTGAACGGTGTGCATCGAATGTTCTTTATGATGTAATCATCCCTGAACAGAGGGGACAGATTACACAGGAACACTGCGTGCTCTTCACATAAACCCCTGCATACCCCTTACATCTCACGGTGCAGAAACAGGGTATGAAATCAGGTCACGTAGTCTTAGCGCGTGTGAGCATGAACACATACCTGCATACCACTGGCATGAGAATGAGGTCATGATTAAAGCGAGAACATGTCTGTATGTGAACAAGAATGTGACGTTATTTTAATAGGGAGGTGTGTTACAAAGGGACACTTGCATTGGTACAAAGGGAGAGGTGTGTGAGTTTACGTTGAAAACATCAGGAACAGGAATCAAGTTAGGTTAATGATTCTCTGTGAATGTCTGAATTTTAATATCTTATTCCTTGTGTCTTTTGTTTTAAGGTTTTAAAAATCTCAGTGGATTACAAAATTTGCGAAAGGAATGTTTGGAAATATAATATATATATATATATATATATATATATATATATATATATATATATATATATATATTTTTTTACTGGCACACTAAAGCAAAATATATAAATAATAGTGCTTGGCAGCGATTAATCACATCCACAATAAAAGTTTTTGTTTACATAATATATATGTACTGTACATAAATGTATATTTATATATATAAATAATACATTTTTCATCTTAAATATATACATGCATGTGTGTGTATTTTATATATACAAAATAATTATACACCGTACAATTTCCAAACATTCCTTTCGCAAATTTTGCAATCCACTGAGATTTTTAAAACCTTAAAACATAAGGAATAAGATATTAAAACACGGACATTCACAGAGAATCATTAACCTAACTTGATTCCTGTTCCTGATGTTTTCAACGTAAACTCACACACCTCTCCCTTTCTACCAATGCAAGTGTCCCTTTGTAACACACCTCCCTATTAAAATAACGTCACATTCTTGTTCACATACAGACATGTTCTCGCTTTAATCATGACCCCATTCTCATGCCAACGGTATGCAGGTACCGGTATGTGTTCATGCTTACACGCGCTAAGATATACTATATATTATGTAAACACAAACTTTTATTTTGGATGCAATTAATCGTTGGCCAGCACTAATAAATAACCATCTAAAGACCAATGTTTTGTGAAGCATCTAAAGCTTCTTGAATCTTAACAGTAGAGCGGACATACACTACTGTTCAAAAGTTTGTTATATATATATATATAGGATTATTTGTAAGTATTGAATTTTATGTATAGTTTCCATCTCTACATATGAGATCAGAGATGGTGTGTTGAAGACATCAGTGAGCTTTTCTCTCCCACAGTAACAGTGAGCCTGCTGTTCATTCATACAGAATCCAATTCCATCTACAATCACCCACCCTAATCGCTAAAACATCAGCAGGCCACAAACCACACTGGGCCTATGAGACCGGCACGACACTGGAACACTTCTAGTGTTGTTCAAACCACAAACACATGGGCCTTTGAGATGTCTTGCTGGCAGATCTATACTGTTTAGATGCAAGGCAACTTTTTGTGCTGTGAATCTGTAGGCTTTATTATGAGATCCAATGCTGTTGGAAAGAAGAATTTAAATCCATGGAGCGCGATGAACATCTGGATGGGCTGGGTTGGATCAGGTCAGGTTTGGGAGCTGGAAGTGGTTCTACTGTGGACTTACCCTGAGCTGCACTGCCAAAGTGACTGGACCACAGCGCTCCAGCCTCTGCAAGAAGGACGTCGCTCCCTTCTTCTTCAGGAGCTGCAGAGGCAAATACAAGTAAGACTTTTAGACCATCCATCCATCCAACTTTATTTACCACTAACTAAAATCCCTTTTTTTTTTTTTTTTTACTTAACGTAAAGCCTGACACATAAAAAAAAAAAAAAAAAGAAACGTGTTATTTTTTTAAGAAACATCTTTAATGGAACAGTTTATGACATGAACCTATGGAAGCTTGTTTCCGCCACAGAAATAAAAATAAAAACGGTAATTGTGACTTTTTATCTCACAATTCGGACTTTTTTCTCACAATTGTGACTACAGAATTGCGTGATATAAAGTCGCAATTGTAAGATATATTCATACTGTTTGGTACTGAAAAAAAAACTTTTTTTTCTCAGAATTGCATGTTTATATCTCACAATTCTGACTAAATAACACGCAATTGGTAGATATGAAGTCAGAATTGCATTATATAAAGTCACAGTTAAGTCAGAATTGCGAGATATAAACTTGCAATTCTGAGAAAAAAAGTCAGTCTTTTTTTCCTTAGAATTGGACTTTATAACAGAAAAGATGTCAACATTGTGTGATATTAAGTCGCTATTGCGAGAAAAAAAGTCAGAATTGCGAGATATAAAGTTGAAATTGTGTGTAATAAAGTCCGAATTGCATGATAAAAAGTCGTGATTGAGAATTTTTTTTTGTTTATATCTTACAAGACTTGCAAGCAATTGAGGCTTTAAATCATGCAATTCAGACTTTATATCTTGAAAATAGATGTAAACTCGCAATTGTGAGAAAATGCTTCCATATGAACCCTTATATGAAGTTTATGACCTTTTTTTTTTTTTTTTTCAAAATCTAAAAAAAGTTTGCATGTGTGTTTTTTAGTTGAGTACCATATTTGGATTTTTGAACCACTTGTATGGACCATATATGATATATGGAGCTCATAATGAAGGAGAGAAAAAAAAGTTTTATTCAGAAGCCCAAACTGAGCAAAAACATGATATTTATATGGTCAAAAAGTAGGATGAAATTCTGATAGCTTGTAATGTAAATCAATAGCTATGTTTCCATCCACCTATGTTTATGCACATTTTGGGATATTGCATAAAAAAAAAAAAATTGCTGTCAATTGAGGCGGATACATTTTCTAGCCGATAAAAAGACAAACTACGATGGAAACACATTTACTGCATAAAATCCTCCATGCGCAGCAAAAGACTTTGCCTCAACAGAGGATGTGATTGGATTAACCAGCATACCAATTTCATTACACAGCATCTCGAAACTTGGTTTGATCATTTTGAAATGTCTAACCCGAAGTCTGTCATCAAAATGATTTGTTTTAATTCCCTTACAGGACTGTCGCACATGATTGCATTCCCAAAAACCAAGAATCCGAACACAAGATAACATGACAGCGTTTCATCTGCGTGCTCTGAGACACAAGTCTGATGTAGGAAAAAAGAGCCACAGTAGCATCCCCTATTGCAGCAACTTCCATTTTTATTCGATATTTTGTGCCAATATCCCAGGAAGTGAAGATTTTGTTCTCTTGAACACATGGGATGGAAATGCTGATTTATTCGCAGATGTTTTATGCAATATTAAGCATAAATTAAATTTTCAACTTTGGATGGAAACATAATACTGAGATCTTCATAAAAGTACAGCACACTTACATAAAATGGATATAGATATATCAGCTGTCACTCTTTATCTCTCAGTAATGTCTTTAATAATTAATAATGCAAATTTTTATGACCAAAGTTCGGTAGTTCAATACAATGATGACTAAAAAAAAAAAAAACTCAAAAGCCTGATGTATCATATTCGATACTCAATTATTTTTTCCCCTAAAAAAATATGGATAACCAAGTAAAAATATATAAACAACTATACTTTTTTGCTAAAATTCATAAACTATCAATCAGACGAAAGAAGGCATGTAGTAGATCGTGTACAACAGTTTTTTTTTTCAAAGTGTTGATTATGCTGATAATTTAGAGGCCTTAGAAATGTGCGCATCAAATATGATACATTAGGCTTTATAGGGTTAAAATCAGTTGGTGTTAAGGTAGCACACTAATGGAAGAAAAAAGTCAATTCTTCAAGTTCACACAGATTTAGTACATCATTTTTTTTTTTTATGTTTTGCTTAAAGTGTGTTTGTGCTATGTTTCTCTAAATTAAATGTCACTTTCATTGATATGTTGTTATTGCGATAATATTCATGCATTTTTAAGAATGGCTTTAGTTTTAGCAAAGCCGCTGTATATCAGGAGAGTAGAGAGAGGAAGGAGATGCGCTCTAGATGTGACTATTCATCTTCATGCCCTTTAAAGATGATGTTGGCATGGCAACCGAGTTGTAAGAGCTATGAATGAATCACGCAAGAGCAAACAAAACAAAAACACATACATAGTAAAATACACACAGTTTTCTGTACATTCACCCAGAGGGGAAATACTGACAACACTATTTCTGTTAAAGGCTGAGTGTGTCTGTGCGTTCCCTTTGTCAATAGGTCATAATCCAAAGCAGCACTGGTCATCCTCATAATCCTGATACAGTACGTCCTGTACTTGAATCACAGTCATGTCATTTGTGGGAATGGTTCAAATGGTTTAATGGATCTGGGTCATTAATACTAAAGTACTAAAATCATCTAATTTAATTTGAACTACAGGTGACTCAGAAACTGGAAAGTTACCGACATCATAGTTCTGCTATATCATTGTGCCCTTTTAACCCTGAAGGGGGTAATTTCTGGGAAATAGCGCACTGTAAGTCACTCTAGATTGCAGTCACGGTTGAATTATAGTTAACTTATGACTATGTGTCTGATTCTTTGTCTGTAGTGCATCTGAACATCATGATTCATGAAATACAGTGAGATTCATGCAGATTTTGTTCCAGATAAGTGGACTAAGTGGATATACACACATATAAATGTTGAAAACAGTTGAGCTGCTTAATATTTTTGTGGAAAACAATACTTTTTTTCAGGATTCTTTGATGAATACAAAAAAAACTTGAAAATGAAAATAACTGAAAATAACTGGCTTCCGGTAGCGGTCAACGCGTGTTCACGGAGATGGATGCTGGCGTATGACGTAGGACGTAGCGTAGGAAGCGTTGTGACGTAGAACGAACGTGACAGCGCAGCCAGAGAGCAGAGCAAAACAAAACTCTACGTTCGTTCTACGTCACGACGCTTCCTACGCTACGTCCTACGTCATACGCCAGCATCCATCTCCGTGAACGCGCGTCGACCGCTACCGGAAGCCAGTTATTTTCATTTATAAAGTTTTAAATATGTATATTTTTACGACAAAACCGCACGGGTTACCCTCAGAAGGCCTTCGTTTATCCTACTGGAGCCGGATGGATTACTTTTGTGAAGGATGCATGCACAATTTTGGGACTTGAAGGAGTGGACCCCATTACTTCACATTATAACCACTGAAAGATCTAAGACATTTTCTAAAATAACTGAAAATGTGTTCATCTGAAAAATGATTGACATATGCATCTCGAACAGCTTGAGGGTGAGTAAATCATGGGTTAAATATCATTTTTGGCCGAACTATACCTTTAAGCATGTTTATGAATATGGCAATGTTAAAGGGGACTTATTATGCCCCTTTTTACAAGATGTAATACAAGTCTCAGTTGTTCCCAGAACGTGTCTGAAGTTTCAGCTCAGAATACCCCACAGATCATTTATTATACAATGTTGTAAATGCCCATTTTTAAGTGGAAGGAAAAACAAGCTGTTTTCATGGCTGTATCTTTAAATGCAAATGAGCTGCTGCTTCCCACCCATAGACTGTAAAAAAATATGGACTGCCATCTTGGCCTTGCGTCACCGCACGTCACTCCCGGATAACTAAAAATGGGCAAAGAGGCGGGATGTGGGTGGAGCTGAGGTGCCTGGGTGCTGAAACCACGCCCACCTAGCTCAATGTGATCAAGTTAGCTCAGGCTAAGGAGCTAATGCTATATGCTACTGGGCAGTACCATTGCAAGTGCTGTGCCAAGTGTGTGACCGCACAGGACCTCGCGCTAAAGTGACAGCTGACTTGATGTTAAGCCAATAGTTAAAGTTCATGTTTTTGCCCTTAGCAATACTATAATAGCTAAATGACATAGCTAAAAGTGAGACTTTGTGTGTCATGATACTGTATTATTCTGCTAGTTAAAAATGTATTATGCAGTAACTTACAATATTGATCAGAGCGTGTGCGTGTGTCTGGGTGATTCATGTGCATGCATGTCAGTCAGCGCGGCATCGCACATCAAGTTCATAGAGAGCTTTATTCAGTCCATTTTAAATTCTGATTTGGGCCACCTCTCAAATGGGTCAAAACATAGATATTACATCAGAAGTTCAAGTAAAATGAAATCCGCGCTCATTCAAGGACGTGCATTTATTGCATGTACACATCCGAAGTTCTCTTTCATGTGTTAATATTGCTTTTAGACTGTCAAATATACACAAGGTTATGTCAAAAACACAAAAAGTTCACATAAATACAGTCGGTTATGTCTGTGAGTGTAAACAGCAAGTAAAGAAATTGCATGTGTATATTGGATCTGTGTATTAAAGTGAAAGCAGTGTAATATCCAGTACCTACTGCTATATATGTGTTAATATGAATCAAACAACAAAAGAAAAACAGAAAATCACTCACTGCTTTTGACTGAATAACTTTAATAACAAACATTTCTTACTTGAATTCTGCTGTTAAATGCTCTGGCGAAGTGATAAACAGGGCGGATTGTGCACAGCTCACTCAGGACGGGGTCTATGCTAATACAGCAGAGTCCGTCAGCAGTCGTGGGCGGGGCCTGTGCAACGTGACGTCACAAATGCTAGAATCTGCTTGTTCTGAGACACTGCTTATGATTTATGGGGATTAAAAAAAGAGGAGTAGTGGATTTTTACCATTATAGGGGGGATGTGTACACACATTGCCAACACACCTTTTTGTTCGAACACCATGTAAAATTAAAATGTTCATAATAGGTCCCCTTTAAATGTTGAGCAAGCAATCTCATTGGCTGCAGAATCGGCAGAGGCCAATCACCCTAATTATAGAATTAAATGACATTTATTTGAAACAGATTTACTTTTGCGACAGTATAAGTGTATTTACTGTAAATTGGGTGAATTTAATGTGCCCTTGCTTAATAATAATAAAAATAAAATACAAATCTTACTCTTATGGATTAGAAATGGCAAGTTCATGGGTTTAGTTCATATGCTGTAACACACATACTGATCAAAATATACCTTAAAATGCAATGCAAGTCACTTTGGCTAAAATAATATACCAAATGCATGAATGCAAATAATAAAAAGTAACATAATAATACCAAGACAGAGCAATTTCATGCCTGTTGGCTTGTTCTCCCAGTCTGATCTGCTGACATAAGACAAACATGTTGGGACAACTATCTGTTCTTTTCAGTACAGCTGGTGTCAGAATCAAAATATATTATTTATATATATATATATATATATATATATATATATATATATATATATATATATATATATATATATATATATATATATATATATATATATATATATAAGTGTCAATTAAAAGTGATATAATATTGCTTTAAAAACAAACTGTGCAGTGTAAAAAGGAACAGTTTGTTTTTCTTCAGTCAAACAGCTGTTCTGGTAGAAAAGGGCAGACACTGATGACACGGCTCAGTCATTTAGTCTCTCAGTAGGAAAGAAAATGATTATATTTCACAGCAAACTGCTGGTTTAAATCAAAAACTCTTCGGGGTGCCCTGATTCCCAGAAAACACCATCACCATGCTAAATTTTCAGGACACACTATAAAAGAAAGCCAAATAAAATCTGCCTCAGCTTTTCATCCCATTTCTCTCATCAAAAGTCAAACCAAACCACTCATTTGTGATTTTCTGTTGCAAACTGCAGTAGGATCACATCATGTTACTTTATATTACTGTCCCAGTCACTCTATGAGAACTGAATTACTGCTTATGTAAGAGTGTAACCAGGGTATGTGGGTAACCAGGGGTGCCAGAGCTTCACGTACTGGGTGTCTTATATAAGACTGTGCCAATTAGACCGCTCATACACACGATGACGATGACACACACACACACACTTTACAGCACTGACCTGACTACTGACAGAAGAAAAGGAAAGGAGAGATGGCATATACGATTAAAAGACAGAGACAGGAACTGAAGAAGCAAAGACAAAAGAGAAGAAAGCGAGGGTCAAATTTGATTGATAAAGTGAATCTCATTAAACATGTCAAGAATGCGTGGGTCATATTTCACCGCAAAATCATAAGAATAAAGAAATTATATTTTGGATAAAAGAAAATGAAGGACATTTTTTGACCACTGTTTGCTTTGATCACAATATGACTATCACAATATTGCGATGGAAATTTAACCCAAAAATGTCTTATTACAAAACTACGTAGTTATTTATTTTTATTTTTTTCCAATAACAGTAAATTACAGACTTGATCTCATTTTGTTTGGAATTTGATGGATACAAGAGATAAAATTGACAAAACGACTGAAATGGGGTAAAAACAATTGCGTCACATTATAAACTATTAGCAAAAGACTCAAAACAGCAATAAACATGACATGGGGGAGGAAAAAAGACATTCTGAACATTACCGTGACTTATTCATTTGTGGCCAATTCTTTAAGTTGGTCCCTTGTTTTGGGTAAATTGTGGCCACGTTTTACTAATTCATTCCCTCGTTTATCAAAATTTGACTAAAACAAGGGAACAAATGAGTACAACATGGCCATGATTTATCTGAAACGACAGATCAAACTAAAAAACAATAACATGGCAATTCATAGCAACAAAATGTATGCAATTTTTCCCCCGAATGTGGGCTCTGTACAGTACATTATGATTGGTTAAGACATGTGCAAAGTTGTAAAATACCTAATATTCACACACATATTTGAATTCTATATGGTCCTAAATCTGGCAGTTTATTAATGTACACGTTGATGTGACATTAAAATTGCAAAGCAGATAAAACAATCTGTCACACTTTAGATTAGGATCCAGTTCTCACTGATATCTAACTATTAATTATGACTTTTGGCTCAATAAACTCCTAATTACTGCTTATTAATAGTTAGTAAGGTAGTTAAGTCTTAGGTACAGTATTGACTAGGATTAAGGGACGTAGAATATTGTCACACAGAATATTAATGTGTGCTTTATAAGTACTAATAAACAGCCAATATCCTAGTAATATGCATACTAATAACTTAAGCAACTAGTTAATATTGAGAATTAGACCCTAAACGAAAGTGTAACCAAATAATCATTATACACACATACATTTTTATTTTAATTTAACTGATTTTTTTTTTTTTTCAAACAGTTCTGGACTCTCAGTTGAAGACGTATAATCTTTACTGTTCTCATTACTATACTGTGAAAATAGTGAAAAAACAAACAAACAAACAAACAAACAGTGATTTATTATTTAATTTGTTAAATGTTTCTACAACTACATGGTGGTATTTGTTCATTTCAGATTGTTTCTTTAGATTTTGTGGTGAATTCTGACATGTTTTTGTGAGACTGACCCTAGAAATGAGCTCAGAGCAAATGTCTGTGACAGAGAGAAAGAGTGAAACGAGAGACTGACAGCACATCGCTGAAACACAAACTCAGTCTGAGAGAAAAACAGACTGTGAGTATAGGAAAGGGAGGAGGGTGATTGAGAAAGGCAGCAGAGATAGAGCTGTGTGAAGAGCAAACACCCCGAGTGACGCATTTGTGTGTGTGTTTGTGCCGGGTGTGACGTGGTCGGTTAAAGCCCTGTGTTTTCTCTGAATGGGATATCTGGATGTGGAAAGCTGATCAATGAACAATGTATTTGGGGTAACGGTGTCTAATTTAGGTCACTTCCTAGCACAGGCTCGATAAGCTAAAAATAAAACGGCTCGGGAAAAGGCACGGTTTGTTTGGTCATGGACTATGTCCGACTTGTTTGTGGCAGAGTCATGTGTTGCATGATCGCCACTGTGTGCATTTGTGGAGGATTGTGAAGTCACACGGAGTGCAAACATAACGCTAGTTCAGAAACACGTCATTGTGGATGGAGGGAACATACACAAGACACACAGTACACAAAGGTCTGTTCACACGTCTGATGTGACCAAATGACGCAAAACAAAAAGTATTGGTTAATTCTATTATTGAATATCCCAAGCGGTGTTGAATCTTTTCCACAGCCAAACAATTCAGATCTAATCCGATGCAGAATTTTCTTGATTTTCTTGATTTCTGAATTTTCAATATGCATTTTTTGTTTTATTTGTTATTAATAATAAATAATATTTTTAAATTTTTATAATATATTATATAAAATATAGATTTGTTTTAAATACATTTAAATAAAACTAAATTAACAACAAATAAAACACATTTTTATAATACAAAAATATGTAAATAAATACCTGAAGTATTTATACAAAAATAAATGTATAAATTATGTATTTATTTTGTTTAAATTTTTTTTTTAATAAATAAATACATCGAAACATATAAATAAATAAAATATGCTGCAATAAATGTTTAAAAAAATAAATATTTTATAAAAATATGTATTTATTTTTCTTTTATTTGTTGTTTTAATAACTAAATAATAATTTTTAAATATTATATAACATTTAAAAATATATATTTGAATAAAAACAAATAGAATACATATTGTTTTTAAACAATAATACAAATATTTGTACAAATATAAAATGTATAAAATATGTATTTATTTTATTTAAACAAAAACAAAAAATACATAAAACAAATAAACAAAAATATATCAAATGAAGATACTTTGCAAATAAAAAAATGAAACTGGTGTAAATAGGCTGTGAAGATTCCACAGTTATGTAATAAGTACCTTGTTCAGTTCCACATATTTCTTGGCATCTCTGGCAGGATTTAGTGTAGTGCTCTTGTTAAGCAAAGTGCCTTTGGGCCCACGAAGCTTCATCCTCTGGTGGTGGGGAACCAATGAGCCCGTCTGAGTCAGCTTACACTGGAACATTTGATGGATGAGCACGTTCTCGCTTGCTGCACAAGGGGGAAGAGAGAGATGGAGAGAGAAAATAAACACAGGGCTACACACGTTTGGAGCTTAATTACGCCAGGCGCCAGAGCTAATTGTCTTCCCTCATTTACACCATCCCCCACGAACAGCCTCACAAACAACATAACAGCGGCCCATTCAGATCTCAACGTGTGTACACGCTCCTGCCTCATGCCGACCTCTGACCTGCTTAACGTGGGGGAGAAGAGGTGGAATGTCAAGACTTCCAGGAAAAGCACTGCAGAAGGTACGGATGTTAAGATTACAGTTGTTGGGGATTAACTAGATGTTAGTTAATAGTGACGCTACTAACTTGGAACAGCTTAAGTGACTGATTTTGAACACTTTACATTTGTGTCATAATGCTCCTCAGCACACAAAAGACTTGATTCACTACTGGTTTTAACAGTCTAGAGTTAGAATGTTGGAAAGCTGATACTCTAATAAGTGCAGCACAAGCAAATATTGGGCAAAATAGTCAATTTGTTATTACACTAAACTATGTTTAACAGTACAGCTTTTGATAGGAGCTGCGGTTACCATGGTCCAATTTATTGAACATCAACAGGCTGAAAATAGCATAAAACTCCCAATCCTTACTTTTCATAACAAACAAGATGTTTTGGGGAAGAACATCCTTGTTCTTGTCCAATGAGCCCGTCAGGTCGTAGGTCATCTGTAATATAGGACACACAAACACACATGAGTTCACCACTAATAATAGCCCTCACGCTCAGCATGACATAGAGTGTTGACTCTCCGGAGGACTTCTCAGAAGTGTGTGACTGGGTTTGTGTTTGTGTGCGAGTCCCCGACTGAGCACATGACCGTGAGCTCAGCATGAGCATGTGTGAGCTCGCAGTTTCCCGTAACCCACCTTGCCGGCGTAGTGATTGACGGTAAACGATGGGCCCTGGTCTTTGGGTGGGGGGTTCCCATTGCCATCCTTGGTTGTGAGGGAGACGGCGTCCGTACAGGAGGAATCCAGCTGTATCTGCACTCGCTTATAAAGGTTGACTTCACATGGCCTGAGGGACTGACTCTCCTCATCAATGATGCACAGCAAACCCTGAGGCTTCTGTAACACACACACACACACAGTTACACTGAGGGCTATTGCGGTAAAATGAGAAAGGAATAATGTACTGTGGGATGGTCAATAGCGCAAAATAATCTCAAATGTGATAAAAAATTTAACTTTAGCCTGAAGGGATTTATTTTATGATAACGACTGGTTGACTGTACCAGCTTATTACACAGTTATTTCAAAATGAAGCACGAGTAGAAATTATTATTTTATTATATGAGAAGAAAAAGACTATAGAGTGCTATGAGAGACATGAAACTATAACACAGCTATGTAGGAGATATATACATATATATATATATATATATGTGTATACTGTACATACATTTGACTGCAGCATGGAAGGATTGACCAATCTTTGACCAATTCTTACTACTGAAAAATCACGATAGCACAAACAAACATCGCTGAGTGTGTTATTTGTCCCTATTTTCTATATTTTTAGTCACTCAAAAGAAACAGGACTACATAAAGTGAAAGTGACATGTGAAGGCCAATTATAGTGACCAATACTCAAATTTGTCCTCTGCATTTAACCCATCCAAGTTAGTGTGCACACATTTGACTGCAGCATGGAAGGATTGACCAATCTTTGACCAATTCTTACTACTGAAAAATCACGATAGCACAAACAAACATCGCTGAGTGTGTTATTTGTCCCTATTTTCTATATTTTTAGTCACTCAAAAGAAACAGGACTACATAAAGTGAAAGTGACATGTGAAGGCCAATTATAGTGACCAATACTCAAATTTGTCCTCTGCATTTAACCCATCCAAGTTAGTGTGCACACATTAGGAGCAGTGAGCAGTGAACACTCACACTGCAAACCGTGACACACACACACCGGGGGAGTGGGCAGCCATTTTTACTGTTGCGCCCAGGGAGTCTGACTCTCTAACCTTTAGGCCACGACTGCTCCAAAAACAAGACCTGTATGGAAGATCTTGTGTATACTTGGAAAATTATGATGATGTTGCCATGCATTTTATTACTACTACGGTAAAACAAGTAGATGGCATTAAATACTTTGATCCCATAGTTTACATGCCCTGTGGTATGACATATTTCAACTAAAACTAGTATAAAACTCACTATTACAGCATTTTTTTTTTCAATTTGATAATACTTTATAAGTATTTGTGTTTCTATAATTTCATCTTTAACAATGTATTTGACACACTGCAGGACCATTTAAAAAACTAGTAAAACATAAATAAATAAAAAATGCATAAAACACACAAAACAAAACACTAAGCAAAACAAAAGCACAAAACAAAATGAAAAATGAAAAGCACAAAACAAAATAAAAACAAAGAAAACAAAACAAAACGAAAAACGAAAAGCACAAAACAAAAAAAAACAAAGAAAACAAAACGAAAAGCACAAAACAAAACAAAAACAAAGAGAACAAAACAAAAACAAAGAAAACAAAACAAAACGAAAAACGAAAAGCACAAAACAAAACTAAAACAAAGAAAACAAAACAAAGAAAACAAAACAAAAACAAAGAAAAAAAAACAAAAAACAAAACAAAACAAAAACAAAGAAAACAAAATAAAATGCAAAACAAAAGCACAAAACAAAACAAAAACAAATAAAAATATAGCTGCGAGCAGCGATTACGGGCCCAAGCCGGTGGCACCGCAACCCTGGTGCCTTTAGTTACCTAAAGGCACCGGGGTGGCGGTGCCACCGGCTTTGGCCCTTCATCGCTGCTCCCAGCTATATTATATATATATATATATATATATATATATATATATATATATATATATATATATATATATATATATATATAAAAGACAGAAACCTTATTACCTTATTCTGATTTTATGATACACTCAAAATATAGAGAATCAAATCAAAATGTTTAGAATCAAAATGTTTCAGCATTTGCGATGTATTTAGATGCTAAACTATTCTTTATTATAGGCTTTGTTCTTCACTCGTGTTCCAATATCGACGGAAAAAATCATCCTCTTCACACGCGCAAAAATGTGCTTGAAACATCACAGTGGAGTGGTGCTTACTGTGAATGTACGAATTGTACTACTGACTATTTAGAGCAGTGTAATTTTTATATGTTAGGTTAACTATTTTATTATTATATTTTATTAAGGCTATAATGAACAGGCTGCAATGTCAAGATTGCAATGCTGGAATGTGTGTTTGTGTGTGTGTGTGTGTGTGTGTGTGTGTGTGTGTGTGTGTGTGTGTGTGTGTGTGTGTGTGTGTGTGTGTGTGTGTGTGTGTGTGTGTTCATGTTTTTCTATTCCCGGTGGGGACTTCAACCTGAATGCACACAGACTCATGGGGACTCGTGTCACAGTGGGGACCTAAATAGAGGTCCCCATGGGTAAACAAGCTTATAAATCATACAGAATGAGTTTTTTTGGAAATGTAAAAATGCAGAAAGTTTTCTGGGATAGGTAGGTTTAGGGGTAGGGTTAGTGTGAGGAGATAGAATATACAGTTTGTACAGTATAAAAACCATTATGTCTATGGAGAGTCCCCACAAAGATAGTAAACCGTGTGTGTGTGTGTGTGTGTGTGTGTGTGTGTGTGACGTGGGCGCGATTGAAGAGTGGACACATAAAAACATACTCCGTCATTATACAGGACGACATTCAAACTGCAAAGTGTTAACTTATATGTGTGTACAGTCGCAATAAAACACAACATTGGGCTTTTGTAAAATAATTTCAAGCAATCCACCCCCCGAAAGGCGCTAATTGTAAAATTAAACTAAAATGCTCATGGCTGCACGGGCATTCATAACGGTGCGCATCCATGGCGAAGAACGAGCAGAACAGAGTGAACGTTTTTCAGTTAATTCCTACTTCTATAGGAATTCATTTGAAACGCTCGCTCAACCACTATCAATGTCAGTGCGGACGAGCATATTTTACTTTCGTTTTTAAGTTGGCGATTAAAAAGCCCCCAGCGGTGTCACATGTCGATTAACCGGTGGTAAAATATTCTTACCGTCACAAACCTAGTATATTTTTATGTAGATACAATAGGCCTACCTGATTTTGAACACAAGAGGGCAGTATAGCCCTATGTATGACTTGACTTTTATGGGACTAAATAGTACAATTACTATTTTTAAACTTATAAATTATTATTAAATTGAAAAAAAAAAAAGAATAAAATGGGTTTAGTTGTGATATTTGTATACTTTTATATAGAAATAAATGGTTTTTAATTACATTTTTAGAAGATGAGGCTTTTAGTTTCCTTTTTGTACATTACTTTAGTCCCTCACTATAGCAAAACCGTTTGAGATATTTATTATCCATTCACAATTTAGCATACTTAATTTATTTTCATCATGTTGAAAAAGTTTGGTGGGAATAAAATAAATAGTTTAAGAGGAGTGGCTAAAAATTCAGAGGCTGATTTTGCAAAAAAATCCACATTCAGACCTAAATATCTGACTTCCTGTTGGTTGGAGCAAATTACTTTAAATTAGAAAGTTGTCCGGCTCGATGAGACCAATGTACGTACTGATTTTTGTTACTGTATATACAACTAACCCCCCCCCCCACTTTTGTCAAAGGCATTTTGAAAGTGACACACTTCCTGCTGCCAGTTGTTGGTGCTATAACTTTGACTCACAATAGTTACATCCATCTGATCGGCCTCTTACCACGAACACACTGCTGAAGTTTCATCATGATCAGTTAATGTATGCAGAAGTTATACCGCTTCGTGTTTCTCTTTTCTCACCATAAATTCGTTTCCTCGCCACGGCCAAACCGTTCGAGATATCAAAAATCCTTCCGCAATTTAGCATCCTCAATGACTTGACTTCATGCACACCGAGTTTGGTGGGGATTGGATGAAATCTCTAGGAGGAGTACTTCGCATTCCACAGCAAGCGTTTTCCAAACAACCCATAATAGCTGACTTCCTGTTGGGCTGGCGTAAAACTTGACCGGGGAAAAGTTGTTCGGCCCGATGAGATCTATATGTGTACCGAGTTTCATATTAATTCATGCAAGCGTGTTTGATCTATGGACCAAGTTTTCAGACCCAGTTCAAGGGGGCGCTGTTGAGCCCCCCTGCCACGCCCGGGTACCAGCTTCAGCCCGGCCCTGATGCCAGGGGGTTCTGACTTGTGTGCAAAGTTTCAAGAGTTTTTGAGCACGTTAAGAACCCCAAAAGCCCCTGAAACCTTGATTAACAATATAAAAGCAATAGTCAAATCCCCCCCTCCCCTCACACACACAGAGACACAGAGAGAGGGAGAGAAAATTCTCCAGAAAATCCACATTCAAACCAAAATATCTCTCTTCCTCTTGGTCCGAGCTAGTTACTGTAAATTAGAAAGTTGTCCGTCTTGATGAGAACAATACACATACCAAGTTTTGTTGCTGTTGATAAAACTAACCCCCCCACTTTTGACTAAAGGTGGCGCTACTGAGCCATTTCACCACGCCCGTTTCTGAAACTTTGCACGTCTACTGGATAATAAATGTGATGTGTCTGTCGAGTTTCATGCATTTTCAAGCATGTGAAGAGTCTCAAAAGCATCCGAAAAAAATATTAAAGTTTGATGCATTGCCACGGCAACAGTATCTAAGATATCAATAATCCTTTCACAGGTCTACATCTGCCGTGTGTCTACATTATACACATAAAGTTTGAAGCAAATCGGGTAAAAATAAGAGGGTGATTTCAAAGCATTTTGAAAGTGACACACTTCCTGTTGCCAGTTGGTGGCGCTATAACTTTGACTCACAAATGTCACATCCATGTGATCGGCCTCTTACAACTAACACACTGCTGAAGTTTCATCAAGATCAGTTAATGAATGCAGAAGTTATAACACACTTCCTGTTTGAATTATTCGCCATAAATTCGTTTCCTCGCCACGGCCAAACCGTTCGAGATATCAAAAATCTGTTCGCAAGAATTCATCCTCAATGTCTTGACTTCATTCACACCGAGTTTGGCGGCGATCGGATGAATTCCCTAGGAGGAGTATTTCACATTCCATTGTATGCGTTTTCCAAACAACGTATAATAACCGCTGTCGAGCCCCCCTGCCACGCCCGGGTACCAGCTTCAGTCCGGCCCTGATGGCCGCGGGTTCTGACCTTTGTGCAAAGTTTCAAGAGTTTTTGAGCATGTTAAGGGCCCCAAAAGTGACAAAAAGGCAAAAAAAAAAAAATAATGAAGAAAAAGAAAAAGAAAAAGAAAAAAAAAAATATATATATAGCTGCGAGCAGCGATTACGGGCCCAAGCCGGTGGCACCGCAACCCCGGTGCCTTTAGGGTGGCGGTGCCGCCGGCTTTGGCCCTTCATCGCTGCTCGCAGCTATATATATATATACATACATACATACATACATACATACACACATATATATATATATATATATATATATATATATATATATATATATATATATATATATATATATATATATATATATATATATATATATATATTATTCATTCATTCATTTTTTTTTTTTATTATTATTATTATTTTTTTTTATTATTCAGATTTTATGATACACTCAAAATATTCCACAACAAATCCTTTAAATTTAATGTAAAAGTAAAAATGAAAGTAAGAAGTGTTGGGCTCACGTAACCCTCTCATCAGAATCAAAATGTTTCAACATTTGCGATGTATTTGGATGCTAAACTATTCTTTATTATAGGCTTTGTTCTTCACTCGTGTTCCAATATTGATGGAAAAAATCATCCTCTTCACATGCGCAAAAATTAGCTTGGAAACATCACAGTGGAGCGAGCGGTGCTTACTGTGAATGTACGAATTGTACTACTGACTATTTAGAGCAGTGTAATTTTTATATGTTAGGTTGACTATTTTATTATTATATTTTATTAAGGCTATAATGAACAGGCTGCGATGTCAAGATTGTAATGCTGGAGTGTGTGTGTGTGTGTGTGTGTTCATGTTTTTCTATCCCGGTGGGGACTTTAACCTGAATGCACACAGACTCATGGGGACTCGTGTCACAGTGGGGACCTAAATAGAGGTCCCCATGGGTAAACAAGATTATAAATCATACAGAATGAGTTTTTTTGGAAATGTAAAAATGCAGAAAGTTTTATGGGATAGGTAGGTTTAGGGGTAGGGTTAGTGTGAGGAGATAGAATATACAGTTTGTTCAGTATAAAAACCATTAAGTCCATGGAGAGTACCCACAAAGATAGTAAACCGTGTGTGTGTGTGTGTGTGGCGTGGGCGCGATTGAACAGTAGACACATAAAAACATACTCCGTCATTATACAGGACGACATTCAAACTGCAAAGTGTTAACTTATATTTGTGTACAGTTGCAATAAAACACAAAATTGTGCTTTTGTAAAATAATTTCAAGCAATCCACCCCCCGAAAGGCGCTAATTTTAAAATGAAACTAAAATGCTCATGGCTGCACGGGCATTCATAATGGTGCGCGTCCACGGCGAGGAACGAGCAGAACAGAGTGAACGTTTTTCAGTTAATTCCTACTTCCATAGGAATTCATTTGAAACGCTTGCTCAACCAATATAAATGTCAGTGCGGACGAACATATTTTACTTTCGTTTTTAAGTTAGCGATTAAAAAGCCCCCAGCGGTGTCACACGTCAGTTAACCGGTGGTAAAATATTCTCACCGTCACATACCTAGTATATTTTTATATAGATATAATAGGCCTACCTGATTTTGAACACAAGAGGGCAGTATAGCACTATGTTTGACTTTATTTATGTATTGTTTAGGCTAAACAACCATTCTGGCAGTTTTTAAACTTAAAATCCATTTTTAAATTGAAAAAAAAATAATAAAATGTTTAGTTGTAATGTTTGTATACTTTTATATAGAAATAAATGGTATATAATTACATTTTTAGAAAATTTGAGGCTTTTAGTTTTTCCTTTTTGGACATTACTTTAATCCCTCGCCATAGCAAAACCGTTTGAGATATTTATTATCCGTTCACAATTTAGCATATTTAATGTATTTTCATCATGTTGAAAAAGTTTGGTGGGAATAAAATAAATAGTTTAAGAGGAGTGGCTAAAAATTCATAGGCTGATTTTGCAAAAAAAATCCACATTCAGACCAAAATATCTGACTTCCTTTTGCTCTGAGCTAATGAATGTAAATTAGAAAGTTGTCCGGCTTGATGAGAACAATATAAAAACTTTTTTTTTACTGTATTTAAAACTAACCCCCCCACTTTTGTCAAAAGTATGTTGAAAGTGACACACTTCCTGCTGCCAGTTGGTGGCGCTATAACTTTGACTCACAATAGTCACATCCATCTGATCGGCCTCTTACCACGAACACACTGCTGAAGTTTCATCAAGATCAGTTGATGTATGCAGAAGTTATAACACTTCGTGTCTCTCTTTTCTCGCCATAAATTCGTTTCCTCACCACGGCCAAACCGTTCAAGATATCAAAAATCCGTCCGCAATTTAGCATCCTCAATGTCTTTACTTCATGCTGACTGAGTTTGGAGGTGATTGAATGAATTCTCTAGGAGGAGTGCATCACATTCCACAGCAAGCGTTTTCCAAACAACCCATAATAGCTGACTTCCTGTTGGGCTGGCGTGAAACTTGACAGAGGGAAAGTTGTTCGGCCCGACGAGATCTATATGTGTACCGAGTTTCATATTAATTCATGCGAGCGTGTTTGATATATGGACCAAGTTTTCAGACCCTGTTCAAGAGGGCGCTGTTGAGCCCCCCTGCCACGCCCGTTTCTGAAACTTTTCACATGTCTACTGGCTAATAAGTGTTATGTGTCTGTCGAGTTTCATCCAATTTCAAGCATGTTAAGAGTCTCAAACGCATCCGAAAAGAATATTAAAACTTGATGCGTTGCCACGGCAACAGTATCTAAGATATCAATAATCCTTTCACAGGTCTACATCTGCCCTGTGTTTACATTATACACAGAAAGTTTGAAGCAAATCGGGTAAAATTAAGAGGGTGACTTCAAAGCATTTTGAAAGTGACACACTTCCTGCTGCCAGTTGGTGGCGCTATAACTTTGACTCACAATAGTCACATCCATGTGATCGGCCTCTTACAACGAACACACTGCTGAAGTTTCATCAAGATCAGTTAATGTATGCAGAAGTTATAACACACTTCCGTTGTCCCATTATTCGCCATAAATTCGTTTCCTCGCCACGGCCAAACCGTTCGAGATATCAAAAATCCGTTCGCAAGAATTCATCCTCAATGTCTTGACTTTATTCTCACCGAGTTTGGTGGCGATCGGATGAAATCCCTAGGAGGAGTATTTCACATTCCATTGTATGCGTTTTCCAAACAACGTATAATAACCGACTTCCTGTTGGGCTTTTGTAAAACTTAGAGCACGAAAGTTGTTCGGCCCGATGAGATCTATATGTGTACTGAGTTTCATATTATTACATGCAAGCGTGTTTGATTTATGGACCAAGTTTTCGGACCCCATTCCAGGGGGCGCTGTCGAGCCCCCCTGCCACGCCCCAGTACCAGCTTCAGCCCGGCCCTGATGGCCGCAGGTTCTGACGTGTGTGCAAAATTTCAAGAGTTTTTGAGCATGTTAAGGGCCCCAAAAGTGGCAAAAAGGCAAAAAAAAAAAATAATGAAGAAAAAAAAAAATAATCCTTACGGAAACAATAGGGCCTTCGCCCTTTCAGGGCTTGGGCCCTAATAATCCTTACGAAAACAATAGGGCCTTCGCCCTTTCAGGGCTTGGGCCCTAAAAATAGGCATGGCAAAAAAAGAATGCTGACCAGTTACAGGACATCATAAATAAAATTTCCCTTATACATTTATAATATAAATTTAAACCTAAAGTTGATTATTTAAAATAAATAAATAAATAAATGCATCCACTGCCCAAGGGATAATAAACGGTCCTTCTAAATCTTTTACAACAAATTTAGCAGACTTGGTGCAGCTGTTTATCAGCAAGGGACATGTGTGAAAACATGAAATAGACTGCCGTAAAACCCCCTCAAATGTACGCAGAATATATGTAGTGAGGAGAGGTAGAGCACAAGTGTGTGTGTGGCGAGACAAAATGTGCTTATGTGTGTAAACCGCTGTGTCACTTGGTCTCGACCAAAGAAAGAAGTCATTTCATGACTCATAAAACGGTCACATCTGACAAACGGCTAATAGAGTCATAGTCTAAAAGACGGGCTTTATCACATCTTTGCGACACCTAAGGGAATTCAACGCGCCTGGATGCGTGTTAGCCTTTATAAAAGAGTCAGCGGCTGCATCCGTTACTGAGTCAGTAAATGAAGAGACAGCAGCACCAACCATTAAAGAGACAACAGAGGGGCTCTTGTACAGGGTCAACACCCTCGGGGTGGGGAAAAAGCTTTCTCCCCGGCTCTCGGAAAGCCACGACTGCGTACCTGGAAGAAGAAGTCCAACACCGCTGTCTGGTTGCCGAGGGAGCGTAGCGTCTCCATGGCAACCCCCTCCTGCAGACATTCCTGCTGCTCCTGCTCGAAGAGCACCTCTGCTGTGTACTGCCGGATACGCTCATTCACCATGTTAATGCACAGCTACAGACAGAAACACACAAGGAAAAAGCCTTTGTTAAGCCTCTGTACTCACAGCATATGGACACTTACTTATTAAATAGAATAAAATACACTTTCACTGAAGAATTGATTAACTAGTTAATTTCTCATGTTAATACATCTTTGTTGACATGTGGTCACAAACAATGTTTCTCATTAAATGGTCAATATAGCCAAGTACAGTAGGGCATGTTCCTCCTTAACTATGGACACTTCTGCACTTTTTGTGAGTTTTACAAAAATAAACGAGTAAAAGTAAGAGTTCGGTTAGGAAGAATAATTGTCAATTTCCTAGAACTAATTTTCAACACAGTAAGCTCTTAATGGTGTTTTTTTTTTTTTTGGACTAGAAATGATAATTGGTAAAATATTATCTTCTGTTCTGACGTGCCTTAATTTTTATATTTTTCTTCACACATTACATGTCAGACAGAAAGACAGACAGACAGACAGACAGACAGACAGACAGAGAAACAGACAGAGAGACAGACAGAACGACAGAACGATAGATAGACAGATAGAATGACAGATAGATAGAAAAAAATGATGATGATAGATAGATAGATAGATAGATAGATAGATAGATAGATAGATAGATAGATAGATAGATAGATAGATAGATAGATAGATAGATAGATAGATAGATAGATAGATAGATAGATAGATAGATAGATAGATAGATAGATAGATAGATAGATAGTTTTAAAAAGATAGGATTGTGTACAATGTATTACGCACTGTTCATATGGCTATATATGGATACTGCTCTTTGGAATCAAGCACGTGCGTTTTATCAGGCAAAATAAAGCTTACACTTACGAAGTATATTTAGCATTCCACATATTTTCCAAACAATATCTATATGACAGGCGGCTTTATCTGCACACAAAGAGCTGGCATGCATGTTAATTAGCTCTTAACGAACATGGCTGTAATAAGTGTTCCACGTTAACCCTTCACACTCATTAACTCTCAGTTCCACTCACAGTTCCACACGCTTCAGTGAGCTGCTTTATTCCAGGAATTCATCCTAACATCCCAGTTACCGGACTCATTTTAATCATTCATCATCGCAATCCAGTCGAGATGAAAGTTTAAAAACAAGGAACCCTAATGGAAGGGAGTCCAAAAGGACAAAGCATGAGAACAAAAGTACAATTTCTGATAGAAAAGAGTAGATGGTGGCTTTTTCCTCAAACAAAAGAATTCCTCAGCCACACTTCAACTTCAAACCATCTAGCTGCTGATTTAAAAATATGTTTTTCATAGCTCTCAAGAGCTCAGGTCATATATGATGGAGCCTTTTTGATATTGCCTATCAAAAGTCCATCTGAGGGAAGTATACGTGCACGACGGCTGCATCAACATGGGCGTCTTCCAAGTTGAATGTGGCAACACACACTGGATGAAGTACAAACAGCAACAGTGGAAGTAATGGAGAGGAAAGAAAACAAGTATTTTAGAAAAGATCATCAACTTCTCATCATGAGGTTTTACAGCACTACGGGATGTCATAGGGAAGGCTGCCCAAGCGCTGACACCAATTCAGCACACATTGTGAAAGAAACCGATCAGAGCAAAGATGAAGAGCTTGGAGAAAGAGAGGGAGAATTCCAGAATTCCAGAACATCCATGGAGAAAAGATCTTAAATGTGGGACAGAGGATAGAGGAACATTGTACCAATGCAAGACAACATATACAAGAAACAACATAGACTACGTTTACATGCAGCCAATAACCCGTTCAAAACCGGGATATTAGCAATAACCCGGTCGCGCACGGCCATGTAAACACCGGCAAAAACCCGAATATGCTCATATCCCGGTTTTTAAAAACCCGGATATGATCCCTGGGGCACCCCTTTTCAAACCCGAATATTTGGTCATGTAAACGCGTATCGGCATATCCCCATCAAAAGGAACATTGATTTGTGTTCTGCGCATGTTCTATTCGCAAGGAATCTTGGTCTTTTGAGTAGAGACGGCGCATACAAAAACCTGCGTGCAGTATACCGGAAGTAAACAAGAAGTAAAGGTAAACATGGCGAGACGCAGCACAGCACCACACTTTTGGAGCGAGGGGGAAAGAGCAAACAAAGGCGATCGCTATCTGCCCCGAACTATTCATTATCCGCGTGCTGTTGTTGTTGTTGTCGTCTTTGGATACATGAAGAAGAATCGGAAATGACGCATATTGCGTCTTAAGGTTGTCCAATGTCCGTACATCCAGACGCTAACCGTGCGTTGCCGTTTACATCGGGATAACCCAATTGATTACAAATTCCATGTATACAGGAGTAACTCTCTCTGCTCACGCGTGTAAACGGGTTATTTCGAATGTTTCAGAAACCCAAATAGTGACCTTAACCCGACCATAACCCGAATATTGACAGCTTGTAAACGTAAATTACTTGCTAACAGCACTTCTAAGAACTGATGGACCGGTAAAACGCTGTGTTCCATGTCAAAAATGGCAGGCCTTTTTAGCGATTATTGTATTTCTTTTTGAAGTGGCTTATTGTAGACCTTATTCATCTAAGCTTATGTACCTCCATGTTTGAGTGAAAAAAAAAAAAAGGTTTTATAATATTTATAAGATGGCTGGTCAACACTAAAAGCGCAACAATGTCAAACCCCCACCCACCAAAAATGCCCAAAAATGATCAAAACTGTAAAAAAAAATTAATATAATAATTTAATATATATTATGTCAGTAAGTCCAATGCGATAACATTACCTAGCATTTGTGACACAAAATAAAGGGTTAAGGGCGAGTGAATCTAAAAATCAGTGATATAGGCCTACAAAATAAAGTGTGGAAAAGGAATATGATATCAAAATTTCACTACACGATTATTGTGTTTAAATTAATTTACTTTAATGGTATAATCAGGATTACAGAAATAAAAATAATAATAATAATAATAATGATATCAATCAAATTTATCTTTAACTTTGTGTTTTCTCTTTTTTGCCCAATGAATCAAACTCAAAATATGAGTGTAGGGAGGCATTGAGAGAGTTTGTTACCATAACTGTACAAAAGCAAACAAGAATAAATAACATTTAATATTCAACAATATTATTGTTTTGACTGCACTGACACTATAGACTAAGAGCTGAACTGAGCTGGATGATGACATCACTGTTTTCTGCAGAACTGCTTTATAGATGAAATGAACTAATTAAATAATTGATGATCCTCCTTACAATGGAACTGAATCAACACTGACTTCAACTGAACAATCACACTATTTTCTGTTACAGCTGCTGTACAGCCGTTTGCATTAATGAATCATTTTCCTGTTATCGCTGAAAAGCTGTTTTGAAACAATCTGTATTGTATAAAGCACTCTATAAATAAAGGTGACTTGACTTACTGTTGATCAACACTTCCTGCATACAACAACCCGTCTTTATTTTCGAATCCAAAAACTCCCACACTGGAGGGACAACTTTTCTGCGGGTAGAGAATCTCTTCCAACATAATTATTTGTGGCAGTAATAACTACACAATGTGTTGTCTTTCTTTTTATGACGGGTGGCAACCAGCCTAAAGGTGCTATACCCTCACCTACTATGTTGGAGTATCAACCAGATAGTTAGTGGCACTGAATTATTTACAATATCAGATGTGTAGTATTAACATATAGGTATTTCATTTTTTTAAATATCATTGCTATCGTCAATACCGGTACAATAGCCGCTTTCCGACCAAGTAGTTACAGGAACTTAGTTATAGGAACTGTCCACTTCTAAACAGTTCTAATAACTACTCTCCCCCAAACTCGGTTTTGCTGTTTGCGTTCGCACTGGCCAAGTGGCCATAGGAACTGGTAGGAGGGGTAAGGGAGTGACGCAAGCACGGTGACTTTTATTTTGACGGCGCGACGGACCTTTATTTTGACGGCGCTGAGAACGCCAGAGCAAACAATGCTCGCATTCTCTGTGTTCATTAGTTAGTGATCTGTCTAACAGTACTGTTTAACATGTTATTAGATAGAATTGTTATAGAAAGTACACAGTATATGAAAAAAAAAAGGTTATTAGCCTATTCCGCGAGATTGATGTCCAGTGTTGCTAGCTGGGCAGAAATACATAATCATGTTTGACTTGGTCCCCTCAAAGTTGCGTTGGATTTTCTCTTCAGCATAAAGGTTTAGATGCCCATCTATCACTGTTTTCCATGTTTGTATCAAGTTTCTGGAGTAAATATATAGGCTATAATCTGTGTGTTTACTTACATATAGCTGTTTTAAAAATGGCGGGTGCTGGTGTTCCGCGTGCGTTCGGTCATCAGTGTACACTAACGTCACGGGTAGTTCCTATAGTGCTGGTTTAGACCCTACTCTGAAGTAGGACCTAAATTAGTTCCTCCAAATGGAGTTCCTAGAACTAAAGTCGTTCCTAGTCGGCGTGTTCGCACCGCAGGAACATACGGTACTTTAGCCAATAGTTCTAGGAACTGTAAAAAGGTTCCTCCGGTCGGAAAGCGGCTATTGTGACACTCCAAAAGAGGAACAAAACATTCAATAGTGGTTCATTAGCTTCTGTAATTAGATATTAAGAAAACACTGAAAAGCATTTGCCGAATTTAGAAGTTGAACGACTTCAGATTGTTTTAAGTCGATATTTATGTGATTAAAGTTGAAGTCGACGCCGACTAGTCGCTGATGACGTCCTTAATGAACAAATAAGCCTGAACCTCGAGCTGAGACTCATACACAGCTATGGCATATGACACAGCGATGCCCACAAGGCTATTGCTCATACACAGCTTATTTTTATCAGTTCTTTTGTCTTTGGGTCGTTATATTTCTCACAGGTTTCTGCTCGTTCTAAATTGGATACAGATGTTGACAATACATTTGTGATCTACTTTCTGTATGTCTCTGCGTTACAATGCAGCACACATTAGTTTAAAACACCGATTAACTTACCCGTACAATAAGCCATTCAACTCTGAGCATCCAGATGGTATAATCAAACATATCTTGTGGAGCGTTCTCAGTGTAAGCATTTATTCGTCATTTTAACTGTTGGAAACAGAACGTAAAAGTGGACTTCTTACCCTGTTGCGCCCTCTATAGGCCATGATCAGCAACTAATCGACGTCAAGCTTAAAGCGCCATGGCAGAGAATTAAAGTCGACTAGTCTGTGCAAACCCTAGTGGACTTCTTGATTTCGATCAGACCCAATTCTCACACTTAAATAGTTATATCTAGTGGGCATTAAATGCCTAGTTCCTGCTCCTTAATCACGGTCACTCGCCCCTTATTTGCGTTTTCTCTCATTCTTATGACCTTGAAAGGTCAAAGACCGTAAATCTCTTTTGACGTGGTTTAAAGGTGTATATTTAGGAGACAAGCAATCGACATCTCGCCGTCTCGTAAGCATTCCCCAACCTGTCACGCCCACCAACACAAGGAGATCTCCCAGGGGATTGTGGGTAAGCACTTATCTCTTATAGCACCAGCCCTGATTTACACCTTGTCCAACACTGTCAAGAAAGATATCCAGGAATGACACACATACAGACAACACACACACCCTACCTGTCTACCTCTCAACAGTTGTCAAGATGGATATCTGGAGAACAGATCCACACACAGACACAAATAAAGACCCTCATCTAGATGGGGACAGACCCTCAAAAACAAATATTCATCAAGACAGATTGTCGGTGCGAAAATTTAACTGAGCGTCTGTTAAAGCATCTGTTCCGATCCACAACATTCGTTTGTCGTCAATGCGACAAATATGTGCTCTAATTTCTTTCCCATCACACTGCGATGAAAAATGGCCAACCAATAAGATTCACACTTTGTCACAAGCCGCAGTTGTTACTTTAATCATCTTTTACCAGCCAAAGCTGGTCTAAGGTTTTGACCACTTCACCAGCAGGCCAACACGCTGAACCAGCCAAGGCCAGCAAACCAACTTTGGTTGGTTTAAGCAGGTTTCAGCAGGATACAGAGTGTTCTCATGCAGATCCCCTTTTATGAGGGATCAATCAGCTGTTTTAGCAGTTGGAAGTTGATGAGTAGCTCAGAAAGGAGCAGCTATTTATTAACCATTACAGCACAGCACCCCTAATTTACCTCATGCATCCTCCCTACAGAGTCTATGACAACAATGACATTGGATGGCGCCAAATCCAGGCTGATGGTTAATGGGTCAAAACCAAGTGTGCACAGAGCCTTCTTTGTGTCTGGTGCCAAGGGTTCAGCTGAGGAGAAAACACCCACCCCTTGTACGTCGACCTCATCTGTCCAGTGCAAAAACACAGCATGCACAAAAGACAGAGAATTCTGGGCAGGGGGGCGGAGGTGCACACGTGGCGTCTTAGCCTTCAGTCAGACATTTGTCTCTCTCCAAAACAAAAATAACAACTCAGGGTCTTGACAGCAGCTGCAGCAGCAGCAGCTTTATTTCACACTAATCTTTTGATATACATTCATATGTAATATATGTATATACATTCATGGCACACTCAGCTATGCACATAGATCCAGATGCACATAGGCTTCTGTTCAAAATGAAACCGCTCTGTGAAGTACGGCCACAACAGATACACTCGTTTCACAACAAGCTGAATTATCACTCTGTTTTGTCTCAACTGACCGCTCTGGGACGTATGGATACAATCTGAGTTTAATCTGGAGGTAAAGGGATAGTTCACCCAAAATTAAAATTGGGTCATAATTTACTCACCCTCATGTTATTCCAAACCTGTATGAGTTTCTTTCTTCTGTTGAACACAAACAAATATATTTTAAAGAATGTTGGTAACCAGACAGTTGGCAGAACCCACTGACTTCCATAGTATTTCATTTTTTTTACGACAATGGAAGTCAATAGGTGCCGTCAACTGTCTGGTTACAAACATTCTTTAAAATATCTTCGTTTGTGTTCAACAGAATAATGAAAAACCTCATTTATAACTGATTAGCGCTCTAAGGGCCCTATTTTAACGATCTGAAACGCAAGTGTCAAGCAACTTTGTGGGCGGGTCTTGGGCGCTGTTGCTATTATACCGGCGGGATAAATGACTCTTGCGCCCGATGCAAATCTAAAATGGATTGGTCTGAAGTAGCTTCATTATTCATAGGTGTGGTTTGGGCGTAACGTGCAATAAACCAATCAGAACGTCATCTCAGATTCCCTTTAAGACCAGGCGCGCTTGTTCCATGGCGGTTTGCTATTATTATGGCGGATTTGCCAGGCGCACACCAGGAGCGGTTCACAGCCGAGGAGACCGGCGTTCTCTTCAGGGCCGTGAAAGACAGAGAAATGACGTTGTACGGGGATGGGAGAAACCCACCCAAATCAGCTTCGGTTAAACAGACAGGCCAAGCATGCGCCCTTAAAATAGCATATGAATAACGTGCAAAGCGTCACTGACTTTAGACTAGGTTTTTCCTGGTCAGTGGCGGAATTGTTTTCTAAACCTGCAAAATAGCACCAGGGAACATTTGCACCGGAACACGTCTCCTCTTTTCGCTGAACCGCCCCCGGGAGAGCAAGTTCATTCCCTAATTTACCGACGTGCGTCTGTGGAGGGAAAAGTCCGCTGTGCGCGGGTGCAAAATAGGAATGATATATGCGTCGGTGTACCAAGTCAATTGCGCTGGGTGCAAGATAGGGCCCTACATGTGTTAATAAAAATGGCCGCTTATTTAATAAGCATAGTAAGTGTACACTATTATTCAGTGATATAATAAATTCTGAAGTATTTTCACAATCAACATTTATTTGCATAAGAGTGCTGTAGCAATGATTCCTTAAATCTGGAAATTAGTTTGTCCATTGTCCTTAAGTCGATGCATTTTTGAACGGCTTTTTGGTTAAATGTGACAATAAAAAATGACAAGTGACTGTTAAAAAATAAGTATAACTGAATCATTTAAGAGATTCATTCAAAAACACTGATTCATCTGGTAATTAAACAAGTGAAGTCTCTAAGTGAGTTTTTTAATCATTATATCAAATTATTATTATTATTATTTTTTAAATTACATATTTTTAAATAGACTGCAGCAATTAACATTGTCAGAGCCTCTAGCAAGTTATTTTGTTTAGTCCACGGGAGATTAATTATCTCTATTTTAAAACAAAACAATTGTGATTCTCAATTTATCCCGAATCGTGCAGCTCAAGGTTAACACAAGCTCAATGTATTTTCACGTTTTATTCTACAATATAAAATAAAATGTAGATACCTCAGTATTATACCCCTTTTGTTTGAAACGAGTGTCATGAAACAAGTGGCTATACGACATTTTGTCATCAGGAGGGTCGGTGGATGTCCACGCACACAGTCCGCACGCAGCCCAATTTTTGTATCCGCCCAGAAGTGCAAGTATAACAGTGCATGCTCCATTGTGTACACTCTGAAAGCTTTGCTGACATTACTGTGCGTGAGATGGAGTGCAACACAGACAATTAAGTATATCCGGGTCTTTAAAATACGGTCTACAGAGGCAGCTGGTAGAGTTTTGGAACAGAGCTATAAAGCTCCTCGTCTCATTTAGAGTGAAATACTTTGATGGTGGAAAAAAAAAAAAAACCCTGGCAGAGGAACATCCTGTCAATCGTTAAGTCTAAAAAAGCCATAGCCCAAGGCAGGAATCATGCTGTGTGATAGGTTAGTGCGTTCCCCTGTACGGGAATGCCTTGATTCCCACTGGTCTGTGGCTCATTGGCAGCTCCACATCAAACTCAGTGCAGATCAGCAGGAGGTTTAGGAGGACCAGAGTCCACAGTGAGAAGATAAGGAGGATCTTCAGAGCCAGTCTCTGAATAGACTGCACTTAGAAAGGGGGCTATAATGTAAGCCTCAGTTGTCTGACATTATAATGATACGAAAGACCCTTTCAAAAGGTCACAATTAGATGTTAAAAGTGTAATTAACATTATCATCATAATCATCAATATCTGTGCTGTCTCTGCTTACCTGTTCATAACCATTGCGTTGGAATTCCTCAAAGCCAAAGATGTCCAAGATGCTTATTTCAAGGGCAGGATCTCTGTCAAAACAGACAGGAAAATATTTCAGGACTGTAGAGGGGAGGGTGATCTGAAGTCAACAATAGCTTAAGTGCAAGGTTTTTCTAATATAAAAAGCTGTGAAAAAAAAAATACTTAAAAGGTCCCTGACAAGAAAAAAAAAGCACATAAAGGGTTTTTCTAAGAAACAAAAGGTTATGTCAAGACAATTCCGTCATAATTTTGACAAAAAAATCAGGAGGGAGACCAGGAGTCTCACCCACCAATCAGGAATGAGAGCATGTTACTTCAGAAACAGTAACATATTTAGAATTTAAATACATGTATTTGACCTATTTTTAATCACTTCACCTTGGAAAACTGTCCATAAATCAAATTAAAAAGCAAAAATGCATTATATTTGTAAATACAAATGTGGTGAACTGGTGTGGTGCAGTGGTCTTCATGGTGGAAACTATCATGTCATTTACGACCAGTAATAAACATTCTCATATGTGCGTCGATGAACATTAGCTCTAATCCAATGCGCCCACTGAACTGCTGACCAGGACACAGCAGGTCAAGCCTGCTTTGCCCAGTTATCGATCACACTTCAGAACGGTACCTTCATTTACAATGCTAAACCTTCCACCTTTTGTAAATAGATTACAACGGATTTTAGAATGCGTGAATGAGTGTTTATTCCTTCAGCTCATTCCATATAATCATTCATATACAAAAAAACATATAAACACTCAAAAGTGTTCAAACGTTTTGGGTTGGTAAGATTTAATTCATGTTTTTGAAAGACATCTATTATGCTCAACAATACTTTATTTATTTGATTTAAAAAAGTATGTAAAAACAGCAATATTGTGAAATAATGATAATATTACAAATAAAAACTTTTCTTTTTGAATATATTTTAAAATGCAATTTATTTCTGTGACAGCAAAGCAGATTTTTTTTTTTGCATCATTACTCTAGTCTTCAGAGTCCCATGATCCTTCAAAAATCTGTTTAATATGTTGATTTGTTGCTCAAGAAACATTTCTTTTTACTATAAATGAATGTGTTTACATGCACCTTCTTAAATGCAATTATAATGGGATTTTGGCAACAATGTGATAAAACTATGCATGACTTTGATCAATCTAATGCGATTAAGCTCATAATCGTAGTAGCCATATTTGCATTAAACTATAATGTTGAAAACAGTTGTGCTGCTAATCGTTCTTGTGGAAACAGTGATTCTTGTTTATGAGTCTTTGATGAATAGAACGTTCAATATAAATGTCTTTACTAAAACTTTCGATCAATTGAATGTCTTTTTCTGAATAAAGCGCCAAATGCGAGTAAAAATTGGTGTTGGCAAGTATATGAAACAGTCACTCGCCAGTTGGCCAGTAACATTTTTATGAATTCTAACAATGCATGAACGTGAATGATGCTCGGGACAGTTGACGGGCCATCACTGCAGCGTGACGGAAATTTAAGACTTGACGATTGAAATATTCAAGCGCAAGCAGACGCGAAAGGGAGCCCATTCCGTTACAGAAAGACACTGAGCAAAAACTAAGCTCTCTTTCACGTCTTCTTGAACTCAAAGGTCCCATATTATGCCCCTTTTCACAAGATGTAAAATAAGTCTCTGATGTTCCCAGAGTGTGTATGTGAAGTTTCAGCTCAAAATACCCAACAGATCATTTTTTACAGCATGTTTAAATTGTCATTTTTTGGGGCACAGAAAAACGCGCTGTTTTGGTGTGTGCCCTTTAAATGCAAATAAGTTGCTGCTGGACGACCCAGGGGGGCGGAGCTTCATGAGCTCGCGCTCAGTCTCTCAGGACAATTTCATCTCACGGAATGATGATAATATCAGAAACTCTCAGTAACGGTGTTCAGTTCGAGTCGGACAATAATGCCTACAGAGTCAGAGTGCTGTATAGAGATGAAACAGGTATAGTTTACTAGTTTAATTACGGTTATTATTACGTATTTGTCATCTGCTTGTATGTATCCATTATTTATTAATAGCCTACAAGTCTGCTGTCTGAATGATGATCAAACATATACTGATGAGTTTAATAAAGTTTATTGTACATCACACTAAAGATGAAGCGTCAGTTTTACTTCAGAAAATCACCGTAAGAGCTGAGTAAACGCAGTAAGTTATAAGAAGTGCGCAAGTACATAAACGAATTTCGGTAGAGTTGAGGGAGCATTCCTGTGGGCGGAGGTTAGTCAAAAAACGGTTTTAATGACGTCATTAAAGGAAGTAGAGGGATGTAGTCCAAACGGGCCGTTCGATGTAGTCAACTTCTGTTAAATAAAATATCTCGCTTGGCATTGAACTTTGAGCTTTATAATTTTACAGATATTATTTATACTCTAACAACAACATTACACACTAACTAAAGTTTGAAACATGGGATCCCGAAGAACTGGACCTTTAAACGAACAAATTCACACTAAATTATGTCAAAAAACAGCAAGTATCCTAGTAAACATAGTCGATTACGTATGTCTTAAGTAAAAGTAAACCGTTGAGAATGTAAACGCATGTGTAAAGTATCAGTATATTGGATCCATGCATTATGTCTTAAAGTGACAGTAGCCTAATAATACTGCTGCTGCCTGTAAATTTAATGTTAATCAAACAGCAAACAAGAAAGAAAACAAATCTCTCACTGCTCTTGACTGAATAAAATGTATAATTAATAAGGATGTTTAATTTATAAAGTGTTATTGAAGCGTTTATTGCAGACTATGCAGTGTTATTTCACATTTGCTTTCTTTATTAAATTTCTGTACTAGGAAAATACTGTCAGACCTACCTTACATGAAAAGCACTGTTGATTTCATTTGTATCTTTGTTATATTATATTTAATAGTGCTTTTGCTTGTAATTTGAGTATTTGCTTTTTATTTTATTACTGACTGTTTACTTGTCTTTTTAAATGTATATTAGTCAGGCTAGAAGATTTAGTTGTGGTATCGACATTTTCACTGCTATCTAAAATTTTGGTGTCATAACTGCCCGTTTTTGCAAAAACTGTTTCCCGGTCGGTAAAAAATATGTATGGCTGGTACATTTGCTAAGTCACTAGCCATTGGCATGTGTATATAAAGTCAAATATAGGTTCAAGGCAGGTACGAAATATTAACTGGCCGTTAAATGATTAGAAGCTGCCAAGTTCTAATTGTTTCTGCATATTTGTATGTCTTTAAAGATGAAAATATGCTCAGTTTGTTTTTGTGGAAGACAGTGAGGCATGTGAAATTGTGTGGAATGATGAGTCACTGTGACTTGTCTATGTGTGAATACAAACATACTTTGAGTTCCATGGAAATTTCAGTTTTAGCTGCGAGATACCTTTCTCATAATGCAATGCCGGCGCACTGGGTGTGTTCTCCTGCTCGAATGCTACTGGCTGTGCCGCTTATCGTCAGGTGCTCTCGCATTCGCTGTGTAAACTATTCAAAAAGTTCACCGTGACCCCTTGTTTTGACTGATGTTAAATCACAGAAGGTCTCTGAGAAGGATTTGGTGTGAGTTTCTACCAGTCACAGCTGAGTGCGTCCCGTGAGCATTACAGTCGAATAATCCGTATAGATCAATAGCTGGTAAGTGTCCCTGCAATTATATGTACACTGAAATGGGACTGTGCACTTTAGAACAATGAGGGAACAATGTTTAAACTGACTTCAAAAAACTAAAATTGTTCAATAATCTCGGTTTATGCAGGCCTCTTATTCACAAGCCTTCACAAAAAACACATCATCCATGTAAAACCATGCATCTATCCTCACATGAATGCATCTTACCCAGTGTTTTCTTCATGGCCTTGGAGGTAAAAGTTAATGTTATTGACCAAGAAGCTGAAGAGTCGTCCGTACAGAGCTTTGACCAGGAAGTCTCTGTGATGGTTGGACATTTCAACTGTGTGGCGCCTTGTTATGACATCACCTGAAGCAGAGGGCAAATGCCAAGCGATTAGTGACTTTTTACATTGTCTGTCTGTCTGTCTATACATTTATCCATCCATAAGTCTCTACCTGTCCAATTTATTGTTCCGTCTATCCATCAATCTATCAGCCTATCCATCAATCAATATACCCATCTATTTATTGTTCTGTCTGTTTCAATGTCTTAATTATTTGTCTATACGTCTGTCAGTCCATCCATCCATTCATCCACCCATCATTGTACCATTCCATCTATCGACCCATCGATCCATCCATCCATCTCTACTGTACCTACCTGTCTATCCATCTATGTATCATTCTGCCTGTCTCTCTGTCTATCTATCCAACAATTTATTACCTTGCCTTTCTATATGTTTATCAATTTGCTTGGCTGACTGACCATCCAAATATCCATCCAATTATCCATTCACCCATCCATCATTCTGTCTGTCTGTCTGTCCATCCAATTTATCATTATGTCGGTTTATCTATTTATCGGTTTATAAATTGTTCTACTGTTCAATCTGTCCATCCATCCGTGCATCCTTAAATATCTACCTATCTGTTTATCCATCTATTTATTATACTGTCTGTATGTCTCTGTCTATCTAGCCAACAATGTATTGTCTGCATATTTATCTATTTGTCTGCCTGTCAATCTGTCCCGTCCGTCCGTCCATCCATCCATCCATCCATCCAGAGTTGAGTTTTGCTACCCCACCAACTAGACCATCACCGAACTAGCATTACCAGCATCTAAATTCAAGCTGGTCCTTTAAACAGGGCTGGAAGCACATCAAAAAGTAGAGATTGCAGTAAACAAAAAAAAAAACAGCCAGTGACTGCTCAAAACAACAGGGGGACAGAGCAAAGAGGAAAACAAACAGGAGACAGTGTGTCACAATTTGACTGATATACAACGCATGTGGGTGGCTGAAAAACAAGCGTCCCGTTGTTGGTTGTGCTGGCTGAGGGGACACGGCACATGCTAATGTGGAGGACACACAGCGCCCGGGCTCCGATGATGTGACCTTTGATGATGTCACACACTGAATCACTGCATTCGCTATGCCATTCATGGCCGCCACAGTGCGTCAACTTCCAGATGCACACACTTCCAATGTCTGACCGCCAGTCAGTGGCCTCTGATTGCTGCATATATTAAACTGCACAAGTGTGGCATTGTAAGGATGACATTTCTCTCTGACTTGTTTAAGAAATACAACAACCAAAACAACAAGTAATTGCAAGATTAGTTCACACAATTATATAGTTCACCCATAAAATAAAACTGTCAAATTTATTTCAGTAACGTCCCCTGACCGTAAATTTAGGTGGGGCAGATTCTGGGTCTTAGTACTAGCTTATGATAAACATTTTGTATGTTTTATTTTCTAATCGCTGGACACATGTAGATACACTTTTGGCAGAGGTATAATGTCTTTGCATTATTCAGCCTAAAGGCCTGTTCACACCGGGAAGAATTTCGCGCGCGATATTCGCCGACGTTTAACGCCTCGTGACTAAACAAAGGGCGCCAATGTGAGTGTGCACACCGGCGCGAAAAACGCCACGCGTAAAAGTGTCATTTTTTTTAAAAACGCCTCGGGTTCGTTTTTTTGGTTTGACGCGCTGCGTCAAAAACTATCCGACCAATGAGATTGACGCTTTTGTTCACGTGTCTGGAGCTTCTGAAGCTTCTGAAGTTACAGTAAAACACAACTTGGGGGCGCTCAAACAAAAAACGGTCTTGCCTAGCACACATACGTAACGGCGAAAAAGATATACACCAAGTAGCGTCTACACTGCTGGGAAGAAATAAGACGAGGAAGATGCAAGGCAAGATGAATGTAGAGCTGCTGGTCTCGTTGGTGTCGGAACATAAAGAACTATGACAAACACGACAGCGACTACAAAAATCTTGATAAAAGAGAACTGTTATGGAGTGGTATTAAGCGCCATCTAATGTCAGGGAATGAATTTGCATGTTCACTCGGCTCATCGTCTGCGAAAATCGCTTGGGTGTGAACACAAAAAACGCGTTGAAAAACGCTGGCGAATAACGCGAACCGATATTCGTCCCGGTGTGTAGGGTCCTTAAGGGTGGCAATCTAATGATGATTGTTAAGTTTTAAGTACACACAAGATAGTATTGTGTGTATTAAGTATTGCCTTAATTTAGTATTTATTGCCTCTGAATTATGTTTTACAATGTTAAATAGTTGAATCATTTTGTATTTTAAGGGGATTGTAGGGTACTAAATATTTACCTCTAAATTTTGCACCATTTATTATCCGCAATACCATAGTGTAACCACTAAATGGCTAAATAGCCCTATATATATACACATTTACAAACAGTTACTGCTGAGAACATTATTTTCAGACATAATACTTACTTGCATTTGAATAGATTTAGACATTATTAGCTACTTTTCTAAAAGTTGACATTTAAATGTTGATTTGAAGTGTCAGATTTTGCATTAGGCAAATCTGGTCTCAGAGCATTTTGTTACTCATACTAGCTGCATATAATAGCGTGAACAGTCACATGAAAGTAATCACTCTAACCCACAATCGACAATATATGAAAACATCCCGTGGCCATGCATCAGATCACAGAGTCAAAATCCAGATAACTCAGACTCATGAATGAAACATTCAGACCATTCAGAAGTTGTAAATTGGACCAACTGATTTATTGAAAAGATCTGACTCAAAATCATGCATACATTGCTGCTTCTATCATAGAGCTAGGACTCAAGATTTTCAGAGAATAAAAGCAACGTTTCGATCTTTGATCTTTTCATCATGCAAAGCTATCGTATGGATTATTGGAATATAGCATACTAGTGATATTGACCACTGTTGCTGTTTGTAGAGCAAATGATGGCAGAATTTAAATTTGGGGTGAACTATCCCTTTAAAAGATAGGCATGGATGCATGACAAAGCAAAGAAGACAGAGAGAGGCAAATCTCGGACAGACACAAAACAATGCCAAGTCTGCTTGTAATTATAGGCAATAGGTCGGTGTGTCCTCGATGGCTGAATTAGGTTAATATCCAGACATCATGTGATTCATACATACTCCACACTTGTTATATAATGGCACAGCACGCGCACAGTCTAGACCTCGCAATAGAACTGTGTTTATGTGTGTATATTTTGAACAAGGAGACAGTTATCCAATTGAGCCAGATTGGGCTCGCCAGTAACACAATACGAGGCCAAATGCTTGAGGCCACATTCATTGATGGGTTTGTGACTGGGGAAAGGCCAGTACATCTCAATGAACAGTGTCAGCAGGCCTCTCTGCAATGAGACTCACTCTATACATGGTGCTATGCTAAACAAGCTCACTTTAAATGAGAGTGTTTAGTCCGTCTGTTGATTGGAAACTGAAACTAGTACCTTTGAAACACTGGACATCAGACGTGAGGGCAGAGCCTAGATCCTCAGAGCTCACCTGCAACATCCCAGCCACTACAGGACAAAAAAACACACATTCAGATACATTTGTATGATTACAAAGGTTTACAAAGCTAGATCCTAGGATGAGCCACATTTAAAATCATTATATAAAAAATAAAATACAAAATTTCAGTTCAGTAGCACCCAAATGCCTGGTCTGTTCCTTTGGAAGTGTAAAATACACAAATACACATTTGCAATCTGAATAATGTACTGAATCTCCCGGAAACTTCCTGCTGATTTGTGCCCTGCCATTTCCACAAGCTTGTAATTTATGACAGGTACTGCCTTCACCTCTCAGCAATTTCTTGCCTCTTATTTTAATTAAACTATACTAATATGTATTATTATATATTATTTTCTTATTGCTTATAATTATTACACTACAATTTAAAATACCTGAAACTTTTGAAAGGTAAAGTTTCAGTTATTTTTAAAAGAATCCTTTCAGTTATTTTAAATTGTAATACAATTGCACAAAAAAATATGTTTTTACTGTAGTTTTGATCAAATAAAAGCAGCTTTGGAGAGCAAAGCTTTGATTCTCTCTCTCTCTCTCAAAAAAAAAAAATCTTGGCAACCCAAAACTTTTGAACGGTGCTGTATATTAATTCTTAGAGATAATTACAACCACAAATACTTGTTATGAGCTTGTACAATTCATTAACTTAAATTGTACTGTACATGATAGTACTTGCATGATGCAAACTCACCATTTAACAACTTTGAATGTGGCTCATCCAATCAGATTTAAGAGTCAACATGCTATTAAACAAACACAGTCTTGTTTTCTACTATGAATCCACGCCTCCTATTATGTACTTATAAATTACAGTACACAAGGTGCCAAATGCAAACGGTAATGAGCATGAGTGTGTTTGTGTGGAGTGTATCCATTAGTGTATAATGGGACGTGTTTATATGCCCATTTTAAACCGTGATCTTTCATATCCACAATGATGGAAACCTCATAGGGATGTACATGTATCAGCTTTTATATTTGAGCGCGCTGGCGTCACTTGTTTACCCAGGCTCAGTGTTATGCGTGTCGTTATGTAACACGAAGGAGACCGAGTGGCCGTTCTGTTCCGCTGCGCTGCTCTGCAGGGCTTAAGGAAACAGGTGACCCTGTGTGTGTGTGTGTGTGTCTGGAAAGGGCCGATTAGCTCAAAATTGTAGGACAGAGTGTGTATGTGCTGGAGTGTGCCGTGTATTATTAGAGTGGCAGAGAGAGTTTTCCATTGTGTGGTGAGTGATTCCACTATTAGGCCATGGTAAGAATTGATGTAAACAACCCAGGATGGTGTGACAGTTCTTTCTGCATAGTCACCCGCCCACTTCCCCCTGTCTATCCTCCAGGGCTCCCGGTGGAGGAGATCGGCCCCTGCTGGCCTCATGGCGCAGCTGCACCACTGACCTCTGTCTAGCAGCTGCAAATCGGACACAAACGCAGTGTCAGCGTCTGTCAGGGCGGTGAAGCGCACATCTCCCAAATGCAGCAGTGCAGAGAGGACCACAAACAAATTCTCCACCTCCTGAAAGCGAAACAAACAAAGTGCTGAGAGTCAGACTGGACTGAGAACAGAAGCAGGCCTCTGAAGAAACAGGGCCGATTAGAGAGCACAGTTCAGTCACATTTGAGTGCAGGGTCCAATATTACAGATTCAAATTAAATTTTCCTCATCAAGTTAAGCTAGAATTATTTGCTACGCTTTGTTTAACCACTTTTGACAACACTGATATGATATGCTGATCTAAATACAGAAATGAAGTTCCACAACATTAACATTGGGAAAATATGAGGGGGAAAAATAACACACACACACACACACACACACACACACACACACACACACACATACACAATATTATATATATATATATAAAGCTATATACTTTTCATTAGCTTTTATCTGTATATTTTATATTTAAAAAAAATATGTTTATTATTGTTTATTTTTTTCCACTTAATTTTAGTTTGAGTTTTAGTAATTTTCTTATATTCTTTAGTATTTTTTTTTATATTTATTTCAGTTGGTTGCCAAGACAGCATTTCTAATTTTCATTAAAGCTAAAGTTTTTCCTCTAATATTTATATTTTAATTTCAGCTTTATTTTAATAAAAAAAAAATCATGTTTAATTAATTATTAACAGTCTATTAATTAATAAAGTTAGCAAAAATCTATAATAATAATACTAATAATAATTATAAAGTTTGAAATCAAGCAGCGTTGTCATATTTAAAGAAGAAATACCACAGAAAATATCTTGTCAAATATGAAGGGTCTTTGAATATTGTGTTGGACACGGTCAAAAAGCTTTTGAGAACCACTGATCTTTGTGTAAAAGAAAAAGATGAGGAAGTTGTATAAACAGGGATTGTGAATGTAGAATAGATACGGCAGCCTGAGAGACCGTGCGAGTGTGTTAATGTGTGTGAGGGTCATCGAGGGGTCGTGCTGCACTGATGGGATGAGAGAACAATCCTTTTTTAATGAAGCAGATTTACAGGTTCCTGGTAGGATTAGAACACAGTGTCTGGCTGGAAGTCAGGTGTGTGTGAAAGTTAATGTGTCTGTTTGGACCAACCACACAAACTGAACGCATGATATTACACCCTACACTGTAACAAAATGTTCATGTATCACAATAAGGGTGTGCATGTGTGTAGGCACACAAATGTATGGTATATACTGTACAGTATGTCATACGCTAGAGTCCTGAACATGCCGTTCTAGTAATGAACAATAACAATAACACACAGGTTGGCAGGTTAGTGTGGCCTCAGGCTGAATGCTAGTCTGAGATGTCTGTTTTTATAGTCTGCAGACATAGTGTAATGAGTTATAATGTTTAAACCTACATAAATCAGAACAACATGTCTGAAGCGGCTGTCAAAGTCAAAGGCATACCAATTCTCTCCATCTCTGTATATGTGACTCACCTAAAACCAGAAGCACTTTGTCTACTTTAGACGAGACAGCTCAGCTTCTGAGGTTATAAAGTAATGTCTGGATGTAGGCAGAGCAATAAAAAAAAATGCCTGTATATGAAAATATAGTGAATAGTGTAACTTTGCAGATTTTCAACCCACTTTGTTTTGTTACAATGTCGGTAGTATATGCAAATAAACAATGTTTACTCTGTGTTATCTGGACCGATAAATTCACGTTTATTTGTCAGCATTCTTACCTATACCTGACTGAGTTCTGCTTCTGGTTGGTGGGCGGAACTAACAGAACGGCAGTTTCTTTCAGTTTTTCCTCTCCGTTTGCCCTAAAACACTTGACGCATCTGAATATACCTAATTCCTTACTATATAGTACGTCAAAAACAGAATGTGAGCCAAGTAGTATGTCCGAATTCATAGTATTCATAAAACAGTAGGCGAAAAGAACCCGGATGACCAAGTACTTCCAGTGAGATTCTGAAGTGAACATTCATTGGACACTTTACTATCCCATGAGGACATTTGTGAAGTAGAAGTGAAGCAGTTGTGAAGTAGGTCACATGATAAAATGACGGATGTGGTACGTACTAAACACATTCTTATAGAACACAATTTTTTTAGTGGTCGCAAAGCAAGTTTTAAACCAAATGTAGCACCCATCTACTATATAGTATGGGATTTTGGCCGCAGCAACTGTGTCGTTGTTGCTGTGGCAACCAGTTTGAAATTTTGACTAAAAACACAGAGGTTTTTCAGATTTTCTATTGCAGCGTTCTCTTTGTAAGTTGACACCATTGAAACAAAGTTTGGTAAGAAGTATTTCCTACTAAAGCAAGGCGCTCTAGTCAAGCATATCTATAGCAGACTGGGAGTGGACTTGGATAGAAACATGCACAATGCATTATGGGGTGTTGAAGATTTCCTACTTTTTTTTTTTTTTGCAAAAGGGAAGACAACAGCCTTTTTTATTTGTTTTCTCTAGACAGATAGCAACTAGGGCTGCACGATTTGGGGAAAATGTCATATTGCGATAACTGAGGTTAATATTGCGATTGCGATATGCGATATAATAAACAAATGGTTTCATGAGTCAACTTGCTTGGTTCTCAAGGAAAATAAATGCACACACAGATTAGTGATAAGAGCAGTGCAGGTTTTTCTCTGTTCCCTTTGTTCTTTGATTAACTTTAGCGACAGATATAATTAGTGGCTACTGTGTACTGTCCCTTTAAGACCAGCCGCTGCTGACAGAGACGCGGATCTCACACGCGCCTCATTCTCTCACGAGTCACAACTCTTCACGTTCATCATAAGACTACTCTTATGTTATGAAGATACTCGACAAAAAGACATTTTGGCATAATTGTGTGTGTTATTGTTCGTTCAAGTGCGAAAGAGAACTGTATTATTCTGGCATGCTGTTTTGTGCGCACGCACGATATCAGCGCGAGTCTTTCTGTGTGTCACAGTCAGGACATTCACAGGCAGCGCGTTCTTTTTGGCATACATGTGTGTTGTTCGTTCTGCCGCGAAAGAGAACTTGATACTGGCGCGCGTCTATCTATGGGTCGTGTGTATGTGTGTGTGTGTGTCAGGAGGACATTCACAGGCAGCACGTTCTTTTTTGTCTTGTCGCGCATGAATGGTTTAAAAGCATTTGCATGAATAAGAGCAGGATTATGATGTAACACTAGCCAAAGGATGCCAAAAATGTACAGATGCTGCGTTAATTGCGTTAACAGCGCTAATTTGTTTATTTAATATAAAATCGCAGCATTTTGCATCATATAATCGCGTAGGCTTGACATCGCGATTGCGATACTATTAATCGTGCAGCACTAGTAGCAACCAATTTTATTTATTTTCAGTATGTCTTTAAGGTTGGATGTCACATTGTCATAATTTGTCATCAAAACGTCATGATTACTTTTAGCACTTGCAAAGCATTTAAATATAAATACAAGTTTAATTCATTTGTTATTTGTTTCAAAATGTATTTATTAATTTATTTCATGTTTAAATTAGACTTTAAATCCAAAAATGTGTATGTGTTCTCAGATTTTTTTTTTCTTCTCACTCTTGCACACACTTGAAAAGAGAACTAAATAAAAATGTTTTTTCATGTGTAGTAATTTTGAATCTTTGGATAATGGATAAATGTGTTCTTGAAGATGTGTGTACCAGTCTGTTGAATCCGAGCGCACGCAGAGCCTGTTTAAGGGCCGAGAGCTTCTCTCTGCTCTGAGGACATGCAGTAGCTACTGCAGGAGTTTCCCCAGGAGCCGCTGTGCTCAGACACCTGAAAAAAAGAAGAAAAAAAGAAGAAAAAAAAGAAAAAAAAAAGATTTGTGATGATTTAGACTGCCATCTTGACAAGAGCAATTGGTGTGGGACTTTAAGAGCGCTAAAGTAAGTCTGAGATGTTCAAACTGTCAACGACATACTCACAAATTCAAGTCAAAGTAAGGTGAACGTTCAATTTTTAATGATAACCTTCCATTTTACCCCATGCATGATTTGCTGAGGACACTTGGAGTCACAGAGTTTAAAACTGGATTCACCCAGTACACTAAAAAAACATTTTTTTTTTAAGATTTACAATTTTCAGTTTGTATAGTAAACTTTCATCAAATTGCATTGAATAATCCGTATTCATAAATGTAAACATTTTCTTTTTCTGTTTTTACCTATGAATATGAATAACAAACTTAAATGGTTCTTTTCCTTGTTCCATTAAGATTTATACAAAATGTTTCATTAAGTTCTAGTTTTTTTTATATAATTAATTTGTTCCCTTGTTTTAGTCAAACCTAGACAAGGGAACAAATCAGTTCAAAATTGCCACGATTTACTAAAGTGATGGAACAAATTAATAAATTGTGGGAACAAATTGTTAATTTGTGGCCATGATTTAACAAAAACAGATGAACAAATTATTACAACATAGCCACGATTTAGTAAATCGAGGGAAACATTACTATATTGTGCACAAAATATACTTAAAACAAAACAAATTAGTTAAACGTGCTGACGTACAGGTTAATCGTGGGAATACTTTAATTTGTGGCCATGATTTCCTAAAAATGAGAGAACAAATTCTTAATTTATGGGAATGAATATATATAGTTAGTATATTATTATACTCGTATATTAGTGCTGGACAACGGTTAATCGCATCCAAAATTAAAGTTTGTGTTCACATAATATGTGTGTGTATTGTATATAATTATTTTGTATATATAAATACACACATATGTATATTTTTAAGAAAAATGTGTTATTTATATATAAAATATTTATATATAATATAAATTATGTATAAATATATATATATACAGTATATACATGCAAATATTTCTTAAATATATACATGCACATGTGTGTATTTATATATACAAAATAATTATACACAGCACACACACACAAATACCATGTAAACACAAACTTTTATTTTGGATGCAATTAATCGTTGCACAGCACTAATATTCCCATAAATTAAAGGCCACAAATTCACAAATATTGCCTTTTTTTATTTATTTTTTACAATATTTGACTACATGTTAAAATTTGGCAAGGGAGGTCTTGGAAAAAAAAAGGTGTTTCTCACAAAAACAGCATGAAATAACATGTATATCTACATTGCGTGTGTTACCTGTGGGCTAAGACATTGTTTAGGTATAGATTACTCTTCTCCTCTGCTGAAAGCCCCTCAGCCATCAGGTAGAAGATGTTAAAGTTCTGCTGATGCGGTGGCATGCAGATAACCCTCGACTTCTCCAGCATATAAGTGTACAGACGGCCTAAACAGTGAGAGAAGAGTGGATAGATCATCTTTGTAAATATTAGTAGAGCAACTGCACCCTCTATAGGTGAAGGATGCCAGATCAGAAGTCCTCTACTGAGAGCTAACAAGATGTATTAGTCCTGTATTCAAGCAGCACTATGAATAAGCATAAAAACTGCAGTCAAAACTACCTCTGAGCAGAGTCCTTCTCTTCTCGCAGTACTGCAGTGAGATCAGCTTGATGAAACGGCTCGCTGACGAGTTCATCTGAGTCTTAGCATGGCCAAAAGCTTCCAAGATCACATTCACCTGCAAACAACGACAGAACAATTAAGAAGTAATTACAACAACAACAACAACAACAACAACAACAAAGAGTCAGTGGCATAGTGGACAGACATGCAGTGCCGCGATATACCCGCAGGTTATATTATTATAGATTAATCGTCTGATTGTGGTTATTACATACAACCCAATTATTTTAGATAACCACAATAATTGTGCAGCTTAAAATTCAGTCACATGTTGTCATCCAGATTAGGGAAATTTAAGCGCATAAAGAAATGCCATAAAATAATAATATTTTATAAAAAAAAATAAAAAATAAAAAAATAATAATAAAAAAATAATAATAATAATAATAATTATATATATATATATATATATATATATATATATATATATATATATATATATATATATATTTTTTTTTTTTTTTTTATATTATTTATTTTAATTGCTGCTTGCAGCTATATTTATTATTATTATTATTATTATTATCATTATTATGTATGATTCAAAGAATAATATACATTAAAACACAGTATTATTAATAGGCTTACACTGAACAAAATTGAATTTGTTTTAATTATTTATATGACAATTAATCTTCAGCGAAAAATTCACGATCGTGACAGGCCTGAGATTCCAACGTGGACTCTGTCTCAAACCCTAATGAGCTGCCTACCTAGACAGCATTAAGGCATTTACAGAAAGATGATAAAGCACAAAAAATAAATAAATAACGTGTGAGCCATTTCCCTACCGACAACTTAAAAGTCCTGTACATTAATTCCACTGTCATGCCAGGTCTTTGGCTGAGACATCATTTTTATAGGTACTTTATTTGGTGCCAAATTAGAAATAATAATTGCTTTGCAGTGTATTTAATCATGAAAATACGTTAATTAATAGTGTGTGCGTGTGAGTGAGTGTGAGTGAGAGGGAGAGGGAGAGGGAGAGGGAGAGGGAGAGGAGAGAGAGAGAGAGAGAGAGAGAGAGAGAGAGAGAGAGAGAGAGAGAGAGAGAGAGAGAGAGAGAGAGAGAGAGAGAGAGAGAGAGAGAGAGAGAGAGAGAGAGAGAGAGAGAGAGAGAGAGAGAGAGAGTTTTTTTTGACTTTTAAAGGTCTATTTACAAAAATTTTTAAAAAAACATTAACTTTTCAATTTAACAATGTCTCCAGGAGAATTTTTTTTATATACACATACCCTCAAATATACATTTCCAAACATCCATCATCACCAACATTGCAAAAAACTTTTTTTTATTCCCCATTTATATTTAAACATTTCCATATCTCTGACCAATTTATAGAATGTAAATTCAATTTTAATGCGAGATTTTAGTAAACCTTTAAGAATAGACACCACATCAGTTGATACATCACAACTCAACAGCTTCTTCCGTGACAACCATATGGACAATTTTGCCCGCCCAAATAAGAAATTAATTAAAACAAGAACTTCTCTTTTTTCCCGTCTATATTTCGGTCCATAAATGAAAAAAATCGGTGTAAATACTTCCCCCAAAGTATTACACCACTCTTCTAATCTATAAAAAAGTGGTTGAAGCCTTTCACATTCTAAAAACAAATGAAAAACGGTTTCCTGCTCTCCACATAAAGGACAACCCATCCCTGCCTGTGGATCAAAGTGTGATCTGTATCTGTTCGTAGCTATAATCCCGTGTACAATTCTCCACTGAAGATCTCCAGATCTCTTCTCGAATGGTGGTTTGTACACGGACCGCCAGCTACCTTTAGGGGAAGCGCCCAGTCCAAACATCTCCTGGCATTTAGACTCTTTGACACTCTCTAGTGTTTTAAGGTGACATATTTTAACACACAGAGTATACAGTACAAGTCTTTCTTTCCAGCCTCTTGAAATGAAAACAGCTGTGGTGTCTTGAAAGATAGCAAGCAACCCTCCTTTGCTTGCCATGTCCCAGTCTCAGCAGAGACACTCAGCTCGGGAAACACGCACTTGTCCACCTCCTCTTCAAAAGTTTCTAGTGCCATTCTATAGTCCTGTGGCAGAGACTCCAAAATCTGATTGATCTTATTCCCAATTTAAAAGCCAAACTTTCAGCAGTTATCCATTCTTTTGTTTCCATTAAATGTCCAATCTTTACAATCTTTGCTTTCCACATGGCTTTTCTGAGGGTGTCTGATTTAGAAATATCCAAATCTAATCAAGATTAAAAAGTAGCGGTTCCTCTTTCAGCCATAATGCCTGTATCCCATCTCCACTCCGTGAAAACTTAACAATCTTAAAATCATAGAGAGAGAGAGAGAGAGAGAGAGAGAGAGAGAGAGAGAGAGAGAGAGAGAGAGAGAGAGAGAGAGAGAGAGAGAGAGAGAGAGAGAGAGAGAGAGAGAGAGAGAGAGAGAGAGAGAGAGAGAGAGAGAGAGAGAGAGAGAGACCATGTGATGTTTGATATAAAGGATATAAAGCTGCCTTTGGCTGTGTTAAAGTGCATTTTCTATGCCTTTCCCTTGCGAACTTCTCATTCACTCGAATGTGCATCATTCCTTATGATGAAACGCCCTAAGCCCTTGATCACTTGGAATCCGCAATGGAGCAGATGTACTATTTATCTTTTTTATTCCATTGTATGCTTAATATAAAATATAGAAATATTACACTTAGCTACATGTATTATGGTTAAATGTCCAAATAACTCCAATATCATACACTAGAGTTTTGAGGGGTGGGGGGAAATTAAGCACGACCTGCTGTGACGTCACAATCATGTTGTATTGTGAAGTTTACATATTGAGTAGACTTGCTCCCTCAGTCAAAATAGAGTGGTTGAGGGTCTGTCCTAATAAACTTCCTTCACCGAATTCAATTGAAGATGAATGCTTTTCAAAATGGTGACGGGGATTCTCCTGAGGGGAAGTGCTTAGGGAAGTTAGCAAGTGTATGTCTGTATGTATGCAGAGGTGGACAAAGTACTTCCTTACTTGAGTGAAAGTACAGATACTACTGGTCAAATATTACTTGTAAAGGCCGATTTTACAGAAGTACTTGTTTTAAAAAGTACTTAAGTATCAAAAGTAAAAAGTACATGTCAATGGATTGTTTTATTACTGTTGCGTTGTTGTTTGTAATACTTGCAGTACCTTATGCCTCTGAAGCAACCTAGTGAATAGACCTAACAGTTAGTAGTATCTGTGGAATTAAGAGCTTTTAGAATGTTACAAAACAAAAAAAGACAGCCATAACCATCTTCATTTTTTATTTTTTACACTCCTACCACCCCAACAAAAGTAGTACACATCTATGTATGCACATTTGAATCATGTGGTCTGTAAAAATCCAACCTGGTTAAAAACCCTGCAACACAACCATAGCTGTATAACAACAGCAACACTGCTTTAACACACAGCAAAACAGAAAGACATATTGCAATGGATGCGCACACTGCGCCGAGGATCTGTCTTTGTTTATTTTGCCACCAGTCGATTCGTGTTCAAAGAAAATGATGGGAAATCGCTGAACTTCACGACACGTGACCCTACAAGAGTGATTACTGATAGGCTGTCTGTCACCTGCAAAAAAAAAAAATCAATCACGTTTTAAAATAATAATAATCCCCTGACTGACGTTACTACTTTCTACTCAAGCCAGACCTTGACAGAAATGTAGTGGAGTAAAAAGTTCGATATTAATGTAGTGAAGTTAAAGTAAAAAAAGTAAAGTACAGATACTCAAAAAGTGTCTTTAAAGGCACACTATGCAGTCACTATGCAGAGTCGCTGTGGAGTACTTGTATTTAACGTTACTGTCGTAAATACCACTCACGCAGAGCCGTCTCTGCACTCTTCTGACCGCGATTTCTTCGTCGACTCTGCCATGATTCACGTCTGAAATGCGTGCTAGTGTCTTCCATAGAGGCTGCTTCATATGTTGATGTGACGTTGTGCCGTAAAGCAAGTTGTGATTCTCGCGAGATTTGTCGGGGCGCCACCTCTAAAACTTGCATCGCTGGTTTTGCAGCTGTTATATTAAGGTACAAATCTTGCATAGTGTGCCTTTAAGTACAGTACTCAGGTAAATGTACTTTGTTGCTGTCCACCTCTGTATGTGTAGGCTCACAATGCCACTGTGCTCATGAAGACACATAATATGGGCATTTGACACTTGCTTCCACCAGGTGGCGGTAAGTCACCATTGATAAAATGTGCTCATTAGGAGACAAAATAGTGTTGAGATCTTTCACACATACACACACACACAGATGAATTCAAGTGTAATAATGTCACCCATTGCTCCGGGCCATTAAACCACTCTAATAGTTTCTGTATGTGGATATGATGTCTTGAGCTAACAAGAAATGGCTCTTTCTTTGAGATTCAACCATAAGCACGAACCGCCTGCCTCAGGCTTTTGGATAGTCATTCAAAGCATCTAATACTCCCATAAATAAGAGAACAACAGCTGTTTGAGGCTATCATGACTGAAGGATAACCGGAGTAACTGAAAGCACATAAACACCTCCAGGGTCAAGATAAAAGAACACATGTGAGGAAAACCAAAGCTAAAATACTGAACGTTAACACAAGGAGTACATAAAACATAATCATTGCATAAAACAGCGTGTAAGCTACGCAACTGTAGATTTATGGTTAAAAAAAAAAAATTAGACAGTAACACTTTACAACAAGATCCCTAATGCATTAACTAAAAATAACTAACAATGAGGATTTAATTTGTTACACTGTTTATTAATCTGTTAACATTAGTTAATAAAAGCATAATTATTAACTAAGTACTGTGAATTATATATTTAAGTACTGTGTAATATTATTTAACAACATGTTCTTACTATAGGTTTAGGGTTAGGATTTGGTTGAGGGTTAGTTGCATGTAATTATGCATAATTTACTGTTATTACTATGGTAAGTACATGTAACATATGTAACAAGGTCACTGTAAAATAAAGTGTTACCAAACATAACTGTTCATTGTTAGTTCACGTTACCTCTGGTCCATTAAATAATATTAACAGATACAAATCTTGATTTTAATAACGTATTAGTAAATGTTGATATTAACATTAACTGAGATTAATAAATGATTTAGAAATATTTTCTTAGCTAATGCAGTTACCTAATGTTAACAAATGGAACCTTATTGTAAAGTGTTCCTGAAAGAAAAAAAAAAAAAAAAGAAAAAAAAAGCGATTAGCTTAAGGATATTTTACATGTTTTTTTTTTTAAATAAGTTTGAATTATTTTGCAGCTCAAATAAATCTTTTTTTTTTTTTTAAGATACTGAACTATTTAAAAATGTAAAACAAAGAATATATATATATATATTTTTTTTTATTGTGTTGGGGACCAAATTATTACAAAAGGCAGAATCATTTTAACAAGAATTTCCTGTAAAACGTGTTCATTTCTTCTGTGGATGTATGTTGTGTTCATTAACAGACAGGACAGACTTACATGCTTCATCCGAGGCTCTAAAGCGAAGCCTTTGGGACTTGAGCGAACAGCCAGGTGTTTCAGGATGTGCTTACAGGCCACAGACTTCCCAGAACCACTCTCTCCACTAGACAAAGAAAAACAAAGCGATAAAGGTGAGAATCTCAGTTAAAAATAAATACTATATTTACTTTTAAAATATGTTAAAGATAGCACAACATATACCAATATTAGGTATAACTATTTTGATATGTTGAAATGTTCCACTGGCCAGTTGTGGCTGATATCTGGGGACATGGAAGAAGTTGTGGGTGAGTTTTGGTCTGCTTCCGGCATGGATCTGGTGTAAAAGCTGGCAAGTAGCTTTTGGGACAATCTTGGGCCGTATGTGGGCCAAAGTCGCAGCCGAAATTTAACAAGATTCGGCCCAATATCAATTTGCTCTCTGGGTTTAATATATTTTGAATAAAACTTTTTGGGAAATATCGGTTGAAAATATATGGAATAATATACAGTAAGTTGAGAATGAATGGATATATACATTGGGGGAATCTGCTTAACGTGACAAAGAGTAGCTTTACAGAGTTTGGCAAAAAAAAAACAAAAAAAAAAAAACTCTGTAAAGCTGCCTAAAAGTTCCTCTGTCAGTGTAAAGACAAGACCAAAAAAACAAAACCAAGAGAACAGTTGACTTTTTAAAGACCTCTGGGCCAGCGATCTCAAAGTGAATGTGTGCTCCTGTCAGCCTCTTTTCTGTTTACCATTGGGAGATCTTATAGTTGGTCAGGCAGCCGTTTCACTGCTCTCTATATCACTCCATCATATGAGATGATTCAGTCAGCCTACAGCAATATACTGTACCATCAAAAGCCTCATGACTCAAGACTAAAGATCCCTGACCTCTGCCTGGCCTGCGGGCATCTTTCTCCTAAGCAGGATTCTGACCACATGACATCCATCATATCTTCACTTATCCAAACGCACTACTTGGGGATTTGTTCAAATCACTTGTTCTTCTGTTTTAAAGGGGTCATATAATGGTACATGCACTTTTACAAGTTGATTGCACTGAAATGTCTGTTGGCAGTGCCTGTACACAACCATCCTATCATGATAAAAATCCATCCAGTGGTTTTGTTTTAATCTCCTTATATGTTTGACCATCTCTGAAATCAAGCCGTTCGATATTGTGACATCATAAGATCGTACGCCCCTCCCGCTATTGTGATTGACAGCCGTGTTTCAACACAAGACCCGCCCTGAGCAAGCTGTGACAGCCGTCGTCATAGTAGTCCGCCATTGTTGATATGCTGGAGTAGAATGGCGTCTAAGCGATTGTGGTGTTCTGTTCTTAGATGTAATAAGGAACACAGCAGTCATTTGGATGTTCCTAAATCCGAGCCGTTGAAGAAGCAGTGGCTGAGTTTTGTTTTTGAAGCGATATGCCCAAAGGATTGACGCGGGGATTCCCTCACGGGGATTCCCCACGATCGTCTGTGCTTTCATGTTTGCGCCAATCATTTCACACCAGACAGCTTCACAAACGAGAAAAAACGGATCGGTACCAACGTGTTCCTGCTGAACCTCCAGAAGATGTGAGTGTAATGTTTTATTAACCTTTATATTAGTATTTATATTAATCTTTGCGAAATTTGCAAACCTTGCTGCAGGCTTCACGATGAATGCGTCTAAGGTTTACACTCAGGGTACATCACGGCATGTTTTCTATGTACGACGTTCTCAATATAATTCATAATCCCACGTTTATAACGAATAACACGTGGTTATTGTGTTAGATACGGTCAGAGAATGTCTAATACGGTGTACCCACAGAACAGAGGGGCGGGGTGAGCAAAGCTCATTATCATTTAAAGACACATGCACTGAAACGGCGTGCTGAAAACAGAGCTGTTTTTGACCAGGTAAAATTAGTGTTTTCTTACAATACTAATGAGAATTTTTAATTAAAGTATATTACAAACTTTTAATTTAGCCCCTAAAGAATCATATTAGCTTGTACAAAATTGGCATTATATGACCCCTTTAAGCATTTAGTCGTTTTCTCCACCACATCTATACTATATCTATACTATATATTTACTGCCTCTATGATGATTGATTGATTGATGAATCAATGAGTGAACTGCCTTGCTGTCTACTGCCTACATAGGCAGCATCCCAATAGAGGAAGACAACAGATGCCACAACCGATTCCAACAGAGCTTAAAGTGAGCATGTTGCTTAGCTAAATACTCTATAAAACATCCTAAAAATACGCATTACACACAAATGTTGCCTGAAACAGTTCACTTTGTGAAAATTTTGCTTTGCCATCACAAGAATACATTACTTTTTAAAATATATTAAAATACAGTTATAGTATCGTTTTCCATTATTTTAGATCAAATAAATGTTGCCTTGGTGGGTATAAGAGAAGTATTATGCCTACCATTAAAAACGTATGCCAAACTGTGAAATGTAGTGTAGATTTAAAGGGGTGGTCGAATGTGATTTCACTTTTTTAACTTTAGCTAGTGTGTAATGTTGCTGTTTGAGCAAAAACAACATCTGCAAAGTTACAACGCTCAAAGTTCAATACAAAGGGAGATATTTGCTTTTAAAGAAATCAATTTCTAAGGACTACAGCAAACGGCCGGTAGGGACTACAAGACATTCCTCCAGGGTTAGTGACATCACTAACCCCAACATTTACATAAACCCCTCCGCTGGGAACACAATAAATAAAGGGCGCGAGGCCATTTTATGTTGCTTTGGAGAAGAGTTGTTGCGGTAGTAGGAGTGTCGTTGCCGCCATGCCGTCGAAACGCTGTTATTTTCACCCAGATTGCAGGTCCAATTTGTTCAGTCTTGAACAAATTGGATTCATGCAATTTATTTTTAACTCAGTCTCTCATAATTTTTATCCAAATGTCGCTCTCTGTGCTGCACATTTTCCGGAGAAAAGCTTCCTCAATCTACGCGAGTTCAATGCAGGATTCGCACAATGGCTTGTTCTGAAAGATGGAGCAGTTCCATCTTTAAAAAACAGAAGCTGTTGGTTGTTTACGAGCCACAACCTGCAAGTATGATTTTTTTGTTGATGTGTTTTCCTGTAATAGTTTGTATTGTTAATTGTACATTGTAGGAAGTAAACGAAGGACAACGCTGTTTGGCTCCACAAACCAGTTTGTTAAATGCTAATTCATACTTATCCGACAAACACATACAAACTTCTGTTTAATATCACCAGCGCAGCAAACTTGGAATGTTTGTAGTTGTTGTCGTTTATGTGATCAGTGTAAATTATTCTTTGATTATAGCTTTTATGTATTGTTTATCTACATGCTTGTTTATCTACAGGCATGCTAAACATGGTTGTGTGTTTGATTTGGCTACTGTTGTAAAGCCAATTTTTTAGTGTTCGTATTGGGTTAATAGTTCTGGCGACAGATATCTGGCTACAATTGTTCTAAAAATACAAAAGTAACAAAAGTGCAATATAGTCAGTAGCGATGACAATAGATCTGCAGTCAAAAAAAAAAAAAAAACATTCTGAAACGTTCAGCCGTTCTTGAACAGGTTCTGCTCGATCCTCTCCACTAACATTCTCTGGGTCTGATCCGGGCTCAAATTGGTATGGCAATATTGACGCCATTGTTTATAATACACCGAAGCACAAACTACCAGTAAAGGTAAGGGGCGTGGCGTTTCCGAACAACGTGCACTTGGCGGTTAGCGAATCACAACACACTGGGCCAGCTAACCAATCCCATTGCGTATTTTTGAGGAGGGGGGCTTCATAGAACCCGGAAATCATCCAACTGTTTTTACAAGGAGGGACAGAACAGTCTAGAATAATGGTTAAAAATGTGAAAAATAATGTGAATTTTTAAATTGAAAAAAGGTGTTTTACCACCCCTTTAAGAATTAAGTACTTTTATAGTTGATATTTCTTGCTAAATCTTATATTAATCTGCCCAGAGTTGGTCAAATGATTGTTTTATTCTCAATAAGACATGCATAACCTTGTGAAACAGCCTTTGCATCAGATGCACATTTACTGTATGATGCCATATTGCTGTCTAGGTAGGCAGCGGATTTCAGGAAAGAGCTAATGAGCTACAACAGCTTTTTCAAAACTGTGAATGATGTGCACTATGCAGGATATATATATATATATATATATATATATATATATATATATATATATATATATATATATATATATATATATATATATATATATATATATATATATATATATATATAATATATTTTTGGATTTTATTTTTCAGCAGTATGTTTACAGGGTGTTAATCAACACCAAGGCTCAGCTACTAACAAGGGCTTTGGTAGGTGTAAATCTTGTCTCGTTACTGCAGTACATCCCACTTCATATTCTTAAATGTACAGCAACTTTATTAATTACATACGTTCAATGTTACGACCTCTTAAAACGAGCCATAAAGCACAGTCAAGGAACTCGCAGTGATAACTACCGTCTCCACATGCGGCGTAAAGAGCCGGGATCCTTCCAGACACCCGCGAGAGAGGGTGAATGGAAGAGAACAGTCTGAGCAGATGGTTTTAAAAGGTCATTCGGCCTCCCACTAATCATTTTCTGGAGGGTCTGATGCCTTTTCTTCACATTTTTTCATTTCTTTTTGGGAAATCTATTCTGGGTTGTAATTGAACTCAAGGGCGCAGTGCATTCCTGAGCCAGTTGCGAGTAGGTGTTTGTGTGTGTGCTCGTGAGCCTCTTGAACCAGCATTCCAGCACTTTTGTTTCCCCGGTTCTGTAGTCACTAGAGCATGGCCCTCACCTGCGGGACGAGTGTGCGTGTGCGTGTGTGTGTGTGTGTGTGTGTGTGTGTGTGTGTGTGTGTGTGTGTGTGTGTGTCGGTGTGTGTGTGTGTCGGTGTGATGGATAGCCCACGCAGAGAGGGCATTAAAGTAGCTGTCAGATCCTCTCTGGCTCAGTGAAACCCAGGATTGGGCCAGCGGAGAAGCATCAGAATGTGAAACAGGATTTAATTGTAATCAGAGATGACCGGAGTGCAAAGCAGGACAGAGTGCAGGCTACACCACTGCCACTTCATCCATTAATCTCCCTGAGAGCTTTTAACAGGTTTGGATTTACACCGTCCCCGGCACATTTGTCTCCGTGACAGCGTTTAGCGAGAGCCTCTCGGGCGATGTAGTCGCTATACCAAAATGAGGGAAGGCATTTCTAATGCGACCTCATTTGGACCTCTTTGCCAGAACGGGATCACTTACTGAGCTGCAGAGCTCTATTTTAAAATACAAGCTGGTGCATAAATGACAGAAGGTAGAAAATGTCCCGTGGAATGCATTTGGTAGCATCTGGCCAAACATCTGGACATCTTTTACGGTTACAGGGTTCCCACACCTTTTGACCAATACATTTCCTTTTTTTTTCATTTTTTTTTTTTTTTTTTTTTTTTTTTGGTATACTTTTAAATAAAAAGTTATTAATAAATATGTATATATGTAATTCATATGCATTTATATATAAATGCATATGAATTACCACAACTTCAACCAAAAAAATGATTATATTATATTATATTATATTATGCTGGGCAACGATTAATCACGATTAATCGCATCCAAAATAAAAGTTTGTGTGAGCTGTGTATCATTATTTTGTGTATATATATTTTTGTATAAATATATACACACATGCATGTATATATTTAAGATAAATGTGTTTTATATATAAAACATTTATATATAATATAAATTATGTATATAAATTATTTTGTGTAAAATATTTCCATGTATATACACTGTATATATTTGCATGAATATACACTGTATATATTTGCATGCATGCATGCATACATGCATACCATACATACATACATACATACCTTAAATATATACATGCATATGTGTGTACGTTATATATACAAAATAATTATACACAGTACACACACACATATTATGTAAACACAAACTTTTATTTTGGATGCGATTAATCGCTGCCCAGCAATTATATTATATTATATTATATTATATTATATTATATTATATTATATTATATTATATTATATTATATTATATTATATTATATTATATTTGTCTTCACTTACCTGCTTTTCAGCTAATCAGTGACAATCAATTGGTGAATGTTAGGTCACCTCATTAATATTAATACCTGATAAAGCTTTTATAAAGTTTATAACTTCAAACTAGATGTACCGCATCACGGTACAAAATATGACCGCCGCTCAGGCCTGCACTGGCTTTCCACAAAAATAAATGACGTGGAGTAATTTGGCTGTATTGCGTGTTTATGTATATACCTAAAAAAAAGTAATAGTATGTGCATGTCTGTCTGTGTGTGTGTGTGTGTGTGTGTGTGTGTGTGTGTGTGTGTGTGTGTGTGTGTGTGTCTGTGTGTGTCTGTGTGTGTGTGTGTGTGTGTGTGTGTGTGTGTGTGTGTGTGCGTTTATGTATGTGTGCGTACATGTGTGCGCGTGTGTGTTTGTGTGTGTGTGTCTGTGCATGTGGATTTGTATGTGTGTGTATGGGTGTGTGTCTGTGCGTGTGGATGTCAGTGTGTGTGCATGCTTGCGTTTGTTTGTATTCCTGCATGTGTGTGTGTGACAGTATCATCCTAAACCAGCAACCCTTCGCTCAACAGCACCATCTACAGGCCGATGAGTGTACAGTCACTAAATGTGCACGTAAATGAATTTATTTTATACCCCCCCATGGATGAAATTCTACAAAACTTAGCAGAGGATACCCCCAGAGGATGTCAAGTTAATCATACACATGAAATATGGTGCAGTTCTGAACATCTCCACTGAAGATAGGGGCGATTAAAGCAGAATAATATTGCATTTTCATTTTTTATGGGAGGGGCGCAAATCACAAATGAGTGATTATGGGCTAGGTTGATGTGGGCCCTTAAGAGCAACATACCAGAAAAACTGCATTTTTTGGGGTTTGGGGGGGCCCAGCGCGGGGGAGGGGGGAGGGGGTTGGGAGTGGCCCCCGGGGACCAAACGAAATGTTTCCGTAGAAGTCTAGTGGGGCTACATGCCCACCAAATTTCATGTTCCCCGGTGTTTCGGTGTCCCTGGTATCGTTGACGAAAAATTTACGGGGGCCCCAGCGCAGGGGGGGGAAGTGGCCCCCGGGGACCAAACGAAATTTTTCCGTAAAAGTCTAGTAGACCAACATACCATAAAAATTTCTTCATCCTCGGTGCCACGGTTCAGGTAGTTATTTAGGAAAAACTGCACTTTTTTGGGTTTGGGGGGGCCCAGCGCGGGGGGGGAGTGGCCCCCGGGGACCAAACGAAATTTTTCCGTAGAAGTGTAGTGGGGCTACATGCCCACCAAATTTCATGTTCCCCGGTGCTTCGGTGTCCCTGGTATCGTTGACGAAAAATTCAGTAAGGTGACAAAAAAAAAAAAAAAAAAAAACTTTGACAATCCCTATATGACCGCTTTCGCTAGCTACACTAGCGGCGGTCATAATTATCCCCTCATTCAGATCATTTCTATGCACCTTTATTTACACTGGACAACAGTTTGAGGACATGCATTTTGTCAGTCTTTGTTATTTAGAGCGTAATATTGCATCCACCTCGAAGGGGAAATTGCCACCATCCTATTGATGAAAGACTTTTTTTTACTTTTTATATGTGTTTTAAAGAAAACTTTCAGGTTAATTAATAATATAATATAATATAATATAATATAATATAATATAATATAATATAATATAATATAATATAATATAATATAATATAATATAATATAATATAATATAATATAATATAATATATACAGTGAGGAAAATAAGTATTTGAACACCCTGCTATTTTGCAAGTTCTCCCACTTAGAAATCATGGAGGGGTCTGAAATTGTCATCGTAGGTGCATGTCCACTGTGAGAGACATAATCTAAAAAAAAATCCAGAAATCACAATGTATGATTTTTTAACTATTTATTTGTATGATACAGCTGCAAATAAGTATTTGAACACCTGAGAAAATCAATGTTTATATTTGGTATAGTAGCCTTTGTTTGCAATTACAGAGGTCAAACATTTCCTATAGTTTTTCACCAGGTTTGCACACACTGCAGGAGGGATTTTGGCCCACTCCTCCACACAGATCTTCTCTAGATCAGTCAGGTTTCTGGGCTGTCGCTGAGAAACACAGAGTTTGAGCTCCCTCCAAAGATTCTCTATTGGGTTTAGGTCTGGAGACTGGCTAGGCCACGCCAGAACCTTGATATGCTTCTTACAGAGCCACTCCTTGGTTATCCTGGCTGTGTGCTCGGGGTCATTGTCATGTTGGAAGACCCAGCCTCAACCCATCTTCAATGCTCTAACTGAGGGAAGGAGGTTGTTCCCCAAAATCTTGCAATACATGGCCCCGGTCATCCTCTCCTTAATACAGTGCAGTCGCCCTGTCCCATGTGCAGAAAAACACCCCCAAAGCATGATGCTACCACCCCCATGCTTCACAGTAGGGATGGTGTTCTTGGGATGGTACTCATCATTCTTCTTCCTCCAAACACGTTTAGTGGAATTATGAACAAAAAGTTCTATTTTGGTCTCATCTGACCACATGACTTTCTCCCATGACTCCTCTGGATCATCCAAATGGTCATTGGCAAACTTAAGACGGCCTTGACATGTGCTGGTTTAAGCAGGGAAACCTTCCGTGCCATGCATGATTTCAAACCATGACGTCTTAGTGTATTACCAACAGTAACCTTGGAAACGGTGGTCCCAGCTCTTTTCAGGTCATTGACCAGCTCCTCCTGTGTAGTTCTGGGCTGATTTCTCACCTTTCTTAGGATCATTGAGACCCCACGAGGTGAGATCTTGCATGGAGCCCCAGTCCGAGGGAGATTAACAGTCATGTTTAGCTTCTTCCATTTTCTAATGATTGCTCCAACAGTGGACCTTTTTTCACCAAGCTGCTTGACAATTTCCCCGTAGCCCTTTCCAGCCTTGTGGAGGTGTACAATTTTGTCTCTAGTGTCTTTGGACAGCTCTTTGGTCTTGGTCATGTTAGTAGTTGGATTCTTACTGATTGTATGGGGTGGACAGGTGTCTTTATGCAGCTAACGACCTCAAACAGGTGCATCTAATTTAGGATAATAAATGGAGTGGAGGTAGACATTTTAAAGGCAGACTAACAGGTCTTTGAGGGTCAGAATTCTAGCTGATAGACATGTGTTCAAATACTTATTTGCAGCTATATCATACAAATAAATATTTAAAAAATCATATATTGTGATTTCTGGATTTTTTTTTTTTAGATTATGTCTCTCACAGTGGACATGCACCTACGATGACAATTTCAGACCCCTCCATGATTTCCAAGTGGGAGAACTTGCAAAATAGCAGGGTGTTCAAATACTTATTTTCCTCACTGTATTTTTTTTATTGTGCAAGTAAGACATGAAAAGGTGAAGAATGAATGACAGATGTAGCAGTGTTATGCTTGTCAGTGGGCGGCACCTGATGATGAAACACTGTGGGCGTCGCTCCTGCAGCATCATGTGATAAGCGCGCTCAGCTGAAGAGAAGATATGAGGCGGGAGAGAGGAACACAGACGACCACTGGAGCTCAGATACAACTGACTGACCTGAGAGAGAGAGAGAGAGAGAGAGAGAGAGACAGAGAGAGAGAGATAAGCATTACACATTTACATAACTCTGCTAATTTCCCATGACCTGTGCTTGTTAGTATTGCGATTCTTCAAACACTCTGGTCTGGATTAGTACTAAACCTTTAAGCATTAAACTCCTGCAGTTAATTAAGCCGGAGGTGCTTAACGTAAAGACTCTTTAAACACTCTTTAGACATTTAAAACTTTATTTTGTAGACAATTTCAGGTCTTCGTCTTAGGTTTGCTATCTTCTATTGCCTTTTGTAAGTTAAGAAACGTAGAAATGTAAGTTAAGAAATTCTAAATGCGACCAAAAGTAATTACATCATTGTGATATTTGCTTATGAAATTCTGACTAGTCTTTATTCTTACATCTACAACATGAATACTGAATTGTGATTGGTCTTTTCTTACTTGCATTTATTTAAACATTTATAGCCACAGCACAGAAACTTGATCCTTTGGTCCAGGCAATTCAAAACAAGACGCTGAGCATCATGGTGACAGCTAAACGGCTTTGATGCGAATTTCACTTACACACACACACACACACACTGCGACACTGCAGATTGAGAGAGTGAGAGAGACAGAGTATATATGTTTCTTGTTTGTTTGTTTATTTGTGCTTTGTGCAATGCTTTGGCAATATGTACCCAAATATGTCATGCCAATAAAGCAATATGAATTGAGTAAAAACATGACCCTTTACCACTGAGACACAACACACACATATTGTACACACAAGGGCACAGGAAGGAGAGAGGAAGAGAGAGTTGCAGGCTGTGTATGAATCATGGAAATTGCAGCCTTAAAAGGCAGTACACTGAGGTAAAAAATTGACCAAATGTATGAACACCACATCCATATGTGCAGAAGGCTATTGCCACAGGGGCTGTTTACACCTGACCACTTCATGCGTTTTCTCAGATCGGATAGCTATCCGATCGTGAAAAGACCAGGTGTAAATGCCCTCCGAAACGCATTCGAGACGGATTTGAATCCGATCGCTCAAACCACTTCAGGAGGTGGTCTGGGCCGCATTCCAGACAAAACTGGACAAGTGTAAAAGCATCTGGTTGTTGAAACCACATACAGTATGTAAACTGTACTCCTCCCAAAAATGCTAAAAATATAAATGTGTGAGAGGGTGTTATAGGCTATATGTAATTGCGGTCTTTGATTTAGAAATTTTAGCTGATGATCAATAAAATGCAGCTCATATCTGTTGCTTTCGGTGACGTGCACTCCATTAAATCTGCATATAGTGCGGGAATTGAAGATCGGATTTAAATCCGTTTTGCAAAAACACATTTATGTGACCAGGTGTAAATGGAATCGTTTTGATAAATCAGATAGCTGTCCGATCTGAGAAAATGCATGAAGTGGCCAGGTGTAAACAGCCCCATAGACAAAGTCAGTCTACTGCTGTGAAATTCCTTCATCTGGTTTTAGAAGGCAGCATACATTAGATGAACATTTCACTTTTTGCTTATGATAACCCACAATCCTGTGCATGGACAAAACAACAGACACACACACACACACACACACACACACACACTCAACAAAACAAAACAAAACAAAACAAAACAAAACAAAACAAAACAAAACAAAACAAAACAAAACAAAATCAAACCAAAACATAAAAAGCAAAAAAAAAAAAAAAACATCAAAACAAAAAAAAGGACCACCCCCCCAAACAAAACAAAAAAACCCTAAACAAAACAAACACCAAAACAAACATTAAACACAAATTGAAATTGAATCTAACATTTTATTCTAGTTAAAAGTTAGTTAAAAATATATATTTAATAATATTTTAGTTTAGTCAGTATAGTTTGGATTTTAGACCGAAGTGATTGGAATGTATTGAAAATTAGCCATACAGTATCACTTGGACAGTTTGAAGGGACAAGACGGAGGCTGTGCACTGAAGGACAGAGATTGATATACAGACCCTGGATTAAAGTATGTGAGAAAGGGGGTCAGGTGATGTAACCTGAGCATGATGGTGGTCTGAGGCCATCACAGATGATGCTATATGTCCTTCTCTTTCAATGCGTCATTCTGCCTCTGAGCCCCAATCTGGGGGACACACAGGACAAATCATGCCTGAAATGAGTCTCTGATGCAGGGGGCCAACAGGGGACAGACGCCCCAGTGGACCCACTGCATATCATTTATAAAGTGTGTGTGCGTGTTCTATCTACTCCTCTGCTCCCCTTCACGTGCCAATAAAGCGTTACGCCGGACAGATGGTCATCTTGTCATCTTTTATTTTTCTTAGCGGTGGGCAGCACATGCTGTGTGTCCCTGATGAGTGTGTTCTCATCAACTCTGTCTTTCTGTGGACAGCCAGCTGTATCTGAGGAGACGGCAGTCGAGCTTGAGAACTTGAGAACCTCTAACAATATCGAGGAATATACAGAAATAAATAGAGGAAGGAGGGGAGAAGATCTGATGGGTAGATGAAGAGGGCACAGGAAGTGGGTGCTGTATGTTGAGTAGGCTATCACTGTCAGGAAGGACATGAATAATTTATCAGAAGATCAAGTCCTGTTTGAACTAGATGTGTAGCGCTGCGTTTAGTGTGTGAACTAGAGAACAAATCAAAAAGGCCAGATATACAGATGCACATTCTAAATCATACTGCTGATGAATTGAATATTGATTTCATTAAAAAAATAAAAACACACACTTGTCTTTACTTACGAGATTAGAGTAGATGGGCAGGTCCTTGTAAGGGTTAATGAGGAGAAGAATGTGTCCAATGTACGTCTGAAAATACAGAGAATTTGAGTTATCATGTAAACAGTGACATTCCATCATATTGCACACAAATAATGACAAGAACTGCCTGAAATTAGTAGTTTCAATTTGAAACTGGTTGGTGCTACGCAACTTCTGGGAGTCGGGGAACACCAGTCTCCTTCGAAATGTTGTTACGTTTGCTGGGTTGATGAAATGAGAGCTTTTGAGGAAGAACTAATCACTGTTTTTGAGAGAGACTGTAAGATCAACAACATAAAATCTTTGAAAGATAATTGTCTGAGCCACTTAGTAGCTAGTAATATGCAGTGGTGGTCAAAATTATTGGCACCCTTGGTAAATATCATTCATCACAATAGGTAAAAACAAAGATTACAGTTCTGATGTGCAGCGAAAGCTTGTATAGCTACATGAAAGTGACTGTAAGAAAATAACTAAAGCATTGAACATTTCCATTTCCACCATCAGGGCAATAATTAAGACGTTGCAATTAAACCGGAGATGTTATGAATCTGCCTGGATGATGACGTGTGACTATATTGGCTTAATGCATGGCGAGGAATATAATTTGAGTGGCTTAAGACTCGACAAGAATCATGGCTTGAGATTTGTGAAAAAATGAAATTAGTCTTGGGGTCAGAAAGACTAAACTCCACGGAACGGGTTCTACGGTCAGATGAAACTAAAAAATAGCTTTTTGGCAGTAAACCCACCTGATGCATTTGGTGCATGCAAGCATGCATGGTTAAATATACAGCTTTATCTTTAATGTTGAGGGCCTATTTTTCTGCTGGAGGTCCAGGACATCTTGTTCAGACACAAGACATCATGAATTCTATCAAATATCAACAGATAAAAAAAAAAAAAAATCACAACCTGCTAGAAATCTTATAACGGGCCGTGGTTGGATCTTCCATCAGGACAATGATCCAAAATAAACATCAACATGCAAATGTGTCACTGAGCACAAAATGAAGGTTCTGCCATGGCCATCCCCGTCCCCTGACCTGAACCCTATAGAAAACTGAAGAGGAGAGTCCATCAACATTTGAAGGATCTTGTTCTTATTGTTTTTTTAAGGTACTTTTATTCAGCAAAGATGCATTAAATTGATCAAAAGTGACAGTAAAGTCATTTAAAATATTGAAAAATATTGTTTTTAATAAATGCTGTACTTCTGAACTTTTCATTGACCAATTCATCTTGAAAAAAGTGTCACGTTTTCCACAAAAAACTTTAAGCAACACAACTGTTTTCAACACTGATAATAATAAAAAATGTTTCTTGAGTGCTAAATCAGCATATTACAATGGTTTCTGAAGGATCATGTGACACTGAAGGCTGGAGTAATGATGCTGAATATTCAGCTTTGCCATCAGGAATAAAATGTATTCAGATATTTTAAAATGGTAATAATATTTCACAATATTACGGTTTTTACTGCATTTCTGATCAAATAAATGCAGCCTTTGGTAAGAATAAGAGACTGCTTCCAAAAACATTTGAATGGTAGTGTACTTATGTAGTTCTTCCATGTCAATGGCATCACCTATTTCAGATAAACTCACCCTTTAACACAACAGAAAAACAAAACAATCTAAATTGTATCCAGCGGTTATGATGGCACTCATGAGTCCCAAGGGTTTCAGTACAGGCCAACAGCTAAGTTACCTCTCATCAGGGTCACCAGCCTCAATCCTTGCTCCTGGTCAGAATACTCAATAACAAGACTTATCACCAACACCACAGCAATGCCTCCTGGGAATAGAGGGCCAGGTTGCTGCTGTATAGTCTAGTGAGCTCTCAAGAGCAACCTGAAGGTCAATTACCTTTTAGTCTTAGTTTCACAAAACATCTGAAGAATACTGGCATACTTGGGCTCTTTCTCAGAGGATCGTGAACACGTCCAACCTATTTGCTATGACAAGACTCAGAAAAAGTGAGAGCATAGAGAATCCTTTGTTGGTGTGGAGGTATACTAGTCCATATTAGAGAAGCTTGTATCAACATCTAGAGGTGAATGAACTAAATAAGCAACATCAGACAGGACTTCTCATCTGCTGAGGGAAACATGGATCAATTTCCTCTTACAAAGTGCATGTCTGGCATCTCTCACTCTTTCCATCTCATCCTAAACGATCAGTAACCATCACCATCTCGATCCATCATTGCAGTAATGACAGACATCATTAGACCCCATTACAGTGTAACACAAAAGGCCCCATCTCTGCTCTCTCCCTCCGTATCAGTAGGGAGACTTCATTATGCCCCATTGAAAAGTGTGGGAATAGCAGTGGCCATTAAGCACAGATTTGGCTCCGGTCATGAAGGAGCACAGTGTGTAGTCGACTGCCAGGCATTACGGACCGCAGGCCTGTTTGAACGATCCAAGTTGAGGTGGGGGATGAATATAGAGATGGATTTATTCCTTTAATTGTGTTCTGATTGATTCAGAAGAAAAGAAAACTCTCCTTTAGGACAGAACAAGTCATGCCACATGAAGAGAGGGTGTATATGCGTGCGACTGTAAGAATGGATGCTCTACTGAGTTGTTCACGCTGAGAATTGCTCTTTTGAAAAGAAAAACAAAAGTAATGTACCGTGCAAACATGTACTGTAAACTAGGTAAAGGTACATCATGAAAAACACAAACTCAATCCTAAGGGCCCTATTTTAACGATCTAAGCACATGGTCTAAAGCGCAAGTTCACTTAGGGCGTGTCTGAATCCACTTTTGCTAGTTTAACTACGGGAAAAATGGTCGGCGCACCCAGCGCATGGTCTAAAAGGGTTGTCCCTATTCTCTTAATGAGTAATGGGTGTGTTTTGGGCGTAACATGCAATAAACCATTCAGAGTCTCATCTCCCATTCCCTTTAAAAGCCAGTTGCGCTCGCACCATGGCGGATTGCTAATGTATTTACATGACGGAATTTGATAGTGGAAAGACTGAACGCATCTCCAGTGTGAATACGGATCTGCTCGTGCATGATGTTAAAGCGTGCAAGCAGACCATCTATGGGACAAGCCGGATTCAACCATATATTTATATACACAAAAATAATATTTTACATTGTAATCATTTTATTTTTTATATTTGGCATGTTTGTCTGCTCCTTTAAATAACAAAAAAATAATACTAATACTATTGACTTTAGACCAGGTTTCAGTTGGTCAATGGTGCAGTCTATTTCATTTGCCTCAAAATAGCAACGCGCCAACAATGCGCCTGAACACACCTTGTTTTCAGACCAGCACACCCATGCGCGCACAACTGGACGCAAATGTATTTGTTATTTAAACAACTAGGCGCAGGACTAGCAAAAAAAAAAAAAAGCAAAAAAAAAAAAAAAAAAACATTGCGCCGGGTGTATGATAGGCCCCTAAGAGTAAAAAAAAAAAAAAAAAAAAAAAAAAAAAAAAGTAGCAAATGCTCATAAATCTAAATCACCAGTGTTTGAAGAAAGAAATGTAAAACGTAGAATATGGCCCGTTTAATATTAATAGTAGTAATGCAATTGGCAGTATCCATGGTGGCAGTAATTGAAAGGAAACTGATTCACTGCATCCGAATATGCCTACCTCCATACTTTATAATAGGCGAAAAACAGTATGCGAGTCAAGTAGTAAGTCCGAATTCACAGTATTCATAAAAGAAGATTTGTGAATGGAGGTGAAGTGATGTAACTGAAGCTGGTAGGTCACATGATAATGACAGCATGGCGAATGTTGTCAGTCCTAACATCCGGATTACATTAATACTACACACTAAACATACTTTTTTTAACGTATATTTTTTTAATCGCATATACAGTATGCGAATGAGTTAGTACCATTGTAGGATTACAGTAGCATCAAGACATGTAGTAAACGTCAGAGGCCAAGATTTATAGCAGCAACAGTCATGGCAGTAATAGTAGCAGTAACGACAGCAGCCGTTAACAGAGAGTCAATGTCTTTTCATCTCCCCAGGGCTGGCTCAAGTCTTTGGCCTGAATACAGTGAGACCTAGAGGGCTGCCATCCAAACACCAGTCCCTGGCCACACTACAAACAGAGGCCTTGGCCGCTCTCCAAGACCACAAGACAAGAGATCCAGCAGCAATGAGTGTGCGAGAGGCACACTGGACCGGATGGCTTGGTGAAAGAGTGCATGATAGAGGCCAGAATCCGGATGTCGCCTCCCTCAGAGTGGGTTAAAACAGAGAATGGAGGGCTCTTGCTGGAGGGGCTAGACTAAGGGTTGGAAAACCAAAGGCAAAACAAAAGCCCAATTATAGTATATGTGTTTGTATATTTACATACATATATCTGGTCGTTGGCGAAGCGCTTCTGCATCTCGTAGAGCAGGCTGCTGTCCGTGAGCTCGCTGAGGGATGCAAGGTCATCATTAGGGGCAGGAGGCATCAGTTTAACCTGAAACACATTATCATATACATAAAAAAAAAAAAAGAATAATAAATAAAATCTCCATTTGTGTTCCACAGATACACGATAACAGCATTTGGATTTGGAATCATACAAGAAACGTACATAGTTAATGTTTATCTTTGGGCAAACTATTAGGTGAACTATATTTTAATAAAAGCCCCTGGTTTTATTGTGCATGACTATAAAGGGCACGTTATTACAAAAATAGGTAACAATTCTTACTATTAACAAGTTGCTTTTTAGCATGCAAATTACTATAATATCCGCTGTTTATTAGTACTTCTAAAGCACATATTAATGCCTTATTCTGCATGACCATATTCTACATTCCTAATCCTAACCAACCCCTAAATTTAACAACTACCTTTCTAACTATTAATAAGCAGTAATTAGCAGTTTGAGGCAAAAGTGATAGTTAATAGTTCAATTTTTTTAGACTATTATGCTCACCAAGGCTGCAATACAGTCGAAATGTGTAATCACGCATAATAAACATTTTCCATTTTAATATATTTCAAAAAGAAATGTATTTCTCTGACGGCAAAGCTGAATTTTCAGCATCATTACTTCAGTCTTCAGTGTCACTTGATTCTTCAGAAATCATTCTAATTTTGCTGCTCAAGTAACATTTCTTATTATTATCAATGTTAAAAACAGTTGTGCTGCTTAATACATTTCTTCAGGATTCCATGATATTATGAATGTTTGTATTGTTTGTTTGTTTTTTGAACAATTTAACGCACCATTTCTGAATAAAAGTTATTTCTTTCAATAAAAAAAAGAACTTTGAACGATAGTGTAAATGCATTGTGATTACATGTCGTGTTGTCTTATCAATAAAATGGTAAAAGAAGTGGTTCTTTCTGCTTCCTAATACACACCCATACACTCAACTTTCAGCTCACACAGCACTGCATGCCTGAGAGTAATGGAACCGCTTTCCTCTGTTTTATCAGAGGTCAAGGGTGTGTAGGGTCAGAGTGTGCAGTGGGATAGATTACTAATGCTCTCTACATCCAAACTATGACTGATTCTACTCACTGCACACCGATAGCGAGGCAGGACTTTCTCAATGCATTGATCCAAAACCTCCTTGGTGAGACAGGATCTAAGTGTATTAGATGTTACTCATTTCTCTTTATTACCCTTTAGAAAAAAGACAAATTACTCTGAATGTGCAAGACCAGAACAGAATACAATTGCTCTGTGCAAGTGGAATGTATGGGATCGGTTCAGTTTTATACTGTAAATTAGTGTGGCTATGCATTGAAGCTATGCTTTAAAACCTATGACTTTTTTATACACATTCTTTAGAATACAATTTTCCCCAGATAGTTCTCATCTCTCCTCTGACCTGTTCCAGTTTTCCTGCAGTGCTGGGATACGGTCCATCCAGCCCGTTATCAAGTGAAGGCTGCTGAGTCAGAGCTCCTCCTGAGTCCCTGAACATGGCCTCCTTCTCCAACAAACTGTCCCTTCTAGAGATGGGTAGAGCCATAGTAGCTCTGAAGGAAGGGAGAAACAAATTGACTTTATATATATTTTTATATATATAAAAATCCATCTTTGCTGCATCTGAAGTGGCATTTAGTTGTATATACCGACTGTTTAATGCAGCTCAGAGGTGACATGAATGCATTTATACCTTAATTGCATAAATAATGATATGAGATGAATGTTTTGAATATAACATTTAGAAATATAGAATTATTTTAAAAAAGTACTTAAAATATTAATTTAAAACCACCAGTAGCTGGTTTTAACAAGTAATTAAATAATTCAACCGATTCATTCAAAATGGCTGATTTATTCAGGTAATAAGCACGTGACTTTATGAATAAGTCATTGAATCATTAACTCAACTGATTCGTTCAAAAACTCAGATTCATTTAGTAACAAAACACCACTGTGTGTTGATCAGAGATGCACAATGGTTTCGCTGTGGCTTTGTTTGAAGCTATTTTTGCTTGCAAAATGAAGCAATATTGTCCCTAAAATAAAAGTCACTTCATATTAACATCGTTTATTGAACTTTTGTATAAAATCAATCACATTTGCAGCTGTACAAATTTTTGAGGAGATTTTAATATTGCCTAACTATTTCATGTTATAAATATAAAACACATGTACTCATACAGGGACATTTTTTGTCTTTTGCAAGTCATTTCTTGATGTCGTCTGGATTCTCTAAAATCTACAGTCCATGGACTGGCCAAACATTCACTGAATCAAGAATAAAGTCTGTAAATAACTACTATACATACAGTTTTTTTACAGGCAGGTTGTTGTCCTGGTTGACCTCTGTGCAGTGCTCTTCTGATTGTGGAGACGGGACCGAGGGGTCTGTCTGTCTCTGTACCCAGAATTCCTCTGCTCTCATCAGCATATCTGCAATCTGCTCAGTAGCAGCGACGTCTGAAAAAAACAAAAAAAACAAAGTCGCAGTGGGTCAATGTATAAATCATCTTACTGGAAGTCAGAAGTGACTGTAACAGAAGAGCTGATGTAAGCCAAATATAGATGAAGTTGATTTCAAAGAGACTTATTTTATCTTTAAATAAAGTAAAAATCTTCAAAATAAGAAAAAGGCAATATTGGTTTGGAAAGGCAACGTTATTTAAACATTCCTTTTTGGGTGAGCTATTCCTTTTGAAGGAGAAGGCAGACAGTTTAATCTTTTCAAAATCTGACAATTATTAGTGACTAAAGATGGCATTTATTATGTCATTTTGAGCCATGATTTCCCCTGGGATCCAATCAATGTTCTCCCTCATTCCCTCTGTATGTCTCACCCCCTGCTGTCTCTCGCATGGATCTGTCCGTTTTGTGACGGGCATTGAGCCCTGCTGCAGATTGATCCATCTGTGCTCTGATTGGGGGGGACGGAGAGACAGACAATCCTTCCCTCCTAAAAGAAACCCTAAGAGAGGATAAGGGACCAGCCTTTTGTCTTTCTGAAGAGAAAGAGAGTGACACCCAAAAGGACAATCCTCCAAATCACACACATTCTCTCAGAAAGTCAGATATATACCACTGCTCTCTAAAGAGACTTTAAGTGAAAAGAAAGGATTCACTTTGGCTCTGCGTTTCATCCCAGACATCCTTGAGTTAAGCCGGGGTCTTAGAATGAGCTATTGATTAGAGTCTGAGATGCGGAGCGTTGGGGAAAGACTGATCTAACACCTTGCTGGAGGTTTAGTACGAGGCGCACGAGTCTCTGTCTTGCAAGCCAAGTAGCACACTGAAAGAGTGAGATCATAATCAATAAGTTTGTTGTTTTCCAGTACAAAATAAATAACTCTAAACATCCTCAAGATACTTGAAGCAAAATTGCATAAGATACCAAGACTTTTCAGGGAAACGTGCTTCTTGCAATACGTTTATTTTTCTTATCCCATTGGCAAATTATTTTATTCTTGATAACATATTTTTTTCCTCTGAGGTTCCTCAAAACAAAAACAGTGCTGCATTTAATTTCACAAGCAAACAGGGTTATTGCATAGTAGTCCTAAAGGCATACTAATAAGAAAACAGTACATTTAAAGGGTTGTCAAGTCTGCGTAATACCCCATATCAAAAATACCCCAATGACCATATCTAAGATATCAAAACTACAAATTTGCCAATTCCATACATAAAAACATATTTTAGTCACTTGTACTAAGTGAAAACCACTATCACAGTGATCATAAACCGCTTAAAGGCTCCCTAACAATGGCCACCCTTCACAAAACAAAACATCTAGCACAGTGTTATCATTAGAAGAATATCAATTAATTAATTAATTAATGTTTACAGCATTATGTTAGTGCTGTGTGTTACCCTGATGGGGTTTTGTGGTTGTTATGACCATGTGCACCATCTGTATGTGAGTATTGGCCGTGTTTTATGGACAGGCAACTTACAATGAACTCATATCCATCGTGGGCTTTTTTTAATTTTACCACCTGTATTATCAATACATTTTAAATTTAAATAGTAGTTGATTGATATATTAACATTATATCAATAACATAATATAGTTATAAGTTGTAAAATATACAGGCAGCAATATTCCATCCCGTAATACCTGTATATATACACTATTATTTTTATTTTTTTATATATTTATATATATATTTTTTTTTTTACAGTGAGCATATCCCTAGCAATTCCAAGATCAAGGGTTTGACTACCAGGTTACTGGGGAAAAAATGTACAGTAACCGTAAAATGTGAAATAAGTATCACTCAATGTAACTCGACGCCAAGTGAAATCAATTTTGATATGTAAACATAGACAGTGATTTAACATGTTGTTTCTCAATAACCTGTTTTTGCAGGCAAGTTTTCATAAATGATCTGTGTGGATTGGGGAGGGAACTTTGAAGTGTGACTGTTACAATACATAATTTTAAAAAAATAATAAAAAAAATCTTGTTTTTAATTATATTTCCCTTTGAAACTCTTGGCTTAAATGAGTCGTGACAGTAGTTGTGATATTAAGAACCTGAGCCACAGGCTAGTGGAAACAGTTTCACAGACATCAGCAGAGTAGCGGACAGAACTGAGTGAATCTACCCGGCTATGAATTATGCACACCCGACAGAAAGCTCTAGAGAGGAAGAGCAAGTGTGTAACAAATCCCTGACAACTTTGGCTTCTGTGTAAAAAAAAAAAACAGAAACTTACTACATACACAGTAATATCTGGTAGATTTAATATCCTCCACATACTATGGATGGGGCAATAGGAAAAATATTCATATTATATATTAAATATATCTCAACATTTATATACACTTTTGCTCTGAAATTATTTAAAAGGGAATGAACTGTAAGAACTAAGACAGTAAAAAAATTAGCAAGAAATATAAGACACTTCTTTGAAGATATAAGGTTTAGTAACACTATCGCTCAAATGTTTTGGCATCAGCATATATATATATATATATAAAAAAAAATATATATATATATATATATATATATATATATATATATATATATAAAATGTATATATATATAAAAAAAAAATATATATATATATATAAATATATATATATATATATATAAATATATATATATATATATATATATATATATATATATATATATATATATATATATATATATATTTTTTTTTTTTTTTTTTTATATATATACATTTTATATATATATATATATATATATATATATATTAGGGCTGTCAAAAGATTAATCGCGATTAATCGTATTCAAAAAAAAAGTTTGTGTTTACATAATATATGTGTGTGTACTGTGTATAAATATTTTGTATATATAAATACACATACATGCATGTATATATATAAGAAATATTTGCATATACATATACTGTATATATTTATATATAATTTATATTATATATAAATATATTTTTTTATATATAAATTACACATTTTTCTTAAATATATACAAGCATGTGTGTGTATTTATATATACAAATTTAATTATACACAGTACACACACATATGTTTAAACACAAACTTTTATTTTGGATGCGATTAATGTTTTGACAGCCCTAATATATTATATACTTTTATATATACTTATATATACTTTTTTTAATTTTACCACCTGTATTATCAATACATTTTAAATTTAAATAGTAGTTGATTGATATATTAACATTATATCAATAACATAATATAGTTATAAGTTGTAAAATATACAGGCATTATATTATATATAAAAATTATATATATATAAAAATTACATTTTTTCTTTGAGACAATGTTTTGTAAAAATGTCTAAACTTAGGTCATGTCCAGGTCATACTTCAATAATCTTTACCAACTTGATAGATGAACTTACTGATGGAAATAATAAATAAATGAATCCATTTAGTCCTGGTGCTAAACTTGATGATGACCCAAAAGAAATTCAAGAAATCATAATTTTTGTTTGAGTGACTTTCAAGGTGAAATAAAGCTAAAAGAGATGTACCAATGTATCGTTTTTTTTTTTACGATTTTTGACCAATTCACAACCATCAGCATATCGGCTATAACATGAACGACCAATATAACAAACCGATGGTTTATAAAAAAAAAAATACTTCTTATTTTTTTTTCTTAAGTAAAAAAAGCCGCATATCAGACAGCGCATGACTAGTGAATGGAATATATTTTTGTTATACGAGTTAAATGTTATTTGCTCTCCAAAACTGAAGCCTGCTGCAACTCACAGTATCACGACTTCCGTTGTGTCCCAAATACACTCTCACACAAAGACTTGATTCTTGACAATATGCCATCAAACATCATGGAGTTTGTAGTCGTCTTTTACACTGATTTGTACAGGCCGTGAAAAAGAAGCCAAAAATTATATATGAGACAGCAACTTGAGCAGACACGGGGAGAAAAATATTAGTTTTTTTGTTCCTGCTTCTCAATGCCTTGCACTTTTTAACTCACAAATGCGCACACTACATGAGTGAAGGGAACACAATGCAGTCTGGGACTGCATTTGTCAAGTACACTACCAGTAGAAAGAACTATCTTATGCTCACCAAGGCTGCATTCATTTTATTGAATAATAATCATGTGAAATATTGTTACAATTTAACAAAAACTATTTTATATTTAAATCTTTTAAAACGTAATTTATTCCTGTGATGGTAAAGCTGAATTTTCAGCCTCATTACTCCAGTCTTCAGTGTCACATGATCCTTCAGAAATCATTCTGATATTCTGATTTGCTGCTCAAGAAACATTTCATTTTATTACCAATGTTAAAATCAGTTATGCAGATTAATATTTTTTTTGTGGAAACCGTGATAATTTTTTTAGGTTTCATCGATAAATTAAAAATAAATAAATAAAAAAACAAAACAAAAAAAAAACAGCATTTTTTTTTTTTTTTTTTTTTTACATTTTAAATGCCTTCGTCACTTTTGCTATCCTTGGATACTTGATAAATAAAAGTAATAATTTGTTAAAAGAATTAAAGAAATCTTGCTGACCCCACACTAGGTGAAAAATCTAAAGCAGCAATATTGAGTCTTACCAAATAAAAAATAAAAATAAGAAAAATTAAGTAAAAAGAGATAAATTACAATATGCTTAAGGAAAATTAAGCCCTTATTAGGACCTTTTTTGTATTATTAACATGACTGTAGCACATTTTCTCGCCAATTCTCATAAAAATTATGCAAAAAAAATATAATTCTCATGATTGCAAGATAAACATACAACAGCCTTATATTCATTTTGTTTTACAGTAACTGTTGACTTGTACACTTAAAAATATTATAATCCTTGAATAATCATTTAATAATAATTATGCTCTACAGACAGACACCTTCCAGCAATGAGAATTTGAACGGAAAAGGATGTAATCTATACCAAGCTCCCCCTAGATATCAACATCAGTGACTGAAAACTTTGTATTGGTCGACCACATTGAATGTGTCTTTGTACCTGAGGGCTTGTCCTGGTTGCAGTTCAGTAGAGTTGGATCTGCTTTGTGCTTCAACAGCTGGCTCACAATGTGGGTCTGTAGGGATACAAACACACATCCATGACTTGAGAGGAACTCAAAGAGAATACTGAAATATGTAGGTCACATCTTAAAGATGGCTGCATCCATCAGCTCTGCTCCTGCCTCCTGTGCCAAACATATGCTAACATCTCACATTCACACACTCAGCAGTGTGTTCATTAGTCACTGCCTGCACACAGATATACAGAAATATTTATCGAAAATTGTTTACTTGTCTTTTTAATTCTGTTACTGTGCTACTGCTTGCTTTACACACACACACACACACATAGTTCCAGGCACTATATTTCAGATTCAATATTGAAGTCATGCTGCAAAAGTGTGTGAGACTGTGTGTGTGCATACACTGTATGATGTAAAAGCATGTTTGATGCATTATGTATGCGTGTGACCAGCTTTGGGGATAAATACGACAGAATAACTTGCAAGATGGCAGGTGACTTCATTCGAAATTAACCCTCATCCTTTCCACGGGTCATTTAGAAAATGTTAGAAATTGGGTGTTCATCAGAGGAGTCCAAGGACTTTTGTCGCACTTGAACCACAAATTCACAAAAAATAAATAAATAAATAATGGATTCTAGTTTTGCGGTTGAAATAAAAAAAAGTAGCAAATCCTTCCCTCGTGGGTCAATTTGACCCTCAT